>NW_027526445.1:132530352-132925363 GCF_048455015.1 Haemaphysalis longicornis
CGCGTGGCTTGATACAAAGTTGGGAAATGTGGCTTTCCTAATACAGTAGACCCCCCCGTTAAGACGAACTCGAAGGGACCGTAAAAATTGGTTCGTATATTATCAGAAATTCGTCTTAAGCGGAGGTTTTTTGCATTGTGGACGTTACAAGAGAGCAACAATATTTTTCGTCTTAACCGAGTTCGTCTTAACGCGAGTCCACTGTATACCAATAGTCCAACACTATTGGGCCTACACTAACAGTAGTTTTCAAATTTGCGTCTTCTGGTTCATATTTTCGTGTTCGCATTTCAGTTTTCCATGACGACCTGCAGGCTGCAAGGGGCTCTTCATAACATATAAAAAGATCGGTTCTCTCCCTCTCTCTGCGTGTGCGTGCGCGCGCCTTTATTCTCTGTCGTATTGGGCCACCTATTTGCAGCAAAGCAGCTTAGCCTATTATGCGTAAACCCAATCCCCGTCAACGCCCGCTTTGGAGCAAACAGCCCTTGGAGGCAATGTATAAGACGCCGCCTGCAAGCCAGACAAATTTGCTGATGCCGCACGGAACCAGCATATTTTGCGTCCTGACGCACTTGAGCAGTTGGCAAAAGATGAGAGAACGCCTTCCGTGGTGCAGGCGCGGACGTTCGAGAAAAATAGATCGTGTGTAATATTTTGAACTTCATCTTAAGTGCGAGAAAGACTTCAAATGTGTAGAGGTAGTTCTCACAGGGAGACTCATCTCCACGCAATATCGTTTGAGTTGCCCACAGTGAAAGAGCCGCAAACGTGAACAGAAAAAAAAAAAAAAAAGCCAACGCCGCATTGCGTCTTGGGCAGCCCTTCGCGATTCCGCGGCTATTCAATCGAAGAGCTAATGCACTGAGGGATTAATTGGGTGCATATTGTAATTAGGACGTGGTGCCCGATGAGTTTACAGCAGCTGTGGTATTCGTTGCGCATTCAGTTTTGTTCCTTTGTTCCGTATACCGTAGCTGTTCGCGCTTTGTGATTCTCTCGCGTTTACTTTATATTTATAGTGTCGTTTTTGTCGAGGGAAAAAAAAAAATGTGGTTATTTTTCTGGTGACATCGATGCCTGTAATACTGATCTGGTTCCGCTACTTCTTTTCATATGGTCATTGTACTGATCACATGTCTTAATTGTCTACTTGCGTCGTACCGTATTAACTGTTGAAGTGCTATCAACTTCCATTCCTGCACACCCGTAGCCCGTACAGTAATGTTCGATTAGAGCGATTTAGGTATCCGAACAAATAAAATAAATAAATAAATAAATATCTAGTTGTTGGTGGACGCGCTACTGAGCACGAGGTCGCGGGTTCGATTCCCGGCCGCGGCGGCCGCTTTTCTGATGGAGGCGAAAAGCAAAAACGCCCGTGTGTACGAGATTTCGGCGCACGATAAAGATCCCCAGGTGGTCAAAATTAATCCGGAGCCCTCCACTACGGCGCGCCTCATCGCCTGCGTTGCGTCGGCGCGTTAAACCCCCACAATCAATCAATCAATCAATAGTTGTTGGTGGACACAACCATCTGGTGTCCGTGCGCCAAACTGGAGCAATTTTCTTCCGATCTCGCGAGTGCAAAAATATGGAAGTTGCCGACTTTTTTTTCTATGTTCTAAACGTTCGATTCGATAACATCGTGGTGTGACCGAGGCTGTTCTGCGCATGAGCAGTAAGATCGCCCTATCGACCGCGCCAATTAAAGCGGCGCTGGCACAGCCCAGTGACAAAATAGCCGCTCCCAGGGCGAATAACTTCGATAGGTCTGAACGCCAGTGGCGTTATTATGACCGAACCGAATTAAAAACGAGACGCTGCGGACGATAGCGAGGGAATAATTGTAGGTCGCGCGCCGAGTGCCGTTTTCCCGGGCGACGTCAGTGCGCGCGATGATGGCCTTATCACGACGCGTGGCCCGAAGCGCTCCCCTCATCTTCCGAGTTGATCGTCTTGACGTGTGTGCTGTGCACGTGACGGATGGCTCCGATGGCCGGAGGAAGCGCAGCAGCTGCTGCGGCGTTTTCTAGCGCGCTGCTCCGAATTCTCTTCCGGCGGCGATGATGGTGGGGTGCGCGTCGAGACGAGAGCGCCGGGAGGAGGGAGGGGTTCACCGACCTCCGACGACCGGCCGCCCTTGTCGCTACTGTGGTCGCGTTTGCTTCGGAGAGTGTACGGTGAACTACTTTTACGGGAGGGGCACGCTTTTACTACCGTGAATACGAGAGAGGTTATTGTTTTCACTCTCGGTGGAGCGGAAGGAATGAACTTTATTTTAACCAGGAATTAGTTGACGGGGACTATGACAGCCATCTGAGTCCGGAAGTCCGTGAACCGCCAGCCCAGCCCCCTTGACCAGCTTAAGCATGGTCATGGGGATCTGAGCCCAAGTGATTTTTTTCCCTCAAAACCTTTGAAAGAAGTGTCGAATCGAAAGAATCCCTTTTCTAGAGAAGGTATTGTTCGTGCGAGCGCGTCGTTCGTACGAAGTGCTATAGCTGCCTTAGCAAAATGGCTATCGATGGACCGGAAACGAAATAGGAGCTCGAGCGTCGACGATCAGCTTCGGCTGATCCACCGGGCTGAGAGAACTAGACGCTCAACGGTGTCCTGAACTGAGGAAACCGACCACTTGGCTTTTTTCATTTAATAAAGTTTATTCTCTCTCTGAGCGAGGAATCGATGGGGGGTGGGCAAGGGATGTTCGAGGGGAAACATGGGCCCGGCAAGCTTATAAAGACGTGGCCGGAAATATTTAGTAGGTGCTTTTTTACCTTCGGTGGATACGATCGGGATGATGAAACAGATCATTTTCACTAGCGGGCTGGCATGAACTTGCACATTTAACAGTGCGCCTGCGAAACAGTAAAACAGTACGATGGCGTTCCGGGGCTTTTGAAGGTTCGGTCCACCTTAGGACTAACAGCAACAACATAAACTCGGAAGAATTAGCGTGCGTAATGGTGCAGCGGAAGTGCCGCTGCGTTTCCCTAGAGGAGCTAGGAAGCAGCGATGTACCACCGATACAAGTATCGAAAAACAAAAAGGTTAATTCGAATACAGAATTTCGGTATGTAGAACGTACAATTTACTATACTCGGTTACAACTCAAGAACGGCACCACCTCATGTAGTGTATCACTCCGCCGAAGCGCCGGACCCGTTACGTCAGTGCGCGCGCGTTTTGAAAGGGGTTTGCTATGAATGCGTGATATCGTCTGCCTTCATACTTCATCACAGCGCGAAGGACGGGACAGACAGAAAGAACCACAGGACAGGCGCTGTCCAACATACCAACTCGCCCAACTTGCAACTGTCCTACATCGTCTGCCTTGTCTCACGCAGTTTTTGTCATCACTGGAGTCGTTTATAAGCATATTAAGTCCAAAAAATCGCGGGAACGGCTCACGTTCAAAATATTCCCAGTAACGCCCTTACTTGCGCCGTGCGGAGAAACATCCGGCTACGGTGATCAGGCACAGCGGTGCCGTTCTTAAGTTGTCACCGAGTATAGATGCATTTGTTTTTACCTCCTGCTTTTCTTTCCTCCTCGTTTACCAGCCATCCTTTTATCAGGCTAGCCCTTGATTCCCTCGGTGCTGGCGGGACATGTACGGGCGAGACGGCCGCGGGGTGAAGGGCCTCTCTATAGCACGTCATAAAGGGCGGCCGGCAGTAACCTCCGCCGCCAGCTTCCTATTTGCATACGGCACTTTCAAAGTTTGCCTCTCCGTTATGTCTCTCTTCTCTCTCTCTCCTTTCTCATAAATGTCGCTGCTGTGCGCCGGCGTGATTGACCTGTCAATCACCGCGCGTCTCGCGTTCGTTGTTTGGGGATGCGGGATGGGGAGGCAACAAAAAGAATAGTAAAATCGAGCCTTCAGTTAATTATTGCACGAACCGGAAGTGCCCGGTAGAGAGCGGGAACAATAGCGAGCTGACCGGAAGTGGGAAATGGGGACGGGAAGGAGAGGAGTGGCCGTTTCGCGGCGGCCACTCCTCTCCATCCGGCTGGCGGCCTCCTCGAAACCAGTTGGCTGTACTCTCTCCCGAACACCCTTTTTCTCTTCGGGCCGTGCTCTGCCCAAATCCCGTGATCCCTCTTTTTGTGGAGCCGCTAAATTTAACGGCGACGGCGGGTCGTAGTGAGGACGGGTTAGAGCCAGCTTATCTATTGGCTCTATAGGATGGCGGGTGATTGGCTGCATTTGTGTGCGAAGCCGCCCGCAATTCCCCTCGTCTGTTTTGTGCGTTTTGTATGTGGAGGAGGCGAGGGGTTGGGCCTTCCGAACAGGGTGACCCTGCAGTGGGAGTAGGAAGGATGCCGCCCTTCCCGTTTTCTGATCAAGCCGACAAACGAATATAATCGACGAAGTAGATCCGGCGTCGTGTGGGGAAAATGTTTTGCAGGACAATGGGCAAAGGCTTTTGGGATACGAGGTGTTGGAGGAGTGGTTTGAAATGTTCTGGTATGGAACACGGGAAGCTTGTAAGGAGGACGGTGTGTACTTCGTTATTCCAGATGCTTATTTAGCTCATTGGAGGGTATGCCTGTTCACTCCGACTCAAAACGCTGCTGCCCAATGGCCGTGTCCCGGTGATGTGTGTCATTTAGTATTCTCGGTTTTTCACCTTTTTTGTTGGCAGGGCATCCGGAAATTCCGCTTTATACGGAGATGGCGGAGTTCAATTTTTTTTTCACCTTTACTGCGTTTTGCGCAAAGAAATTACGAGCTTCCGCTGAAGGTGGTTTTAAGTGGGGTTCGTAAAAATCATAATGCCGGCAAGGCCGAGCGCGCGGCCTGTGTCAAGCTTTTCAAACTACGGCGGGAACAGAAAAAAAAAAATGGCTCGCGAAATCTCGTCGGCCCCGGTTCGCGCTCCGTCGGCGCCGCCTGCCGGAGGTATAAGAAGCACGTATATATACGCTGCAGCCGATTGGGAAAACCCACGACGTGCGCACGAAATGAGATTAGTCTACCTGAGGAAGCGTGCTCCCTTCGAGGCAGAAATAGAAGCCGCTGTGGGCTTCACCGTGCGCGCAAAGCGAGCGGTTCTTTTAACTTGAGCGAAACCTGTTCCCGAGGGATATAACTGACGCTTATTTGCGCTCTTTCGCGCTCTTTCTCCCCTTTCTTTCGGGTTTCTTTTTGTGTGACTGACGGGTGGAACCGTGGGGAAGGGCGTTAGTGTAACCCAAGAATTGTAGTGGCGAGGAAGGGTGAGGGTATGAAATATTCACGCCTGAAAAGAGGGAACACCGTTTGGAACGTCGTTCGTCTATAATACTTAAGTGTAGGCGCCCCGCATAATATATTCCTTCGTATACGCCGCCGTCACTTTAGTGAGATTTCCAAGTCCTTTTTTTTTCCCCTCGGATAGCGCCTTTTTCGTCCCCTCGTTCGGTGATTGGCTAGTTTTGCTGGGAAGCTGGTGACGTTTTTCGATTTCGGGCCAATCGGTAAAGACGGCTGCTTCGGCCTGCGCCGTCTGGGGAAGGGCGAAGCCTTGAGATGTTTGGGGGAGCAGCGTCGCCTTTTAGGGAAAGCGAGCGAGCAAGTCAAGAGGGGAAGTATAGGGCCGGCACTTAGCGACGAGTGAGAGCGAGGCAGGATTGAGCCCCGCTCTGTGTTTGCGGAAAAGGGGAAGAGGAAGTTAAGGCTGTTCACAGACGACTCTCGGAATGGCTTCCCTAATTAGGGAGACGCTGCGCAGACACCTTCCTGCTTTAAAAGGAAGCGGCATTGCGGCTCCCTCGTTCCGTTTTTTTTTTTTTTCTTTTAGGTGTTTGTTCACTTGCCCTAGCGGGGCTGGAGGCAACCTCTAGGAATTTGAGCCGGTCGTGGAGTCAGTTGCGATGATTCAACGAAAAGTGAACTCGCACTGCTAGCTCGGAATGTTGGGTTGTAGGGCGATTCGATCTTGAATGCTTCGGGGACTTCGCGCCGATAAACAGTAATAGCCGGAGTGAAAAGCAGGAAGGACGTGGCGCTTTTTTTCGCTTGGCAAAAAAAACGATGTTTTCCTTTTGTCCAGTCCAGCCTGTCAAATGGGCAGCGTTGGACACGATTTCGTTGCTTCAACGGTGAGGGCATTGTATTTTCCAGGCCTAAGGGGAGGCTATTCTCGGAGAAAGTGAAGCGTCTTTTCGTGACGTCTGACGTATTGAGCTTTTTCTCTCTTTGTTTAGGTGGGGGGGGGGGGGGGGGGGGGTAATCAGTGCAGGGTGGTGATTGGAACCGCTGCCACCGTGGTGGCTAAGTGGTTATGTATGGTGGTATTCTGTCGTACATGGGGCACCATTTTCGGGTAGTCTCGTCAGCCGTGTGCATTTATCGTGTTGGCAAAATACGCATCACTGGTGTTTGGCTAGTTTTCTTATGCAGACCCCCCCCCCCCCCCAAAAAAAAAAAAATGGGAATGCCTTCAAAGAGCCTAAATTTATTATAAGCGCTTCTGAACTTCGCCTTTTTTTGTAGCGATTTTCTTTCACTTTCAAGTTTCTTTTGTTTCGAGTAGGTGGGAAGAGCGAAAGAGGCTGTAGATCGCGAAAGAAAACGCAGAGTTTTGCAAACATGCGTTCTCTGACATGCTTCCAGAGGGGAAAAAGCCGTAGGTATATCAAGAGAAATTTAAAAGAAAAAAGAACGTAAATGAAAATGGTTTCCTGTTCCAGGGTTTTTAGTAGATCAGTCAAGTTTCTCCGTTGAGGGTGGGCTACAGTGTTAATATCAGCACCAATGTTCTCGAAGGGATCGGTTACAGATAGGAATTTCCAGTGTCTTACGCGTAATCAATTTTTTTTCTTACTGTGCGTGACTTATTTTTCCGTGGCACGGGGACTGGAAATAAAAAAAAATTGTATCGCCGTCTACAAGCCGAACCAGGGAAAATCTGCTTTTGTAGCCTCAAATGCCCGTTCTGTGTTTATAATAGCGTCCGTGACGAACCAGCCTTGGAATGTCAGCGCCAATGGCGTGTGTTCTATAAATAGCGAAAAGGCGCTCTGGTGAAATTTTCTAGCGCTACATTTTCTGTCTTCCGACACGCTGGAAAAGAAAAAAAGAACATGCGCGGAGTTTTTTCAAAAGAGGCCGGAGTTTAAACAGTAAACAGCTTTTCCTCGAGGCCATTGCCTCAGGCCTTGCCGCCGAGAGAAAGAGCGGCTCGTTGGAGGGAAAAAAAAGGTCGCTCTTTCGCAGCGGCCGAGCAGCCGTCGCATTGTCCGTTCGAAAAGGGATGAGGATGGGAGGATGCTGCGATGGGGAGGAGGAGGAGAGAACGGCAGTTGGGGGCACGTGGCCGCCTGTTCGCGGCGCCGCTGTACGGCGAATGCTGTTGCCGGGGCCTGACGGGAAGAATTGCGCTTCGCGGAGCAAGCGAGACGCTCTCGTGGTGGAAAGGGTGAATTCGGCGGCGGGCAATCTAGTCGCCGCCTCCTCCTCACTGTCTTCCCTAAAGGGGAAGGAGGTTGGGGGAGAGGGGCAGCTTCGCATCCCTCCTCTTCCCGTTCCAGGTATTTTTTTTCCTCGGTGACCCGTGGTTGCGCAGCGTCTGCTGATCCCAAGTTTGTCGTTATTGCTGTGTTAGTGCTTCCTCCTCCTGGTCCTTTTTCCCCCTTCGTCTGCTGTGCCGCATTTACGACGACGGCGACTCAGTGCGTACACACGATCCCGGCGTCTTGTTGAACGTCTCGCGGCCCGGCCCCTCCCTTCACCGATCGGCGGTCGGGAAAAACTGCGCCACCGCCGCCGCTGCTGCGGTGTTTCGTGCTTTCCTAGCCGCCGCCACGCAGCCGGTGACTTTCTTCTTCGTCGTGCACGAGCTATACCGGAAAGCCAGGCTCTCTCTCTCTCTGCGTCCAAGTCTCCTGCTCGTACACCACGACACGACCATCATCCTCCCACAAAGAACGGGAGTTCATCCAACGCTTTCGGACGTCTCGAAGTCGTCTCGTCTCTGCGCCGCACGAGATCGCCCGCGCTGTGAGGAGTCCGTGAAGCCGTGTTCCTTTCGGCCGGTACTTTTCTCCCTATCTCTCGCCCCTCGTTCTCTGAATTTGTTGCTGCGATTCGCTGCAAATCCAGTGAAGCATCGTCTGCTTCCGATCGTCTGCTTCTCTCTGAAGCTGTCGTCTGCCTCCGGGAGCTTTACTGCGTCTTTCAAGAGCATTCCTCTCGCGAAGATGTGAAAAGTGTGCGTGCGCGCGCGTGCTCACGTGGATTACGCGTACCCAATTAAGATAATCGAAATTAGGGGAAGTGGGATAGAAGGGGCGTCCGTCCGGCTTGGTCGTGTAATCTTTTCCCGCGCGGGCGCTCTTGAACCGCGGTGGCGTGATAGACCGCGTCTTCGTTGTTGGGCGTGTCTCTCTCTTCTTCGTGGTTAGGGCAACGAGCTTCGGCCGGCTGCCGGGCGACGGTTGACTTTCTTTTTCGCTCCTACTCTCCGCGATGGGTTCAACTTCGACACGTGAGTGCATCACACCCTGCCACTGATCTTCACGAGGTGTGGGAGGGAAATGCGCTCGAGCACGACGGGATCGCGGCGTCCGCCTGTTGCTGCAACGGCGTTTCCGGTTCCGGTTGCCCCGGCTCCGTGTCCGTCGGCTACGTGAGGTTTCCGGACCCGCTTCCGCAAGTCTGTTTGTTGATCACGACGCACAGAGCGGAAGTTACTTCCGGTTGAATTGATAGTAATTTAACTTGGCTCTGCATTAGGGGCATGTTTGTTTAACGTTCCGTTGATAAACGTACTCTGGTTGGGTGGCTCTTTAACTGCAGACTGTTAAATTTTTTTTATTAATACTAAAGTGGTTCCGCGAAGCAATCTATTATACACCCTGGCATGTCCCGCCTTGCAGCAACATGACAGATTGTACTGCATCCCCCAAAGGGTTCTGCGTCCCCTCCGATAGTTGAGACTGCTGGAATACCATTGTTGCGTGCGCGGAAAGTTGCCCTGCGCGTCACGGGGTGATGTGAGTCTGCATTTCCATTTAGAAAGAAAGCAATGCAACGTCAACTGAGCTCGCAAAAAGCGCCCCGAAATTATCCGAGTGAGAGGCTAGCATCGGGTTGCAGTAGCCGGCGAAGTTAGTCGAAAACAACTCCTTCGAGGCCTTGCGTTTGTTTTTGAAGAGACGCAGGATAGTCCGCGCCGGAGGAAACATTGCACCGTCTGTGCGGCGGACTATTTTGCAACCATTGTTTTTGTCGGCCAGCAGTCTAGCTAGTTCGGCTCCGCTTTCGAGCTTCTTTCTGCCGTGTCAGCCGGGACGTGTGCGGCATCTGAGTAATTCCTTCGTCGACCGCGAGTTGCCCCTCGTCACGAGCTCGAACTGCTCGGCTCGCCGAGCACGGTTTGTTAGTTTGTCGGCCTCGCTGCCGCTGCTTTCCGGAGAATGTTCGCGTAAAGTTCAACTCTTGGCGGCTGTGTATAGTTTGGCAACGACGTCCGAGTGTTTCGCTTCAAGTCTGGTTGCCAGGCCTTTCAAGGGCGTCTCCGCGGACCGAATTGCGCGACCAACTGACGTCTCGTTGAAAACTGAAAGTTCAGGCCAGCCCCTTCGTCCTCGCGAGCTTCTTCTGGTACCCATCGCACGTCTTGGGCTGACCCGTGAGACGAAGTTTGTGCCACGTCCGCCTGTTGGGTGTGTGTGTGTGTGTGTGTGTGTGTGTATGACGCAGAAACAGTCTCGAAGGTGACCACTGCCCCCTGTGCGTTGAGAGCGCTGTTCTACTAACGCGCGCGAAATTCCTCCTCTTGTCGAAGTGAGTGTGCGAGTGATTTCTGGCTCATATTGGAGCCTCCGCAATCGACCGACCTGACCGAAACGCGCACACGGCACAAGGACTCCGTGAAGGGGAAAAAGAAAAAAAAGCCGGCCGTTGGTCTAATCCAACCCACGACCTCCCGCATCGTTTGCTGTGCGCGTGCGCCTAAGTAGCCGTTATTATCCGTGAGGGTTCCCGCCGACTGGTGTGCGTATGTGTGAACCTTTGCGTGTGAACGCGGCGTAGCGTGCGGAATCTCCGACGATCGGAATTAGTGCCCGCAGTGCGCCGCCCTTTCGTGGTCCAGCGAGTTTCGAGGCCGTCGTTCGGTGCCCGTGTCCGTGTGTGTGTGCTTCTGCTGCTGCGGGTAGCGAATGTTCTGCTGCCCAATGGTGCTGACGACGGGCACCGAGTCGTTGAACCGCCGCCACAGCGTGCCCGACGGGTGAGTATATGCGCGCACGTCTGTTGGTCGCGGTAGCTTACGTTTGAGGAAAAACGGTATCGGTGTAGGGCCAAAAAGGGTGGATGTGACAAGGAAAGAAGCCGAATGGGTCGGCATGCGTGCTTCGTCTTAGCAGCTGGACAGAGTCGCCGTTACACTCTGGCCTTTCCTCGTTAACGTTGTTTTGTCTTTTTGCCGTTGGGTTGCTAGGGGTGTACGGAAAAGATCCGCGTTTGCGGGCGTCCAGCGTTGCGCTGAGGCGGAGCTGGCCTTGTTTGGCGCTGGATTTTCAATTGCAAAAGCAGTTTTTCGGGACGACAGCGATGGTGTGTAAGAGATTTCTAAGCGCGCTTTATGTATACAGTAAGCTTGCCTGGGCCTTTATGCGTCTTGCCCGAGTGGGATAGCATCGGCTTGTGCTACTGAGCACAAGGACGCGGGTTCTATTCCCGGCCGCTGCGGCCGCTTTCCTGCTAAAGGCGAAAAGCAAAAACGCCCGTGTGTTCGAGATTTAGGCGCACGTTAAAGATCCCCAGGTGGTCAAAATTAATCCGGAGCACTCCACTACGGCGCGCCTGATCGCCTGCGAAGCGTCGTAAGTCCCACAATAAACGAATAGTATCGCCACGGCTTCCGTGCATGGCGTAGCAGGACTCTGGTGCGAGTTAGTTGGTTCGTGGTCATGCAAAATCGTAACCGCGCGAAGAGCCCGTAACAACCCGTTTTCTTTTTTTTGCGCTGTTGCGATTTTTTATGGCCACGCATGGCAGATCGCACTACTATATACGTGACTTCATCGTGTTAGTTATGTATGCGTCAGAGGGCTGTTATTTGGGGTCCTCAGATTTTGAGTCTAATTTTGACATTTTGGTCGATAAAAAATCGGGTGCTGTTTTGGAACTAACGGGGAACAAATCGGGTTTTTGTTGACGGGCGTTGTAGATGTACATATAGGTTACAGAAACGAATGCATGTAGGTTATTAAAAAAAAAGATTCATGCGTAGGTCGCTGTGGTAATGACAAGCATATAGTCAGTCGCGTAAGGTCGCTGTCCATAGGAGCATAGGTCGGCAAAACAGAAAGAACTCACTCAAACTCAATCACAATTTTTTTCATTCACGCTGTACTCAATCAAACTCAGACTCAAAAAGTTCGCCTGTTCACAAAATCACTCGTACTCACTCATCAAATACTCATTTGTAATCGTACTCACTTGTACTCAAACTCATTTGTCCTCACGAGTATTCATACTCAATCTGTACTCATGAGTACTGAATCTGTACTCATGAGTACTCACTCTGTACTCATGAGTACTCAATCTGTACTCATGAGTACTACTCATTTTTCACTCATGAGTACTACTCATTCTGCACTCATGAGTACTACTCATTCTGCACTCATGAGTACTCAATCTGTACTCATGAGTACTCAATTTGTATTACTCACGAATAATCAACTTATCTGCACTGTTAGCTAGGTCGTAGCTCGAATGAAAGACTAAGTAGAAAAAATAAATTGTTTAATTGATTAGAAAAATACAGGTTACATATAAATCAGGACAGAGGAAGAAAACGTCTGACGCGGTGCACTGTCGTTGGGCGACTTACTGCGCGAAGGCAAGTACATGTGACAAAGCAAAACGGAACGTAAGCACTCGCGTTGCGTCTGGTGTCTCCTCTTGTTCTCAGGCCGGGTCGGGCTCAGGGGAGCTCGGGGGTTGTCGGTGAAGCCGTGGCCGTAAACTGCGTTTTTCTGCGTGTCTTCGGGTGGCAGCTTTTGTCGTCCGTTTTCTTGTTTGCGCTACTGTATTCAGGAGTGCATATACTCAAGAGTGCAAGCACTCGCAAAAACAGTATTCATGAGTATTGTACTCATGAGTGCTGTGTACTCATGAGTGATGTGTACTCATGAGTACTGTGTACTCATGAGTGCTGTGTATTGATGAATGCTGTGTACTCATGAGTACTCATACTCATTAGTACTCAAACTCATGAGTACTCATACTCATGAATACTGTACTCATGAGTACTCATACTCATCAGTAGTGTACTCATGAGTACTGTACTCACGAGTAGTGGACTTACCCCTATACTCACTCGTCATCGTACTCACTATTCTTTTCTGGGTGTGTGATCACTCATCATCGTACTCACTCGTGAGTTTGAGTAAAAATGAGTACAAATGAGTGTACTCACGAGTGAGTACGCCGACCTATGCATAGGAGTGACCGATAATCTTGTTTGGCGGAACAAGTCTGCAGTATGGCTGGTATGAGTTTACTTTTTCGAGCTATGTACTTCTTGCGTCCAGGCGTTCTTGAACCGAGCGTGTGAGAACGCGTCAGCGAGTCGAATGAAACAGCCGTACACAGCAATACCCAAACCACCGATTGGGGTGCCGAAGTCACTACGTGAGTCATGTGGGCGGGGCCACGTCAGTAGAGCCGCTCGTGGGTAGCGGCAGTGTTCTTATTTTCCTTTTAACCGCGGAGCTGTCTGAGCTTGAGCTTGGTCCAATGGTGTCGTCAAAAAAGAGGTACCAAGAAAGAAAAAAAAAAAACTACGCCGCCTGTAAAGGGTGCACCGCCGCAGAGAGGGTGTTATAGCAGTGAAGCCGGCTATCGCGCCTGTTCGCGTGCGAGCACAAGGGGCATATGCGTACGCGCACCCCTCACTACACCATTTTAAAGGTGATGGTATTTCTTGAACTGCTAAAATGCGTGGAGACAAATTGGCACAGCTGGCTTAGTAGCGCGAGGCTAAAGAAACAGAGGAGATGGGGTGGACTAGAGCCACTAGATGAGGTTTCAGAGTATCGTCACTCTTTTCTCTCACTGTTGTATGCCGCCGACAGCGGCCAGTGGTCGATCCGCCTCACGTGATGTGTGTTTACCCCGAAGACCCATGGGCGCTGACGTTTTGGTGTATCTGTGTTGCCGCGTGCGTGCGTTCTTCAATAAATCGTGATTTTCGGAGCGCAGTGTGGCTGTGTGACACGTTGAGAGTGAATTTTTAAGTCCCAGGCAGGGTAGCCATGCCGCGCTGCTCTGTACCGGGCTGTTTCAACCGGCCGGAACGACTCCTTCGCTTCCCGCTGCGAAAGAACGACTGTGGTCTAACGTAACCTACAGCCACTACTAAAGCGCTGCTTATTTAGTGGCTCCAGTGTAACCTATATATCCACTAAATAAGCTACGCTAGCGTCACCGAGCGTGGCCCTGTCGTGCCGGCGTTCACGCTCGAAATCCTCAAAAAGTAAACACAACTGTCATGGTTGTCAGACGGCGCCCGGACCTATTCCGCCCGTCATCGTCGGCCACAATAGGGCGCATAAAGCTGGCCACACTGGCGTCAGCCACCAAAATGGCTGCCGCCGTGCGTCAGTGTCGTTACTCTTCAGCCTAGCTTATTAAGTGGCTCCCTAGTTTCTTCCCTCCTGGAATCCGCTGTCGACCGGAACGGCCTTATAAAATTCCGGCTAAACTTGGCCGCACTCCTCAGCACTTAGCCCAGCCTAGCAAGAACGTCGCAGAACTTACCAAAACTTACCAAAGCCTAGAAAAACGCGGTAAAATCGGAAGAAGCTCGGTCACCCCCAGCTACACTGTTTCTCCAGCCTTGCACCGGGGGTGCAAGCTGCGCCAATTCGTTTTCCTTTGTTAAATAGGTCGTAGAACGGGTGTTACGTTTCAGCTCCTCTACGGGAATAACGCGGCAACTACGGCGGCGCAGCAGATTTCCCTCGGAGGCAATGGAGAGTAGAGAGTTTTAGCATTGCGGCTACCGCGGAGGCTCCTGCTACGGCGGCGGGTTGGTCACTGGCACCCGACTGCGCAGGCGCGCGCGGGGAGGGGGAGGAGGTTGCCCCTCAGCGGAGCGAATGCGCGGGAATGGTGAAGGTCGCCCGCGGGAATAGTATTCCACCCTACCGGAACGAATGTGCACCTCGAAATACTTCGTTAAATCAGGAATGGCGCTGTATCTGTTTCGTTGGTTGGAGTTCACAACAGCATTGAGCCGTGTAGGCACCTGCGGAGGAACATCGAAAAATTTGTAAGGTCGGGTTTCGTTAGATCGAGTTTTGTCTGTATGTCAGATTTACAGCCGACTACATGGCATATCTACTTCATAAACGGACATGAGGCTGGAATAGAGACCTAAACAGGGGAGTGGGTGTAGCGTTCACCTGCAGCCTCGCGCCGGCACAAGGTGAAGCCTGTGTTGTGTGGGGAGACAGGTATGCAGTGTCGTCATATTGTCCTGAGTGGTTCACCGTAATCGCGTAGCGTTCGTCAACAGCTGTTATTGTGGGCTATTGTTTCACCGCAATGTAATTAAATCGTCGTCTGCGTTTTCATATCTGGCTGCTTCCATCGGCGGACGCAGGCCTCTGGAATGGTGGCTTTCTGTCTATCTGGCCCCGGTGGAGGAGTGTTTCGTCCAAAGTGTATAATGTATCCGTGACGCCTCGAAACGGGGCACCAACCGCGCGTCTTTCTCAGAAATGTGACGCATTTTACTCGCGAGTGCACGCTTCATGAATGGCATCGCCTGCGAGACACGAGCCCGTCAAATGGGCCGACGATAACGGCCGCAGTCCGGCGGGCCCTTTTATCTGGGCTATATTCCAACGGGCAGTTAATTACTTTCAAATTGCACATACGCGCCGTCTTATCATTCCCTTGTTCGCAGCGACTGCTATCGCTCTGCGTTATAGGCCTGTGGTCGCTCTATCATTTTTGAGGTAGTGTGGCTCGGCTAACCTCGCTTTTACCATTAAATGCATTTTCTCTCTCTCTCTCTCTCTCTCTCTCTCTCTCTCTCTCTCTCTCTCTCTCTCTCTCTCTTGAGGTAGTGGCAAGCGGGGGAAAATGTCGGTCTAATTGACTAGTGCGGGGATCGTTACATGTACGAATTATTTTAAATAGCGTTCAGCCTGCCAGGCGTGGTGTTCAAACACGAGTGTGGCGTCTGTGTTCACGATGAATTGTTTAAGTTGCGGGTAAATGAGCGCACCAACTTCTTGTTAGGTGTCCTTTTGTTCCTTGTTAGTGTTTTTTAACAGCGAAGCTGTTTAGCAAATCGCGATTTTTTGTGTCCGCAGTTAAAAATACCTAGAAATTGCCGAGAGAGCGCCCGTGAACACAGGCCTCGCAGCGGCCGCCCGGTATAGGTAACAGAACCAAGAAAATGCTTAGCGCTCGCGTATGCGTGCTTCGTGAAGACCGCCCAGCGTCCCCTGCGCACGTTTGTCAAGCCAAGCATATACCCACTAAGGGAGATTGGCCAAGAAACTCAAGCGTTCGCCGTAATCATGGCCACACTTGCTCGGAACGCCGAAGACTCTATAGCGTTCGCCGTAGTCGTGCACTTGCTCTGAACGAGAAAGACTCGTCATAGCGTACGCCCCTCGAAGGTGATGTCACCCGCCGCGGTGGCTCAGTGGCTAAGGCGTTGCGCTGCTGAGCACGAGGTCGCGGGTTCGATTCCGGGTAGCGGCGGGCGCTTTTCTGATGGAGGCGAAAAGCAATGACGCCCGTGTGTGCGAGATTTCGGCGCACGTTAAAGATCCCCCTCAGGGGGTCAAAATTAATCCGTAGCCCTCCACTACGGCGCGCCTCATCGCTTGCGTTGCGTCGGTGCGTTAAACCCTACAATAAATCGAAAGTGATGTCGAATAATTGTACATTCTCGGCCAGTCCTGGACGGTCCGCGGGCAGTCCGAGGACTGCGTTCGGACCGGAAGTCCCGTAGGAATCTATGAGAAAATTGAGCGCCGTATCGCGTCTCGGGGAAGTCGGTGGACGATCCGGGACTGATAATCGAGGAAGCCCATTGTCCCTTCAAAAAAAAAAAAAAAGAAAAAGGAGGGAATCTCACACTTGTTGCAACAGTGACGCAGTAAAGGTATAGTTGCGGCAGCGGAGAAGCAAATCGGCTTCAATCGTGGACTTAAACCTTCGTGATGGTCGTGGAGGTTGCATACAGCTTCGCTACCTTCAAGTCTTACGGGCTAGTGGGAGCTTACTTCCGTTTTTTTTTTTTTTTTTTTTTTTTGTAAATTCAGTTCATTCACCATTTAATGCAGGAAGACGTCCCGATATTTCAAAAGTGTCCGGGGACGGCCGAATGGGCGGCAGAACGTTGGAACGGGCAGTCGGCGCACTCATTACGTTTACGGAGAGAAATAACTGAATTAAGGATAGCAGCGAATAGCTTTTTCCGCAGACCGTGTAGGAGACGGAAATGGACAATATCAGGCGACGACTCGAAGAACGAAATCGACTTCAGCGAGAGCAGTACGCGTTTGAGGTGCTTGGCAATGTTAAGTGATACCGCGATCATGGTGAGGAACAGCTTTAGGCTAGATTTGAGGAAAGAAAGGGGACAATTACCGAGAAAAAATGAGAGAAACGACACCTGCGGTCGCTAGGAGACGGCGGTGAAGTTTGCGAGCTAATGCTTCGGAACTATAACGCGTGCCGTTAAAGGGCCCCTGGAGGCGAAATACAATGTTGTTGTATTTTAAAGAATTCGCCTCTGGTAACTCACTCAGCTGCTTCAGCCGCGAAAAGCGGCTTTTTTAACCGAAAAGGAAGAAAAAAACACGGAAGAAATATATATATATATATATATATATATATATATATATATATATATATATATATATATATATATATATATATATATATATATATATATATATATATATATATATATATATATATATATATAGTAAGGCAATGAGGGGCTCGTTGAGGAAATACAGATAGGTCAGCAGTCTACAACGCCAAAGGAGACATAGGGGTGTGGTTAGGCTCTTTTGTTTTTCACTACAGTTAATTAAGTAAACATTTCTTTTTAATTATACAGACGAAAGAAAGAAAAACACGCGCCCAGAGTGGGGACCGAACCCACGCCTTTCGATTACATGTCGAATGCCTTACCAATTCGGCTATCTGGGCGACTGTGTTCTCCTTCACTTTCTGGGCTATTTATATTTACTAGAAGTGTATCTGACGCTTGAGGGTGGTAGCCAGCGCCACTCTGACTACACGGGGAGAAGGAGACCTTCTTTTCAACCCCCGGGGCGAGACTCGAACGTCTACAGCCTGTCATGAGCGGGCTACTGGCGGGAAGCCCTCTTATGCTACCTAGGCATCAAGGCTGCCGGAACCGAGACCCTCGCTAGGCTTTCGCAGAATAATATAGTAAGGCAATGAGGGGCTCGTTGAGGAAATACAGATAGGTCAGCAGTCTACAACGCCAAAGGAGACATAGGGGTGTGGTTAGGCTCTTTTGTTTTTCACTACAGTTAATTAAGTAAACATTTCTTTTTAATTATACAGACGAAAGAAAGAAAAACACGCGCCCAGAGTGGGGACCGAACCCACGCCTTTCGATTACATGTCGAATGCCTTACCAATTCGGCTATCTGGGCGACTGTGTTCTCCTTCACTTTCTGGGCTATTTATATTTACTAGAGGTGTATCTGACGCTTGAGGGTGGTAGCCAGCGCCACTCTGACTACACGGGGAGAAGGAGACCTTCTTTTCAACCCCCGGGGCGAGACTCGAACGTCTACAGCCTGTCATGAGCGGGCTACTGGCGGGAAGCCCTCTTATGCTACCTAGGCATCAAGGCTGCCGGAACCGAGACCCTCGCTAGGCTTTCGCAGAATAATATAGTAAGGCAATGAGGGGCTCGTTGAGGAAATACAGATAGGTCAGCAGTCTACAACGCCAAAGGAGACATAGGGGTGTGGTTAGGCTCTTTTGTTTTTCACTACAGTTAATTAAGTAAACATTTCTTTTTAATTATACAGACGAAAGAAAGAAAAACACGCGCCCAGAGTGGGGACCGAACCCACGCCTTTCGATTACATGTCGAATGCCTTACAATTCGGTAAGGCATTCGACATGTAATCGAAAGGCGTGGGTTCGGTCCCCACTCTGGGCGCGTGTTTTTCTTTCTTTCGTCTGTATAATTAAAAAGAAATGTTTACTTAATTAACTGTAGTGAAAAACAAAAGAGCCTAACCACACCCCTATGTCTCCTTTGGCGTTGTAGACTGCTGACCTATCTGTATATATATATATATATATATATATATATATATATTAAAAGCTTTCAAATTTCTTTCCACAATGATATGGGCCAGCACTAGAAACAGTTATCAGTGGGCCTCCTCGATTTACCAGTCCTGGATGGTCCGCGGGCAGTCCGAGGACTGGCCTTGGACCGGAAGCCTTATGGGAAAATCGAGCGCCGTATCGCGTCTCGGGCAGTCCGTGGACGATCCGGGACTGGTAATCGAAGAGGCCCAGTGTATTAACTGCTAATCAACATTCAAATTATGCGATCAAACGGAAGTATAAAGGCCCAATCGCCCAGTCGTGCCTCTTGGCCGCCAATCGCGCAAACAAGATTCCGTGACGTCATAGACACCTCGACAGGAAATGGATGGTGACCGGCTTTTGCTTCCTTCATTTTTAATATCTAGCTAAGTTGTCTTAAGTTTAATATCGAGTTAAGTTGTCTTAAAATTGATATCATCTTTATCGGGATAACGCGCTGTTTTTAATGAACGGGACTTTTCTCTTGTCTTCATGCCCCTTTAACGAATCAAACGATGCAAGCGTAGGCGCCTTCGCTCACTTAGCACGACGGCGTACCGAGTGAACGATACGATAATCTGAGTCGGCCTCAACTGCTTTAGCGGAGGCGAACCTTGGAAGGCGAATGGTTAATTCTTTGGGAAAGTCAATGCCCCCACTGCGAGGCGCAGTATGAAGATGTCAAGATTGAGCGATAAAAAAGAACTAGTAGGGCCTTGTAACACACACACACACACACACACACACACACACACACACACACACACACACACACACACACACACACGCACACACGCGCACACGCGCACACACGCGCACACACACACACGCACACACGCGCACACGCGCACACACGCGCACACACACACACACCTCACACACACACACACATACATACATACATACATACATACATACATATATATATATATATATATATATATATATATATATATATATATATATATATATATATATATATATATATATATATATATATATATATATATATATATATATATATATATATATATATATATATTGCCACTAATCAAATTGGTTAGAAGTAGGCGACACATTGTGGAAAGGCCACGGTGGAATCTCGCCATTGGCAGAGAGAGAATGTGCCCACATTGAGACGAAAGAATCAACGCCTGAAAAAACAGATGTGTAGATAATGTACCGATAAGGTTGCATGCAAGTTTTTTTAGTTATCAACGCTCGTTCAGAGAACGGTCCTTACAGGGTGACGATTGTGGGGTTTAACGCGCCCACGCTACACAGAGGCGCGCCGTATACTATAGCTTTGGGCTCCCCCGGTTTAATTTTGACCACCTGGATCGATATTTAACGTGCGCCGAAATCTCGAACACACGGGCGTTCTTGCTTTCCGCCTCCATTAGGAAAGGGGCCGCCGCGGGCGGGAATCGAACCCGCGTCCTTTGGCTCAGCAGCACAACCCGTTAGCCACTCAGCCACCGCGGCAGGTTTAATTGAAAGCGAGGTTTTGGTGGTAAATAGACTCGCAATGGTAAAATTTGCTGGACGGCACGATGAAGGGCACACTTTCTTCTGGGATCAAAAGCCCTGTCAGCTTAGGGCGTGTCTTGTCTTGATCTGCCCGCAGTCGACGGCTGTGTTCTGATCCGTGCAATTGAGCAATATGGCCGAGGCGCGGTGTTGGGCCCTGTAATCCGGCTTTGCCACGGCTCCGCGGGTCGAGAGGAAAAGCCGACTTGCGGCAACTTCTGCGGTACGTAGTCGTGAAGGGCGCGGTTTCTCAACATGTTTCTATCGTCCTTGGGCTTAACATCTACTTTCGCTACTTTTCTTACAGCGAAGCCGTGTGTGGCTGGCTCCTCGGTATTTTATCCGTCGGCAGAATGTGCTTTGCGGCAAAGCAAACTTTCTCGCAAATGCCTCCTGGCTCTTTCTCAATCTGTATCTTGGTAAAGAATCATAGTGCCGCTATGACGACTTTATCATTAGGCCGATTGGATTACTATGAAGTTGTAATTAATAAGGAATTCCCTCCTGCTGCCAATGCACGGGTTTCAACGGGAGGAGTCTGGTTACAGAGAACGGCTGTAACTTGGGTTATAACGGCACTATTCCGAAACAAATAAATAATACGACGTTGGAATGCTCAAACGACTGCAGGCTACAAAATTTTGTTTTGGGATTTGGTTAACGATGCTCGACTGTCTATGACCGGCGTAGGTTTCCAATCACTCCACAGTGTCCCTGAGGGTAGCCGCTGCTTGAGTGCGCAAAGGGAGTGTATTTCCGATTGATGCGCGTTCTGCCCGAAGGAGGCGGAGGTTTTTTTTTTTTTTTTTTTTTTTTTTGCTTCGCGAAATTTTTTTTTCTTGTTAACTATGCGCCAGTTCGCCGCCGCCAATGTACCCTGTTTTTACAATCAATTGCCGAAGTCGCCCCGGGAACAGTGCACGCGATCATGATCACATGAGATCGTAAAACAAAAATGAAAGAAATCAATTTTTTTTTGTCGTCGCCCGGGGAAAGATTTCTGACGGCTTAGCGAAACTTCGACAGCTAACGCTGTATAGTTCATCCCCCTTCTTTCCATTCTTGGAGTGCCGGGGTTCGCCAGTGCGCGTACTTCTGGCAACGCTCCCTCTCGTAATCCACCTCCCGTTTCTTCCACAGCAGCGTTCGTGTGAAGAAGAAAAAAGAAGAAAGAAATCAGAAGCAGGTGCAGTCATCTCCCCGTCGCGATCTTGGTGGGCGTGTTTGTAACACACGCCAGACCTCGGGGACTCTTTCTTTTTTTTTTTTTTCTACTATTCTTCCTGTTCTTGTGTTTATTTTCTTCTTATTCCAACGTGACGATTTAATCTTCCTCTCCGGGGCTCGTGCCGTAGTACGAAATAGGAAGCGGAGTTGTGGCGGGGTTCCTCTGGCAGCTACTAATGTCGCAGCGACAATTAATCTTGCTTCTGGCCCGGCGGGCCGAGATCCCTTCCCCCGCACTCTGCTCGGTTTCCCGTGGTGTGGACACTCGCCTGACTGACGTCATTTACTCCTTTTTGGCTTCGCCTCCCCCACGCCTTGGTGCTCCGAGGTGGAGCAGGAGCAGAGCGAATGATGTTGGCGACTTAGCGGAGCGATTCGTTTGTACCGAGGGCTGTCGAGGACGTTTTGGGCGCGTTCACACGCTGAAACGTTATCCCGGTCGAAAATGACATGAATTCCTGTAGTTTTTTGTCGTATTTCTGCGTGTCGTACTGTCGTCTTGTCGTGTTTTTGTGTCGTGATTCTAGCAACTGGCTCTGTCACGACAGCATGATGGCTGTCGTAGCGACATACAGTTGTGTTGGGGCTACAGGAATATTTGTCGTTGGGAAAATTGGCTTTGTCGTTACAACATAAATTGTGTCGTAGCAACGGATGCTTTGTCGCAGCAACAGTTTTTTTTTGTCGTACGACAGGAATTCTTGTTAGGTTTCTGCGGTGTTCCTGTTGTCATTTTAGACTGGGGAACTGGAGGGAATGAACAAAATGCTGAAAAATTGAAGGGTAAGTTTTCTTGACAAAACCAAAGCTAAACATTTTCGTAGACGCGGGTCAGTTTTACTGGAGTATTGTCTTACATTTGTCGTCTGCGAGTAATTGACGGCCCCAGCCTATAGATGCGGTTGTTTAAAGCGGGCGGAGTTCGCGCTGGAAGTTGTATTATAGTGTGTTCAACACGAAACAGTTTTAATATACCAGTTCCGCGAAAACGCGTGTCTTCGCGTAATGACAGCTTGCAAGGATCAACGTGTCAGGTAAATTTTTACGCGCTCCGTTGTTTAGTGAGGTGAAAATTTGTGGACTTTAAAATGCGGGCCTTATTTTTTATTCACATTCCATGGCTTTTTGTGTTGGTTTGGGTGAAGGAGCGACAAGTTTGGCCTTGGCGTGTACGTATACACACCGTATCGAAATCCTTCCTATCGCCTCACTTTGGCTGGTAGGTCAATAACTTCGAACTCTGAACCGGAACTTAAGTGTAGTGGGGTAGCCAGGATAACGCCCCTTTCAAAACCCCCACAGAAGAGGCAATCCTAGAGGAGCAGTATCATTTCCGGGGCTCTCCACTAGGACCATGACGGTAATATGCATGCCGTTACGTTTTCAAGCACAAACTCGGAATTGTGTCATCATCGTCGTCATCACCGTGAGCCTGTTTATGTCCCGTACGAAAATAAGGCATCTTCCAGAGTTTTCAGGACGCTTTATCGGGGGTTCATCGAGTCCCTTTCCTTTCTCCATCGCGCTCCATCGAACACCTCGTGTTCCTGGCCTTATCGCGTTTACCATTCACAGTACTCCGTAGTAAAAGTCGCATTGGCATTACCAACAATACGAAGTTATTTGTCGTAACCGAACAAGGCGCAGCCTCTACAGTAGAGAGAGAGAGAGACCGTGTCTCCTGTACGGGCGCGGTGGTGGGTGGAGTCTTCGCCAAACTCCGCGCCGGTACTCTCTTCCGTTGCAGCCGCCCGCGCGAATCTCCCTCAAAATCCGCGGTTGATATCGATTTCTTAATCCAGTCGGCCGTGAATAGACGTACACGTGGCTTGCGTGCCCGCCGACAGGTCGGTCGGTCGGCGGTGACGTCACTCGTGCCGCGTGACGCAGCAGCGTCGCCTGGACGCTTTTGCCGCACCGAGCGGCGTCTCTCTTCTCTTCGGCGTGCGGATTTACGACCTGGCTGGCGGCGGCTACCTACCGTATTCAGCCCTGTGTCCCAGCAGCGCACGAAGCCAGCCGTTCCGTTTTCGGCTCCCCCTCTCCCCCGTTCGCGTATATAACTCCCGGCGATTATGATTAACTTCCCGGCTGGCGGCGGCCGGTCGTCGTCGTAGCCTCGTGACTTGGTTGCTGTGCAAGGCTGTTTCATCCCCCCTCCCCCCTTTCCAATCGAGTCTCCCCCTGTCTTTCCCTCATGGGGCGGTGCTTGGTTGCCCCGCGGGGTGCATTCGATTAGGTCAGTCGGCGACGCGTCATCGTTCAGTGGCCCAAAATTCGTGAGCCTGCTACCGCTGGTATAAAGTTCCAGCTTCGGTGCTGAGTGTAGTAGCGGTGAATACACTCTCGCAACACGCAACGGTGCGTACACCCACGCAACGGTGAATACACAACAGATGGGTTATTTTTTTTAACACGAAAGTGTTTTATTCCGCGATACACCAAGATTTCACTGACGTCATATCCGTCATGGAAATGACGCCAGTACAACGAAGCAAGCGGCTTGGGAATAGTGCACCCCTGCACACATGTTCTTCTTGCGGGGAAGCAACCTTTAGTACTAAAGAGTACGTCATACTTAGGGTTGTTCGTTTTCGGGTTTTACATTTTAACACGAACGTGTTTTATACCGGGATACACCGAGATTTCACTGACGTCCTATCCGTCACGGAAATGACGCCAGTACACCTTTGCCGAAGCGATGCGCCAGCAGGACGTCGCTCGCCAAGCACACCCACAAGGCACCCACCGACCCGCAAATCATGCTCAGCGGCAGATTTCGCTGCACATTTCACTTTAGTGTTTCACTTTAGTTTTTTACCGATTCCCATGAGAGAGGAATCAACCACAGTTTATTATTATTATATTATTACTGAGTGCGAGGGCGTGGGTTCGATTTCTGTCCGCCGGAAGAAGTGGAAGAGGAAGTCGAAGAGGAGGCGGAAACGAAGTGGCAGCCATTAAATGGAGCCAGCGACTACTGTTGTTGTTAAGAGAACCTCCGCCGCGCCACGCGTGCTTTACTTCCACCGCGTAGAACTGACCTCCCCAGTGGGCTCGCTCGCTGGGAGGAGGTCTTGCTGCGGAGGCTTCGAGTTGGGGTGACGTTATCCCCACAAGTTACTCACGCTTGGCCTGCCCGATACCCCGCCCCGTTTGCGGACACCTGCCCCTTCTGTGTGACTCGTGCGCCAGAAGCTGACGGACTTGTTCAGGTCTTAGAAACGCCAGAATCCAACACCTCCGAGGCACAGGGCTCCATCCTGGGAGGCCCCCCCGATCTTGAGCGTTGGATATGGGGACCCCGGTACCGGTCTCTTCTTGGCTTTCTGCGTGCAACTGGTGCAATGTTGTACTACCTATAAACCTCCCTGTTATGCCGTAGGGCAATCTATCGCATTAAAAAAAAAGCTACTGTTGTTTCGTGAAACAAGGATGCGTTTCTTTATCGTGTCGTACCGCCAGTTTGCTCTCGTCGCGCTTGTTGTGCGCCTTGCCGTCTGGAAAAGGCTCTTATACTCTCTTAGAGAGAGAGAGAGAGAGAGAGAGAGAGAGAGAGAGAGAGAGAGAGAGAGAGAGAGAGAGAGAGAGAGAGAGAGAGAGAGAGAGAGAGAGAGAGAGAGATATGAACTGCGCAATGTCACAGAACAAGAATTGAGTGACACACACTTCCTCCCTCTTTCGTAATTCAGTACTTTCTTGTGTGGCGTTGTCGTAAAACGCGTCATAAAAGATGACTCACTGCAAACCGGCCGGGAAACCATAATTACACGCCAATGAGCGTGGTAAGTTTGGCTTCCTCCTCGTTTTGATCGTCTGTATGTAATCTTGATTTGCTAGTCCTCACTCGTGTGTGTGGTGTCACTTCGCGAACCGTGTGTTCCGTGCATTTCATGTCTACGGAAGTAGGTATAGCCCGGTTTATGGAGATGGCTTAGAAAGCTAGAAGCTCGTTCAGGCTGCTTAGCAGACAGCTTGGACGCTGCTAGCAACTGACGTATTTCGATGTCAACACGCGCACATAAGGAAGCGTAAACGCACACACACACAAAAAAATCCTGTCTGGTGACCGTTCTTGTCGTCACTGAGCTAAGCCTTCTTCCATATTCACGAACCAACCCTCCCAACAGCACGTTTTATTGAACGTCGCGCCTCTCACCGCTATATTGGCGCGCCCTAAACTGTGGCACCCGACAGTGTGACAAAACAATGGGGAGAGAGGGAGATCACGTCGCTGGAAGGGAGGGGGTGGGGGATTTCGCTGCCAAGTGACCCTCGAGACCTTGTTCCACGCTACGAAGAAGAAAAAAAAGTCAAAGCGCGAGTTCGATATCGCGGCGTGCTGCTTTAACCGAGCTGTCGTGCGTCACAGACAGCCGCCCCTTCAGCTGCTTTCTCCTCGTTGCACTTTTACGACGCCGTACCTCCTCCCCCTCCTCCTCCTCCTCTTAGTGTGTACACCCAACACCGTACACCTCAACAAGCCCCTTCTTCGCCCCCTTTAGGCGCCGTTCTCGCCTGCTTGACAGATTTACGGCTCTCGCATTGCATGGCGCGTGCGAGGCGCAAGCGTCCGACCGCGCACATACACCCCTGCCAGTTCTCCGGCACTCGATCGAATTATGCCCTCCCCTTTCCCCGCCTCTATCGCTTTCCATATACCATATAGTGTCGGCTCGACCCAGCAGCCCCGGGCCGGGCCCCTATAAATCGTGAATAGGCGCGTGGCTTTGCGAAACCCTGAGAGGCAATGTTGGGAATTGGGATGGAGGCCAGCCGCGCGCTGTTTTATTCTAGTTGGAGCGAGGCAGATCGGGTTTTGTCGCTGGAGGCTGTGCGCGGTGTTTGCTGCCCCGCGATCGGGCTGTTTTTCGTCTCCTCGGGATTTAGAAACCTGCGTTCACTGATAC
This sequence comes from Haemaphysalis longicornis, assembly GCF_048455015.1. Taxonomy (NCBI): domain Eukaryota; kingdom Metazoa; phylum Arthropoda; class Arachnida; order Ixodida; family Ixodidae; genus Haemaphysalis; species Haemaphysalis longicornis. The sequence goes on from NW_027526445.1 coordinate 132,556,363, forward strand.
GCTCCGTTCGAGACCACCGCGACGTTGACCGAAACGGTTGGCGGGACGGAGGGTATACAGTGGCGCCGCGCGTATCTCGAATGATTCTACATTCTAATGGAACGTTATCTTTGTGTGCGAGAGAGGGGAGCTCTTGTGGGCGTTGTTCTGTGGAAGCTAAATACGGATTTGCCATAAGTCACACCAGTGTGCGGCTTGTTTAAAAGAAATTGATCAGTTCTGTTACTCACGTCCATGTAATCCACGCAGTGTATACGCAACCGTATCTTGAGAGGAAGGCTGTGCAAAAAAGCTTAAGAAAAAGTAGGATCCAAGCGTCGACCCCTAATGAATCGTCGCAGATGAGGCAGTGCGCTGCGCGGTATTTCTATCCTATTTGGTTTCGGGCGTATGCGTGAACACTGTGTCCAGTGTGGCCAATGTACCCACATATCGTATCGGCAGTAAAGCGAGTGCCGGCAGGTTGCGCCAATGAGGCAAGTAATCAACGCAGTAGTCAAACGGATGAGAATTTAGAACAGCGGTGGGAGAAAAAAATGGGTGTGAAAGCGGTGAGAGTTTAAAACAGGGGTGAGGGGGAGACGGAGGGAAGGAAGCAAATCTATTAGGTAAGCTAGGAGCAGGGCAGGTAAGTGGAATAAAACAGGCTGACAACCGACGTCCCGATTCAAAGGGAGAGCCACTAATCATCATCATCATGATCATCATCATGTTTTCATGCGATGCGAACGAGGCCCGGTGACGCTAGCTCGTTGTGCGTTTTGCGGTAACCGTATTAAATTCCCACTCATTGTTAATGACAGTTGTTTCAGAGTACGATGCTGACGCCCCTTCCCCGAGCGAGGGGTTTCCTGTCCGTAACGATACATCGACATCGCCCTTAGCACCGTGACCCGGTTTTTTTTTTTTTTTTTTTTGGCGGGTGTTCGCTGATGCCGGTATAGGGGGTCGCTCGTCGCAAGAACAGTAATTGTGCGTAATGCGCGCCTAACCTGGGCTGCAAATAAATGAGTGAGTTCGTGCGAGAGTCTTTAAACCCAATTTTTTACCATTTCAGGCGTGCTCGCTTCTAACCCGCTTAGCAACCGTATACCCGCTCCTCAGCCTTCGCTTATATGTACACGCTTCACGGCCTCGTCGCCGCCTCCGCCGGAGCCACGGCAGAAAGGAAGTTCACTCGTGCGTGCCTGTGCTTGGCGAAAGCGATTCGGAAGGAGGCGGGCGCGGTCGAGCTGCCGGTCTGTGCGGGAAAAATAAGAATGACGGGAACGAAGAGGAGGGTGAAATGAAGAGCGGGAGAGAGATCTGGGCAGAGAAGGAGATCTCAGCCCCAGAAGCGAAAAAAAAAAAGTCGATCAAGCTTGTTTTTTCTTTTTGGCTTTTTTTCTATCCCTCTCTCTGACATTTTAAAGGTCGGGGCCGGGGGAAGGTAATGGATGTTCGGAAGGAGGAGGACATGATGTCATAGCAGTGGGTCCCACTCCCGGCGGGAGTGTGCGCTAATCGAATTCTTGAACAGCGCTCGCGCCGCTCTGTTTCGTCCCGCCGTGGAGCGTTCTATTCGGGAACGTTTCCTCGTCGCCGCCGGGGAGAACAGCGAGGGGAGGTTCGACGATATCGAACGCAAACTTGCGCCGTGACACTTTGCCGGGCGTATATACATTGGTGCTTCAGCGTTTTCGTGCACACACACACGCGCACACGCGCACACGCACACGCACACGCGCGCGCGCACGCACGCACGCACGCACACGCACGCGCACACGCACGCATACCTATCGTGCGAATTCGCCTGTTGGCAAGTCGCTGATTTGTTTTTTTTTTTTTGTTTTTGTTTTTTTGCTGCGTCATTTCTTTTTTCATTCCTACGATCGTATTCAGGATTTTTTGTTTTTGTATCTGAGCAATATTTCTCTCGTTTTTGCCATTTCCCGGTGTTGTGCGTTCGCTAAAAAGCTTTCGGCGTGTTCACGTTCCATCGGGGGTCAAACGAGAAGGCAATGCAGCTGACCTTTACTCGCCGGGGTTCAGAAGTTGCGCGCATGTCTGTTTTCAAGCTACCACCTCTCGTTCAGCCTCTCTTGCGCGTGTAGGGTTTTATGCGCCCGTCTTCTCCCGGACACCGTTTATTCGTGCACGCTTCAAAATTGCGTTTGTCCCTGTGGGTTGCCAGTTTTGTTCGCGATAGATCGTTCTTGTTTTAATGTTTTGAACTGGGCGAATATGCCAGCGTTATAAACGTGTCGTAGTGGCCACCGTATGGAAACCGACGGACGCAGCCGATGCTTCTCCGCATTATGTGTATTGTTGCGCGCATTCTGCTCCTTTAAATGCGTGAGCATTTCAGTGTGCTATCGACGTGAAACCCTCCTGGACGTCCCTATAAGGCTCTGGGTGCCGCGCTTTTGCCGCACGAGGGAGTGCCATTAATAAAACACTCCCGGGGTCCGCGAATTTTTTTAAATGCAGATCATTTCAGTAACTCACGATGTCACCCGCGTTGACGTCCGTAGTCGTAGTCCGCACCCCTCCCCCTATACTATATAAAAAAAAAAAAACTATCCGGCGCCTGGTTTCGATCCCACGACCCTGCGGGCGGAACGCAAGGTACATGGTGCTCTACCCACTGCGCCACAAAGCCGACACCGAATGGGAGGCTACGAACGCGCCTTATATCCTTGACTCATTCAAACTACGTCAACAAGCTGCTGATACAACGCATTCACTACCACCAACTACCCAAACACTAAACGTTAACGCAATACACCCACCCCCTATGCGACGCATTTACTCGAGTCCCCCTCGCGGGGAGATGGGCCCAATTTTTTTCACTAAGACCGCTCGTATTGCCTTTGGAGAAATGTCTTCGCGGAAATATATTTGGGTAAAGTGTTGGAGCCAGCTTTAAAATGGCTCGGTGTATGAGGGGGATACTTAGTGCTTCGCTGGCGCCTTCAGACCTCTTGTATTTGCCGTATAGATGTATTCCCATTGGTGCAATTTAAAAAGTGTTGGCGTATAGCACAGCGCCTTGCGGATTTATCCGACAATTCCGACTGGGTAGTCTGTGTAACCGATTTTTTTTTTCTTTTTGCTCTTGTCAACGCTCCTTATAATGCGGAAATTTTTATTTTGAGAATCCTGATAACATGTGAGCGCATCAGGCTGATGGGGCACGTATACGCAGTCAGCACCTGTTTGAATGGGGGGCTGCAGTGAGGACGCGCTTAAAACCGCTCCATAAAACGAGGACAATGTGTGGGCGCGAAGATGCAGTAATTTTAAGCATAGTTTTTGTAAATAAATTTGTCACATACAAGCCGTGCGAAATAGCTGCCCTTTTGCGCGGCATCTGCGCGCAGAGTGTATACCTGCATCAATCCGCTGTGCGTAGACAATGGGCTAGATCGTGTATTCTTCAGTGGCCCTGTAATGTTCATGTCGTTCAGAAACCGCTTTTGGGATGACAAAGCGTGTGAGCAGTTGGTTGGTTCTAAGGGACTCTGGTTCTACGCATACGCAGACTGCCTTCACAGTGTAGGGCAGGTCATGTAGTGAGGATGGGGGGACAACAGGCGGGTAGGTTGTAAGCGGATGCTAAACGAAATAGGGCCATACGCCGCGGTGGCTTAGTGGCTAAGGCGTTGTGCTGCTGAGCACGAGGACGCGGGTTCGATTCCCGGCCGCGGCGGCCGCTTTTCTGATTGAGGCAAAAAGCAAAAACGCCCGTGTGTACAAGATTTCGGCGCACGGTAGAGATCCCCAGGTGGTCGAAATTAATCCGGAGCCCATCCACTACGGCGCGCCTCATCGCCTGTGTCGCGTCGGTGCGTTAAACCCTACAATCAATCGAAGTCCAATGATTGTGAATTCTCGACCAGTCCTGGATGGTCCGCGAGCAGTCCGAGGAGTGCGTTCGGACCGGAAGTCCCGTAGGAATACATGGGAAAATCGAGCTCCCATGTGCAGCTTTCCCGCTCATGGCAGTCCTTTCAACAGTCATTACTCTGCAATTTTTTAGCGAAATGAAAAGTTCTTTTGCACAGCTAATATTTGGGGTGAATACTTGCTTTGTGCACAGTTTCAAGTCGCGCACTTTGCGCGACTGGGTTCCTGAGCCATGCGAACTATCCCATAGAAATGCATGGGGAGTTAGATTTGACAGTGAATTACACAAACAAATAGTCAGAAACCTGAAATATTCTTTTAGCGTTTTATTCTTCACGTTGGCTTCTAGCTTTATGCCAAATATAATTTTTCTACAGTGGTTTTGCTAGGTTCCCGAGAGGTTGTAATTTTGAGCGAGAAAGCTGGGTATGGTATCGCGTCTCTGGCAGTCGGTAGTTCGGTAGCTTGTTCGTGCATGTCCCACGAACAAGCTCGAAAGTTGCATGTCGCTGGAAAGCACAGAATTTTGTTAAAGATTTGGTTAAAGATGTTTCTTTCTGTCGAAAAGTAGGGCTCCTGAATGAATTATTTGCCGGGAATTTTTTTGGAAGCTTCATGCAAGACGAACGGCAAAAATGCATTCTTTTTTGCTGATTTTTGGTGTCGGGAGAAGAAAGGAGCCGCGTAAAGGCGCAGACCAAGTAGAATAGAATAGGCCGGCACAGCACCTGAGCGGCAGTTTTCCCTCTAGCACATACTGGTATGACACTGATGATGATGATGATGCAGCTGAACGTGGAATCCCCCCAACTGCGCGCGTGGTTTGAGTGCACGCACGCCGGCAAAGCTGTTTCCGTGCAGTCATTGGAATGGCTAATAGGGCGAAAGAGTCGGCGTCACACCAAGGCAGCCCGAAACGCGAGAGCGTGATTTTCATTGGTGGAGACACATCATGTCACTCGCAAATAACCCGTAGCGGCAAGAAGCCACGGAAGCACAGGCACGAGCGTGCTCGCGCGCCCCTGCCGACAGCGGGGGAGGACCCCAGTGCGTTCGGAAATCAGCCGGCTTGGTCACCGCCCAGCAGAGTCGTGCACCCTTGTCGAGCTTCCGCGAAGACACGCGATCACTACAAGCAGCCGGCAACGAGATCGCCGCCATGGCTGTCCACTTGCCGCCCCACTGGGACCATCGCCGGGCCGTCAGGTTCCTCAGGCTGAGTCGCAGGTGTCGCCATCCAAGACGGCAAGTTGCACCGTTTCGTGGGGGCTCTACCCGTGCGTGCTTTCTGTGAAAGAGGGTCGGGCATTGAGGCCTCCTTCGTGCGTAACCCTCTGGCCGCGGCTTCCGACCAGCTCAAGGAAGCGTTTCACGAGTGCTCAGCCGCGTCCCAACGCAGCAGCTGCCGTCATTCTAAGAGCTCGGCGACCGCAGAGCTAGGATTCTCCTGCGACGCATGGCCCAGCCCCTCGGCTCGCGCGCCCATGCCATGGATGGAGACGTTTTGCAGTGGTGCCTGCCCGTCGGACGTCCAGACGGGCCTGAGGACCGCGCCAACCGTGGACCCCCCCTTCGCTACAGTCCCTGGCGGACGAGGCCATGGAAGTTGCGAGCGTGGCCCCTCCACACGTTTCTGCCGTGACGGGGGCGCCGCCTGTCCCTTCTCTCACGCCGACCCTTGCCAACCGAGGAACGGCAGTAGCGTCGGCCATTGCCGCCCTTCACCACGAAGGGGCACGCTCGCTACCCTTGAGGGCCGCAGCTTGCCGAGGCGTGTCCTGTACGGGGTGACACGCAAGCCCATAATTCCGTACTGGCGCGAGAGCCCGGCATGCCACCGCTCGCGGCACAAGCGTGACATTTGCACCACGCCTGAACCCTGCTGCGCTCCAGGGGGCTAGACTCCTGAAACGGCTCATCCTTGTGCGGTTCGGGCCTGTGGCAAACTTGAGGAGGCCATAACCGATCGCCGCCGCCAACTTGCACAGTGAACGGCCACGTGTTCATCCGCAAGCAAGATGGACTGAAGCTGATGGATCCAGGAACTCCGACGCAGATGGGCCATCCGAGGACACGGAACCGCTTTCCACCCGCGAGGTGATGGACAGCGCAATGGCCGCAACATCGAGCCCTTGGAAATTGACATCGAATCATGACTAGACTCGTTCCTTGCCCCGAGTGGTAGATACCATTACCCGGGAAACTGGAATCCATCAGCCTCATCGAGAAGATCGTCCCACTGCTTGCCCTATTCCCTACCCGTGGCCTTCAGCAACACTTCTTCGGACACATTATTGCGTGGTACTAGCCAGCAAGGAAGCTCCGAAGATATAGGCTGCGACACAAGCTGGGATGCCTCAAGCTTGCTTCGCAGAAGACTTGTGCCCCGGCTACCCAGGCTACTGTACAGAATGTGCCGCACTACCAAAGACACTTACCAGTTCGTCCAGCAGATAACGAGGAGTGGAATTAAAGGGACACTGAAGTGATTTGTAGGCATTGTGTGGTCACTTGTGCAGAAGTCCCTAGGCCATATGTTTCCACACTCTGGGTGTGTTCGGGCTCTTGGCGCCGAACGCTCAGGAGCACACTATTACGAACTAATACTTTCTCGTAATACTAATAATAAAATTAATACTAATGCGAACTAATACTAACACTGCAAGACAGGCATCGGCATCTTCGTAAAGTTTGCGCGTCTGTCGATTTGCTCGAAATGATTTCGCTTCTGCCTCCCAGCACCGCGGGCTCTAACCATGACGCACAATTATGTTGACTGTATTGTTTATAGCCTCACTTTTTCTCTCAGGCGTGGTCTTTGAAACAGGCCGTTTTAGAGTCCCGTCACCTACCGTGCTTTCCTGTGAACGCTCTGAACGGTTCGTGAGCCAAGCGCCTTTTTTTATCTTTCCCGATCCTCGTCCTAGCCCAGAAGCTGGCGTGCAATGCTGTGCAACTCGGTCCTGCACGCGAGGGCACCCGCCAGAGATAAGGCCATTGACCTGGCTTTGGCCCCCGTGCCAAGTTCGTATGGTTTTGCCCAAGGGGAAGACACAGTTCGAAGGCTTCTTTTTTTTTTTTTTTTTTTTTTTTGGGGGGGGGGGGGGGCGCGATTTGATATCCATATGTGATCGATTGGCGCTGGAAGAATTTCCGCCAGTGCGCTGTTGTAATAAGGTCTAGAGTTGAGGGGGACTCCCCTGTTAACACTCTCATGGGACTTGACCCACGGCTTAAAAACGATCGTGCACCAATACAAAAACTTTTGCAGATCAATTTAAAGGCTCCAAACTCCGAACGGCTTAGTTTGCCTATTTCTGAAATATGTCACTTTTGTAGTGAAATACAAAATAAAACTCTCGCATGGAAGACCGCTAGCGCCGTGTAATGAAAACTATAGGTAATCTAAAATGCATTTCTTGTTTATTTTTTTATTTGAGTAAAGACGTGCAGTATTTAAAAAAAAGTAAACTATAGGCCATTAAGAGCGTTTTGATGGATGCTTTTTAAGCCCTTGGGTCATGAATTAGTAAGCCCCATGGGACAGTGACCAGGGGGGTCCCCCTTGGGGAACTGCGTTTGGCATGGACTACGGTTTAGGGATTTTTGGGTGTGGAAGCGCCGGTTAAATTTAATAGCATCTTCGATAAATCGCACCGGTGCACACCGGGGCGCCTTTTCATGCTCGATAAACCGCACCGGTGTGCACCATTTGTCCTCGATAAACCGGGGCGCACCGTCACGGGACAATTTTCGGTTGCACCGCCGCACACCGAGGGAGTCGAGGGTGCGCCGCGGTGAAATCCCGAGATACATCGCGGACGACGCCGGCGAAGCAGCTTCCTCCGCCGTCTGCTGTAACGACGGCGTATCGACGCACTCGTGTGAAGACGGAACGGGATGTACCTATATTGCTGCCGACAAGGATGGGGTGCTTGCAGATTCATCGGGCAACGATGCGACAGGCTCAGAACGGACGCTGTAACGGCCAGCGATTGTAAATGACGCGAAAGAAGGCTGCATGCATGGCCAGCCAGATGGAGCTTTGCGTTTGTTTCATTCGATTGAATTACGCGTACAATTACTGGAATGTCTAGACCACGAAGACCTACATGCTTTGCTGTAGCGGAAGGGCGGAACATAACAGGCGCTCGCGTTATGGCTGTCAGAACGATGATTAGCTTGTAGGTAGCTGTTTTGTGGGAACGGGGGTAGTACGTTGTCGCGCACCCGTGACGGATATCGGTTTTGTGTGCATGTAATCATTGGCCTTCAATAAATATCACTTTCTAATAGCCCTGTGTCTCATTACAGTGCTGTATTGCCACTTGTGAACGTTTTAAATGCAGAGCATTTCTTTAACTCACGATGTCACCCGGCGTTGTCGGCGTGCCTCGGCGTCCGCAACAGCCGTTCCAGGTGCACCCTCTCCCCCACTCCTCCTTTCCCGCATCACGCTACCCTCCTCGCTCTCAACAACAGGTCCGCACCCCTCCCCCTACACTATATAAAAAAATAATACTTACCGGCGCCTGGTTTCCATCCCACGACCCTGCGGGCGGAACGCGAGGTACATGGTGCTCTACCCACTGCGCCACAAAGCCGACACAGAATGGAAGGCTACGAACGTGCGTTATATCCTTGACTCATTCAAACTACGTCAAGAAGCTGCTGATACAACGCATTCACTACCTGTGGGCGGAACGCGAGGTACATGGTGCTCTTCCCACTGCGCCACAAAGCCGACACAGAATGGAAGGCTACGAACGCGCCTTATATCCTTCACTCATTCAAACTACGTCAAGAAGCTGCTGATACAACGCATTCACTACCAACTCCCCTAACACTAAACGTTAACGCAATACACCCACCCCCTATGCGACGCACTTACTCGAGTCCCCCTCGCGGGGAGATGGGCCCTTTTTTATGAGTCGCTTTCGTAGCTTAAGAGATGGCGCTTGGGTAGAACCGCCAGTTTGCCCTCCATCAATGCTCCATGCCGGTGCGCACCGTCGTGGGACACTGCACCGCGCCGGTTTTGTGGGTAACCTGGGGGCGTGTTTATTATAAAAAGGTTGTACCGGTGAGTCGTGCCAAATAGCATGTGCCGTAGGAGCTTGTCCACCGTGCTTGGTTGGTGTCAGTCGCTATCGGTTGGTACATGAATGTCGGAATATTAACGGAGCAGTAAAAAACTACATCCGTTGGTAACGCACGAGACAAGTATTGACATGCACTAGGGAAAATAAAATATGATTCAAGCCGGTTATCTGACGGTTTCGTGAAGTCGTGTTTGAGGTCGGAACGGGGCTCGTGGCTCTTGCATCGTTGTCGGAGAATTCTCGAAGAATTTTATTTTTTTGCCTATGGATACTCCAGTGGAAAATTTATTGTTCGCAGCTCTCATTATCCGCAGGGCTCGCTCGAAGTCACATAACGCTCCTGGAACGTCCGCTGAAGTTCCAAGAGGGGGCTTGACGAAAAGCATAGGGGTCGTTGTTCTAATTGCTTGCAAAAAAAAAAAAAAAAGGGGGGGGGGGGGGGGCGAGTTCCGTTAACTAAATAGAAACGCGTGTGACGTACAGGGGCCGCACTTTTACGAGGCTACTGGTAGGGGCCAGAGAACCCAGCGTTGCTAAAAAGCAAAGACGTGTGTATCCTCAAAGGAGCATGCATAAACGGGGAAGAAAAAAAAAGATGGCGGCGCAGCAGAAGAGTCAAAGAACCAAACGTGCGTCGATCGCTGCATGCTCGTCGCTTGGCCGTTCTTTCACCACCACACGAGAAACAAGCTAACGCGCGCACCCTCAGCGGGCTCGTTGCCATCCACTCCCGGGTCTTTTTTTTTTTTTTTTTTCCTTTTTATGCATTTGCTTTCGGTGTAATTCAATTTGGGCCGGTGACCGCTCCCTTCTGTTCGGACGCCGGGCGGAAGCAAAAAAAAAAAAAAAAATGGCGCTAGTGGGGGCGGAGAATAGAGGATGGAGAAAGCGGTGAGAGGGGCAGCGAAAGGGTAGCGTCAGCTTTTGTCTTTTTGGTTCTCGTGTGTGCGCACCCCGCTTAAACCGGGACTCTGGCGTTTGGGCTCAGTTGAGGCGCGGCGAGCGAGTTGGATACGACGTCCGCGGTTTTAGTTCTGTGCGCCCCAGTCACAGTGCAAGAACCCAGTGGAGGCTGTCTTTCCGAGCGGCCATGCTAATATCCGGGGGCTTGTCGCAACCGCACCAACAGCAGCTGCAACGGCTGCAAACGCGGTCCCCGTCGCCCATCTACGAGTGCGCCGGGTTTTCGGCACTGGCGGCTGATATTGACCCGACTTGGTGAGCTAACGGTTTATCTGCTTATCGCTCTTAGCTATTCATTTTCCCGAGTCGATTACCGCGAATGTCCCGCGGCGTCTTCATTTTCCTTGTAGACTTGGCCGGAGAAAAATTCACTTTACAAGTTTCCTTCGTTTTCGTTTTTTTTTTTCTCTCTCTCTCTCGCTTACGTTTGGTTATTTCGACATTGGCTTTGAAAATAGACGAAAGCTGGGGGGAAAATGATCGCAGACGATCACTTTGTGGGACGTGGCTTGCAGCGTCGGCTATTGAATTTCGCGGAATACCTTTCGCCCGAACATGTTACGGGCCCGGCCCACCTCTCAAAATTGCGTCTGTCGGTGTGTAAAGCCCGTCAATGAAGGTTGCAAAGCAAAGGATTGCGGCGTGATAGAGAACGTTGCTAGACAACGCCCGGGGGCGTCGGTGTGTGACGTTGCTTCCGCCAGTGGAAAGTGCGGTAGCTGCACAGAGGACAATATAGAGTTATGGCAGAGCGGAGAACCGGTTCCGGTACGGTACCCGGTACACCTGCACACGCGCACAACCAGTTTTCTGCGCAGTAGCGCCGGTCGCCTACCGGTTACCCTACCGGGACCGGTTCTCCGCTGTGCTATAACTCTCCAATATGGAAAGAAGCTGTTTTTTGCGTATATGTGGCTGTGTTCCGGCTTACGTGGCCTTACATTACACGAGACTGTTTTAACCGGGTCGTAGTAAGCATTACTTTGTTATTTTTTTTCGGCTATATTTCCCTCACCTGGTGGTCATTCGGGTTTTTTATAAACGAAATCCGGACATACGTGACTGCGGGCATTGATCTTGCTACTGTCCTGACTTAGGATATGCTCTCTTCTGCCTACGTGTAACGAACGTTTCCAGTCATGAACCTGTACCTCTAAGGTTCAAATGACGTGCTTGCGTTTTGACCTGCAGGGTTGGTTCTTGTACCTTGTATATGGTACCACCAGCTGTGGCTCGTCTCCCACGCGTGGGTGGCCGGGCCACCGCAGTCTCCGTTTTTTGGGGGCCGTTTCATGCTCCGGGAACCTTCCCGTGGTGTGTCTTCGGGGCGTTTTATATTGGGCGCTGTCAGTGCCTGAATAGTCTTGGGCAAGACGCTCTCTCCCCTCCTTATCAGGACGCGTGCGCCATAGACAGACCGTCTCCTTGCCAGGCTGCGGCGCGTGCCTCGTTGGTACCAGTATCTTTCGCGGAGCTGCGTAAAAACGTGTAGCGCAATCTAAAGGGCGGATTTCGCGTCGTCAGCGGTGCGCCCAGCCTCGTAATTTGTCGAGTGCTTTTCTTGGAACAGGGTCGTGAATGAATGATAGCGTGACCGATTTGCCTCGACACGGCAGCCCACACTTGACATTTTGGTCGTGTGTGTGTGTGTGTGTGTGTGTATGTATGTATATATATATATATATATATATATATATATATATATATATATATATATATATATATATATATATATATATATATATATATATATATATATATATATATATATATATATATATATATAGAATGTTCGAAGTACATGCAACGCTTGTAACCGATGGAACCTCCGGGGATATAGGCATTCGCCGTTTTGGACTGCATAGAACCGCACACGAGCAGCACAGGTTTTTTTTTTTTGTTGCCCATAGAATACCTATTCCGAGAGCAGTCCAGGACTACTCGCGAACTACTCCGAACCGTTCCGGAATGGCAAATCGAAGAAACGACATGTTCCGTCTTCTCGCTCGCTACATATATATATATATATATATATATATATATATATATATATATATATATATATATATATATATATATATATATATATATATAAACAGCGCTCGATTGACAGGAGTGCAGGGTTCTGGAAACACTGTAGCGAGCGAGAAGACGGAACATGTCGTTTCTTCGATTTGCCATTCCGGAACGGTTCCGAGTAGTTCGCGAGTAGTCCTGGACTGCTCTCGGAATAGGAATTCTATGGGCAACAAAAAAAAAAAACTGTGCTGCTCGTGTGCGGTTCTATGCAGTCCAAAACGGCGAATGCCTATATCCCCGGAGGTTCCATCGGTTACAAGCGTTGGATGTACTGCCGAACATTCTAGAGTTAAACACGAGAGACGCCGTCTATGCCTTCGTCCAACCTATGCGCGAACATACCGAAGCGTCGACGGATTTATACTGTCTGCTCGCGTCGATGCCCTCTTCACAGCAAGGAGCTGTTCTTATAACGACATCAAAAAGGGAATGCGACTACCCAGATTAGGGCCCGTGTATTACCAGCGGCTGCTATTGAGTTCTGGAAATCTATTTGCCTTAGTGGAAATGTTCTTGACATTCATGTTTTAGGAGTTATTGGCATTTAAGGCACGCGTTTCATGGGGCTAGAGTTTTCGAGGAACGCTTATAAAAGATGCGCTTTCAGAGGTGAGAGAATTTTCTGAAATATTTTTTGGGGATGCGCTTTTCGAGGTTTACTTGTGCCGAGAAAAAAGACATGGTAGTGGTATGTGATTTTTAAGTGCTCTTGCAGAAAAGGTTCCGGGCCTCCGGGTTTTGTCTCGAAAAATGAGCTTTCTGGTACCGACAAAATGAGTTCCAGAAGTTTCCGGGTGAATCGGTGCTGATTCATTTTCATTTGTGTATTGGGTACTCAACATCCCACGCTTGGATAATATATATATATATATATATATTTTTATGATGGCGCCACGTCCCGTGGTTGTGCAGACTTCGCACTTCTTTGCGATAGTATACAATGTCGCTGCCCGAAATGGTGGAGAATAGGCCAGTGTGTCGCAGAGTTCGCGTGGTTTCGTTTTAGGGGCGGAGCCGGTCGGGCTGTCGGAGTTGATTGATTGTAGGGTTTAACGCGCCGACGCAACACAGGCGATGAGGCGCGCCGTAGTGGAGGGCTCCGGATTTATTTTGACCACCTGGGTATCTTTAACGTGCGCCGAAATCTCGAACACACGGGCGTTTTTTCTCTTCGACTCCCCCAGAAAAGCAGCCGCCGCGGCCGGGAATCGAACCCGCGTCCTCGTGCACAAGCCACCGCGGCGAGTACTGTCGGCGTCTCATGTCGTTATCGCAACCGTCGTCTCATGTAGTCACGGTACTAAAACACCAGGACACTCGTTTACACCTCGCGCTGGAACGCTTGGTGCTTCAAAGACACGAGACTTTTACAGCAAAGCTGTATATCTGTACCCCCCAATGGTTCATCTCCGTTGGCAAGAACGCCAAGACGCCACGAATACACTTAATACACTGCATGCTTCGCCCCTCCCCAGGTTTCGCGTGAGTGCAGATGACCCGGGATTTTTTATTACTCAACAACGCACTGCGCGAAATTCTTACGGCCCCAACCGATCCCATTAAATATGAATGAAATCGGGCGTTTCGCCTTCGAACTTCGAACTGCGTTTTCCCCTTAAGCAAAACCATACGAACTTGGCACTGGGGCCAAAGCCGGGTCAATGGACTATTCTCTGGCGGGTGCACTGACGTGTAGGACCGAGGTGCACAGCAGTGCACGCCAGCTTTTGCGCTACGAGAACCGGATAGGGAAAGAATTGGCTCACTAACCGTCAGAGCGTTCACACGAAAGCACGGTAGGTGACGGGACACTAAAACGGCCTGTTTCAAAGACCACGCCTGAGAGAAAAAGTGAGGCTATAAACAATACAGTCAACATTATTGTGCGTCATGGTTAGAGCTCGCGGTGCTGGGAGACAGAAGCGAAATAATTGCGAGAAAGTCGACAGACGCGCAAAGTTTACAAAGATGCCTATGCCTGTCTTGCAGTGTATACTGAACGAGAAAGCATTATAGTTCGTAATAGTGTGCTCCTGAGCGTTCGGCGCCAAGAGCCCGAACACACCCAGAGTGGTGGAAACATATGGCCTATGGACTCCGGACCATGTATCTCCACAAGTAATCACGCAATGTTTACAATTCACTTCAGGGTCCATTTATTTCCACTCCACGATATCTGCTGGCCGAACTGGTGTCTGAAGTAGTGCGCCACATTCTGTACAGTAGCCTGGGTATCCGGGCCACAAGTCTTCTGTAACACAAGCTGGAGGCATCCCAGCTTGCGTCGCAGCCTATATCTTCGGAGCTTTCTTGCTTGCTATAGCACCACGCAATTCCCCTGGATGATGTGTCCGAAGAAGGATTGCTGAAGGCCACGGGCGGGGAATGGGGGCAAGCAGTGCGACGATCTTCTTCTCGATGAGGCTGACGGACTCCAGTTTCCCGGGTAATGGTATCTGCCACTCGGGGCAAGGAACGGGTTCAGCCATGATCCGGTGTCAATTTCCAAGGGCTCGATGTTGTGGTCATTGCGCTGTCCATCAGCTCGCGGGTGGAAAGCGGTTCCGTGTCCTCGGATGGCCCATCTGCGTCGGCGTTCCTTGATCCAGCAGCTTCAGTCCATCTTGCTTGCGGATGAACACGTGGCCGTTCACTCTGCAAGTTGGCGGCGGCGATCGGTTATATATCCTCCTCAAGTTTTCCACACGGCCGAACCGCACAAGGATGAGCTGTTTCAGGAGTCTATCCCCCTGGAGCGCAGCAGGGTTCAGGCGTGGGGCAAACGTCGCGCTTGTGCCGCGAGCGGTGGCATGCCGGGCTCTCGCGCCAGTACGGAATGATGGGCTTGCGGGTCATCCCGTACAGGACACGCCTCGTCAAGCTGCGGCCCTCAAGGGTAGCGAGCGTATCCCTTCGTGGTGAAGGGCGGCAATGGCCGACGCTGATGCCGTTCCTCGGTTGGCAAGGATCGGCGTGAGAGAAGGGACGGGCGGCGCCCCCGTCACGGCAGAAACGTGTGGAGGGTCCACGCTCGCAACTTCCATGGCCTCGTCCGCCAGGGACTCTAGCGAAGGGGGGTCCGCGGTTGGCGCGGTCCTCAGGCCCGCCACTGCAAAACGTGCCCATCCATGGCATGGGTGCGCGAGCCGAGGGGCTGGGTCATGCGTCGCAGGAGAAGCCTAGCTCTGCGGTCGCCAAGTTTTTCGAATGACGGCAGATGCTGCGTTCGGATGCAGCTGAGCACTCGAGAAATGCTGCCTTGAGCTGGTCGCACGCCACGGTAAGAGGGTTACGCACGAAGAAGGCCTCAATGTCCGAACCTCTTCCACAGAAAGCGTGCACGGGTAGAGCCCCCACGAAACGGTGCAACTTGCCTTCTTGGATGGCGACACCTGCGACTCTGCCTGAGGAACATGACGGCCCGGTGATGGTCCCAGTGGGGCGGCAAGTGGACAGCCATGGCGGCGATCTCGTTGCCGGCTGTTTGCAGTGGTCGCGTGTCCTCGTGGAAGCTAGACAAGGTTGCACGACTTTGCTGGGCAGTGACCAAGCCGGCTGATTTCCGAACGCACTGGGGTCCTCCCCCGCTGTCGGCAGGGGCGCGCGAGCACGCTCGTGCCAGTGCTTCCGTGGCTTGCCTCTACGGGTTATTTGCGAGTCACATGATGTGTCGCCGCCAATGAAAATCCCGCTCTCGCGTTTCGGGCTGCTTTGGTGTGACGCCGACTCTTTCGCTATAGTAGCCATTCCAATGACTGCACGAAAACAGCTTTGCCAGCGTGCGTGCGCTAAAACCACGCGCGCAGTTGGAAAGGTCCCACGTTCAGCTGCATCATCATCATGATCATCATCATCATTATCATCATCATCATCAGTTTCATACCTGTATGTGCTAGAGGAAAAACTGCCTCTCAGGTGCTGTGCCGCCCTATTCTATTCTACTTGGTGTGAGCTTGTACGTGGCTCCTTTTTTCTCCCGACACCAAAAATCAGCAAAAAAGATTCCTTTTTTTTAAGTGACTGGAGTTTGCCGTATAGCTAGCTGTGCGACTCTGCGTGGTCAACCTTGAGCTGCAAAAAACAGTGGGAAAGGGGCATTGCCTTTGTGCGTGTATGCATGCCGCAGCAGCATCACCGTGCGCGCTGTAGCCGGTGCCTTCCCTCGGCTATATTCAGTAAGCCCTCTTTATAACGTAATCTCGGGGTCAGAAAACTGGCCTCGTTGTAAATGATACTTCGTTTAAAGCGGGTATACATGTGCTTTGTTGACACTGGAGTGGAGGCAAATGAATACTTCGGATAAAGCGAATTCGTTTTAACGATCGGGGGTCCGCTGCACTGTAGCAAAAGCAGTGCGAAAATCTGCGCGAAAATCGGGCGAAATCGTGCGAAAAACCGGGGCATAATGAAGACTTCTGTAAATATCCCCGAAATAATTTGGAAATTCGATCAGATGTGCGGATGAAGGGGAATGCTGCCGAGAGCAGTGCACTGGTTGTCAGGATAATATGGGACATCATTGTGTATACGACGTACGGGACACGCGAAGCAACCTTTTTTCTTAGTCAAAGTTTACACATCTATACTTTACTGTGTTAATATGTCAAAGGTAGTATTTAAAATTTGCGCCGACGTCGAAAAAAGTGCAAGCGCTTTGTTTATGCATGCTGGCGCCGTTGGTGATTTTTTCTAGCAAGAAATTGTTTTATTCCGGGCTACACTAAGATACCACTGACGTTATATCCGTCACGGAAATGACGCCAGTACAACGAAGCAAGCGGCCTGTAAAGAGTGCACCCCTGCACACAGGGTCTTCTTGTGGGGAAGCAACCTTTAGCACCAACTAGTACATTATACTTAGGGTTGCTCTTTTGCGGGTTTTATATTTTAACACGAAAGTGTCTTATGCGGTGATACACCAAGATTTCACTGACGTCGTATCCGTCACGGAAGTGACGCCAGTACACCTTTGCCTAAGCGGCCCGCCAGCAGGACGTCGCTCGCCAAGCACACCCACCAGACAGCCGCCGACCCGAAAATCATGCTCAGCGGCAGATTTCGCTGTACATTTCAATCGATTCATGATTTTCCGATTCCTATGACAGAGGAATCAACCAGCTTTTCTTTTTTGGTCGATTGCTAGTGTTGAGACTCGCGGTCTCGGTTATAAGCGATTTTCGACGCATTCGCTGGCGTCACACGCGACTGCAGCGCTCCACTTCGAGGTAGGTTTTGAGCGGTTTCTTCGTAGCTTGGGTGGGAATGTGAAGTGTGCACTGCCGCTCCGTGCACGCGCGGCGAGGGTTTCGCTCCTTTGATTGCGAGGCCGGATCGCCCGGAAGGCTCATCCAGAGGAGCTAAACAAGGCTCCGCGTCCAAGGTGCTCGACTATCTCGTTCGTTGGATTACAACCAGGAGGATATATATATATGAAACTCTTCTCGGGTTTGACGTGAGTTCTCCACTAACCTCACAAATGTATACTTTTATAATATCACGCCATGTGGCCGAGAGGTTTGGTGGAAAATAAGGCTAAAAACATTCCCCGCATTTCCCCGAGGGGAAGAATATGAAAGTGCGAATGCACGAGTTGAATTTGCGCGGTTCGGTAATGTTCGCGAAAGAGAGATCACACACACACACACACAACTGCAAAGAAAGAAAGATGCATTTATTCACAGACACCTATTTGTGTTGTCGTTGTACTTGATTGCTAGAGCGGATCTCAGCTTTGAAATTTCGTGTCAGTACTCCTTTAAGCAGGTGCATTAGCCCTTCTCACGCCCGATTCTTGGCCAATCCCCCACGTGGGTATGTGCCATGTCAGCGGCCAGGCAGCGCGCGCCCATCTCCCCCCGTTGCCAAGGAAGACGAGGAGATTCCTGGCTAATCCCCACGTGGGTATGTGCTATGTCAGCGGCCAGGCTGCGCGCGCCCATCTCCCCCCGTTGCCAAGGAAGACGAGGAGCGCGCGCACCCGCAGCTGTTGCTATGCGGACGGCGGCGGACGCTTCAGGCTCGCTTAAGAAGTGCATTCGCACTTAAAAACAGCTTGCAGTATGCAAAAACAATTTGGGGGATTGGGGATCGCCGTCGTCTGGTAACTTACTGCAATAGTCGCCGGACTGGTCCAAAACCCTTAGGTTGGCTGTTCGTACTTTCCACGTAAAAGAGCGAGCGACGTCGAAGCAGAGTTCCGCCAAGGCCGAGTTCCAAGCATCCAATAAGCACATCACTGTGCTGCGGGATGCGTGGACTATAGAATGCGCGCACTATAGACTTCAAGTACGGGGTCACTTTAATGATGGTTTTTTTTTTTTTTTTTTTTTTTTTTTTTTTTTTTTTTTACAATTCGCCGTTCGTTTGGAGCCACTTTCAGAAAACGAGTACACGATGTCGCTTCACGGGCCAACTTGTCCGCGGCTTCGTTTCCGAGCACTCCGACATGGGAAGGAACCCACTGGAAGCGAACGCTAATCCCATTTTCATTTAGCTGCTGAAGGAGACGTAGGGAGCGTTGGCAAGTTTTATCCGCGGGAAATCCGAGCTGCAAAAGTTGTAGGGCTGACTTGAAATTCGTAAGAATTGCCGCACGCCGCACCGGAGGCGGTTTGACCTTTTTCAAGGCCGCCTCAATCGCTATACATTCCGCCTTTGTAGATGATGTCAAATGGTCAATGCCCACACTACAGATCTCTTTGGCGACCACAACAGCAATTTTGTGCTACCAAAGGAATGAAGAGGACCGAGGCATCCTTACTGTTCCGCACCCGGACCAACTCAGCGCGGACACCGGCGTGGCTTCATAAGCTGAACCTCATCTCCTCACCTCTGTGCGCAACGTGTTGTGTAACAGGTGACATCGGACACTTTCTTTTGGACTGCCGAGAGCATGCGATGGAGAGGCTAGCTTTGTTTAAGGAACTTCAAAGGAGAGCCGCTCCGCATGACTCCTTGGATGATATAGTTTTTCCTATAGGCCATTGGATCACCATGAGAGACATTTTGCACCTGATCCTCGGGTTTTGAGCAACACACGCCTCAGTGACTCCAGGTAATTTCCCGCGCATAGCGGCAAAAATGCGCTGATCGGGGGAGCAGTTGCCGGCATATCACGTTAGTAAACATCATCACCACCACCACCACCACTACGGAGCCACTGGCGGTAGATCTTTTTACTGCAATCTTGTCAAGCCGGTGCGTTCTTCGTAAACGCCGTGTGGTTGCAGCGCATCATCGCGATCTGAATAGGAATAACAGTAAACGCGAAGCAATTGCCAAGAAGACATGCGCTGTCTATGCATCGTTGGTGTCTTTTGTTGTCCCCGTTTAAATTGCAATGTCACGTGGTAGTTTAGCGATCGCGAGATTTTTGAAACGCCGACAGCTGCGTGTAGCCGCCTGCCAGCACCTTTGCGAGGCCTGCGGGTCAATCGGGAATCTGTTGGTTGGTTGGTTGTGGTTTGCGGGGAAGGGAAAGGAAAGGAAGTTCCCTGCGGATATTTCTGAGCTCGGCAGGGAGCTCACCTGCATACAACCCAAGATGGGGGCTTCACTGCAAGCGTATTCACAATGAGGGAAAGCCAACTTTGAGGAGAAGGGCATGACGGGGCTGATGGTCTGTTGGCAGCCTGGCGGCCTAAATGTCAACATTGGAGCACAAACCTATGGGCGATAAGTTGTTCACAAACAGAGCACTAACTACGGCCATGGATCAGCCGCGGCGGTGAACGCGAACCAAAAGCAACTGCTGTAAGAGAGCACGATAGCAAGCGTCGGAGCAATCAAAAAAAATTTGGAAACTCGCAAGCGGAAATTTTGAGATAGTGCGTAAGCATGTTTTTTGTTGTTCAGTGTTCAACTCCGCGCATACGTACTTACGATCCTTTTATTGAATAACCCGCATGGTTGATGTATTACGAAGCGCGTACTGACGCGTTGCTGACGGGCTGGCGGGCAGTTTGGTGGGGGAAATTGTCGCGTAGCATTCTCTGGCGAGCCCGCCCGCCGCCCCCCTCCCCCCCCCCCCCCCCCCTCTCCCACAGCTCGGACAGTGTAACGCCCTGCATTTCCATAGAAATGCAGATCTGGCAGAAATTCCGCCTTTATTCGGTATAATAGCGTTAATGGGGATAATTGGTGGGACAGAACTTTTAAAATTAAAAAAAAAAATAAGAGAACTAGAAGAAATAACATTTCCACAAAAATGACCTTGCAAAATCAAAAATACGTACTATCTTGTACATCTCCCCCTCAAGGCCGAATAAATGAAAAAAGTCCGGAAAAGGACGCTGGAAATACGAATAAACAATAGCGTAAATGGAGCGACTGGCCGTACGCTTTGCTTCTGCCGAAAAAAATACATATTTAGCAAGGTAGAGGCACTTTAGCGCTATAATTGTACGAATTTACATCATTGGAGAAAAAACAAAAAACTTCGAAAGAATAAAATAATCCGAAGTCTTTCGCTACTCATTGGCATATTTGGCTGCGAAGAGGAACTCGGACTAGACAAGCAGCATAAGAATGTTACGCATTAGTAGAGAGTCCTCTGAATTTCTGCGTTTTCTTTTTTTTTTTTTTTAAGCGAAACCTTGTAGATGCGAACGTAGGGGTGCTTGTGCCTCGGAACTGACGGGGGAATCCCGGGGAAAGCGTGCGGAGAATGGCTACTTTGAGCGCTGCGCGTGCCGCTCGAAATAAAGGGGGAAGAGCGTTTCACCAGGCGGCGCCTACCAACGCCACCGCCTACGCGCAATTGCGCGCTCGCTTTCTCCTCCTGCGCTTCCGGATGGCGCCGGCGGGCAGCAGCCGAGGGCAGTGACGCATACTCGGGCGCACTCACTCCGCGTGCCTTTTCCGAGCGCTCCGTTTTCGCCGCGCGGCACTCAAATACCTAGAGGCAACCACGTGTGTAGGGCCTTGTGATTTCCCCCTCATCTGCGCTTCGTGTGTGTTACCACCACCACCGATGCTACTTCCTATTTTCACCTTTTAATTTTCGTTTTGTTGCGGGCTAAATGCTTTAGTGGGTCGCGTTTCTTCCGATGAGAAAACTCAAACCAGCGGCCTGACGGTCGTCTAGGTGGTGTCGGCATACCCAGCGGCGCTGTTGCTTGCCGGGCGTGCGCCGCAATGTTGCCGAGGCTCTAACCCCCTTCTCGGCGTTGGCGTCTCCCTTTCTCGCTCTTTGTCTTCTTTTCGGCCGGCGAGAAAAAATGTAGACGCACGCGTGGCAACGCGGAACTTGGCGCCCATTCTGGGGGCGCTCTGGAGCAGTGACCACGCGCGTGGCTTTAAAAATACAGCCACGTAGATAGAACGCTTCTCAGACGGAGGGCTAAGCCGTTGGTTGCTCTCTGGCTTGGCGCTCTCCTTGTTTGGGGCTAACCTATTCCACGACCCCCCCTCCCTTTCCTTGGTGACGTATAATAGTATGCGTGCGTTCGCTGGGTGTACGCTTTTCAGGGCTTCAGAGGAGGGGCTACCGCGGCCATCTGCGGTGAAGCGCCTGTTCAAGTGCACAAGTCAGTTCTCGTTCTCTCACAATTCTCACACGCGCACACTCCGAAGGTCTTGGGTTCGGGTCCCACCCCGGGGAGCATGTTTTGCTCCTTTTTTTCTTTTTGAAATACTGATAAGGGACTTTAAAAGTGACCTACTTTTCCGTATGCCTTCCTCGTTACTGTGGCAATATTGTGGCGGCACATACATTCGTGCAGAAAATTGAGTGCCTTCTAGGGCTAATGACAGAATGAATGTGAATCGTACAGCATTTACGGGTTGCATCTTCAAGTCAGCGCGTTTGTGCACGGGTGGTAATATGGAAGCTTGGACTGTATTCCCCAAATTGTGCTCCGCGGTGGCGCTTGGCGACACTAGTTCCGCATGTGATGGATTTGATCTGTGTTTAGTTATACGTGCGCAGCCTACTTGTCTGGTTTGCCGTCCTTTTGAAGCGTGAATTCCATGTACTCGTCGTATGTAAAGTGTGGTGGCGAGCTAGGAATTGCAGTTTCGTCGATGAGTAGCCAATGAACGCCCCTTATACCTTTAGAGACGGTAGTCTATACGCAGCTTGCAGCTGCCATGACCGTGCACGCGTGCGCCAAAGCCGACGGCAGTAAAGAGCTGTGGTGACGGCGTGTGCAAGCCACGTGTATACCGTATTTATTCAAATATAGGGGAGTTTTTTTTTTTTTTTCAAAATTTGTAGTCTCATTCGCCTTATATTCGAAGCTCAGTAATATATATCCTTTGTCTGGGAACAGGGATGCCGGTTTTGGTGACGTGGTTGTGGATTATGTCCGCAGTTTGAGTGGTGGGTCGTCTAGGCCTTAAAGGGGCACTGACACAAAATTTTGAAGGCGAGATAACTTCGGAGATAGATTGGTGGGAACACATATACATCATCTGCAAAATATCAGCGGCGAATACAGCCTAGAAAATATTTAAAATCAATTTTAAAGTGTGCGAAACGCAACCGAGCAGCCAGCAGAGGACCACGCGCAATTGTAAATAAACAACATCCACACACGTCACGAGTTTGTGTTTGCCGCTTCCGCACTGCCGGCGCTTTTTGCCGGCTCGCCCGGCTCGCCGCTCCAATCGGAGGGCCGGAGGGCGGAGCTTCTGCTCTCGAGAACGAACGACCCGATCGTTGGCGGCGGAGGCGCCGTGATTTCGTCAGCTCATCGGGCAGTTGGCCACGACCAAAGTTCTACAGCGATTCCAGGCACTCTGTTTCTATTACTGTTTATTACCATTGGATGCGAAAACGCGGCGGAGGCACGAAAAGCCCACTGAGCTAGCCGCACGGTCGCTGTGCAGGCGGCGGCCACGGCCGCGGCCGGTGCAGGTAGCTCGAGTGATAGCTTGTTACCGCTGCACGAAATTGTCCCCAAGTCTCGACCATGGTGGCTTACATGAGAAAGGAGTTAATGATGCGATGGCGGGTTGCATTAAAAATTGTCATCTGCACCGCTTACGAGAGCGGCACGCGAATATCCGCCGCAGTGCTAAGCCGAACACATCTGTAGGCGGGCCTGTAGGCAGACCGGCCGGCTGCTCCCAGCGCGCATCTTGCCACCCACCGTCTCGAGCGTCGCGCGTCGTTCTTTAGCCGCGGTAGCATTTGCACTCGCAGCGCCTGCGTCACATCCACGGTCGTTTTTTAATTAAGCGCCTCACGAGATCAGTACGTGGGGGCATTCGCAGGAACTGCCGTCGATGCGGATTCGACAGTGCTACGGCGGCTCTGCTCTGTGATATCCCTCCGACGGTCACGTGGTCATTTGTTCACACAAAATCCACAAAATCCATCGTTTCGCGGCACTCGCTGAAACCGAAACTGCGACTGGCCGCATTGAAAATGCCTCTAATTAAACAACCGTCGCACGCTGAAGCAAATGAGGTTTCTACAGGTTATAAGTAGGTCACTAGCTACTTATCGCAACAAAAAAAACAAGATGCAAAATTTTTTTGTCAGTGCCCCTTTAATTGATCATGCGAGTGTTGGGCTTCCGCGCACCACCTGTAAGCACCTGGGCTGGGCGGATTCTTGACGTATACGCTGAATTCTCGCCTTAGCGAAGTCGCTTATTCCAACGCTCGCTTCATCCGCAGTTTACCGCGGTCGCGACTGCAGTGCGGAAAGAGCAAATCGCGTTCCTACTTTGGAAGATTTATCGCTTATACCGAAGTCGGTTACTTGCACCGAGGATTTTGTTGCAGTGAGAATTTTCTGTGTAGGTCTAACGGTAGGCTGTCGCCGCCCCCATGGGCCATAGTTTCATACTAACATACTAGAGGGAAATCCGGCGCTGCAATCGCGAGCCGCCGTGGACGCCGCCATTGCGGCTAGCGACGTTCCTCGCCTACTTGGCTCGGCTTGCCACGAGGCTTCTTTTTTGTCTCGTAGCCAAAATCAACAGAAAAGCAACAACAAAAAAACAACAAAATCAACAAACCAACACTTTCTTGTTCACCTAGCTTGTAAATAATCCCTGACAAATATACCTTTTTGTTGCTCCATTTGTATAATGACAAAACAAATTGGATTAATCTTTTACAGTAATATTGTTGCTTTTTTGGCGCCAAGGGCAACTTCTGAGCCCGTTCATGTTACTTGACGGAACGCTCACTGAAGCGCTGCTTCCCTCGACAGTGGCGCCAGATTTACCTCTAATATATATTAGTATGAAACTCTATACCCCCCCCCCCCAAAAAAAAAAAAAAAAAAAAAATACGTCGGGGGTATGTAAGCGAGATATGTTCGGGTGTTTGCGATCGCATATCGTTTGGTTTGGCCTACCCATCTGACAAGAGCAACGACCGTCGTATTCGTGTTCACGCCATGATCGGGAGCTCCAGCCGGAGGGGTCAGTATGCGCGTGGTTTAAGGGAGATATGCGGACATCTATGGCTCGCGCGGGTGAAAGAACTCTTAGCTACGTCGTTTTTTTCGCCGTCCGCGAATTGGTCCCCAGTTATGCCGTGGCTTAAACGAGACCGCCCCGACGAGATATCTCGCCGCTCCATTTTCGTACGACACGGAAGAAGCGGGGAAAGCGGCGCGGGCTTTATTACGGTCGAGGCCCCTCTAGCGAGCGCGGTCGCGTTTTCTGCGGTTCGACGACTCGGTCGGGGCAATCGTCGGCAGCCGAGGGAAGCTGTGGACGAAGTCGCTCACAAAGAAAGCGCGGCGATCTCGGAGGGCGGTGGGGGGGAAGTTAACGATGCGTGGTCGAGTGCAGGGGCGGTGGAATCGGGCATGGGGGATCGTTTCGAGAGAAAGATCGTGAGCGTCTTCTCTGCCGGGGCGTCGTGGCCGTCGGAGCGTGAGACCGCCAGTGGCCGGCGTCGGGGTTGCCGGACAGTGTAGCCGAATGCGAGCAGCGGCAGCAGCCGAAGGGCGGGCTTGGCAAGCGACGCGCGCGCTCGCTCCCCTGCTCCTGTGGCCGGACGGCCATCTGCTCATCTGCGCGTGGGGGAAAGAGTTTTCGGAAGAGAAAACACCTAATAGCAACGATTCTCGTTGACCATTGGTGTGGCGCTCTTCTTTTCTCCTCAAACACCTTGACAGGGGTCTGCCTCCTCGTCTCACTCGTGACGCCTCGGACGATCAAAACAGTGCCGAGTGGGTATACTACGTCTACGTTGTAGGAAGCCATATGCGAGGCATCGTGACCTAGGTGGTGTTTGTCCCGCGTCCGAACCTTCCCTTGTCCTTTAACCCGCCCTCTCTTCTGTGTTGTTACACCTTGGCGGCGATGGTCGTGCTTGGCCGGGCGGTGTCAAGGGCAGGCGCGGGCCGCTTTCTCCGTTGTTCCCAGCTGGGTGGCGTCGCGTGACCGCGGTCGCTCTCTCTCTCTCTCTCGCCGTCGTCAACCCCAAGAGCAGGTCTTGAAGAGCGTCGCCGGAAGAGCTTGTAGGCGCGTCGTCGAACGCTGCCGTCGCGTAATTCGTCGCCCCTTTGCGATTGACTCTGCCTCAAGACGTCGGTGCTGGAGGTCCCGACCGGCCAGCACTGCGACAAGTCGGGCAGAACCCGAGTGGGAGGACTGCAGGCATTCTGGTCTTCGCGGTGTGGCCTTGATCGTCAATTGTGCCCTCTGTTCACCCGCTCCTTCAGTCGGTGTCGCTAGTCGGGTCAGGCGAAAGGGAACCGCCCGGTGGGAAAGATAGATTCCGAGTCAAGAGATCCAAAGAGTCAAAAGATCCAAAGAGTCAAAAGGTCCAATATTGGATCTTTTGACGCGTTGGATCTTTTGACTCGTTGGATCTTTTGACTCACTGTGGACCTTTCGACCCGTTGGATCTTTTGACTCGTTGGATCTTTTGACTCGTATTGGACCTTTTGACGCGGCTAAGGCGAGTCAAAAGGTCCAACGAGTCAAGAGGTCCAATATTAGACATTCTGACTTCTGTCTTTTGACGGGGCTATGGCCAATCAAGTGATCTAGTCTCTTTATGAGCCTCACCTTGGCGTACTTTTGTTTGCTAAGGGCCAAGATTATAACTCCGTTGCCTCTTCGTTTTCCCTACAAGGAGCGTGTTCATTCGTTCTAAGCACCAATTTCCGAGCCATATATGCTAGTCTTTTTTTCAAGTATATGCATGTTGCTCTCATACAAAAATACGTTTGCGTCACGGGCATGGGAAATTATTTCAGTGGTTAAGCGAACATTAGCAATGCCATTAACCGGCTCCGGTCTTTTCAGTATAGGGCGTTTCGGTTTCGGGGCCTTTCGGTACACGGAGCTTTCGGTACAAAAACCAATTCAAGCGTGCGTTGCAGACAGCAAGATGTGTGCGTCGTAGCAGTTGTAGACACAAAATCTTATTTATTACTCGTGTTCTTGCTCGTAATTCTGCGTTATTTTAACGTAGTGAAAAGGTCTTGCGGCATTCCCAAATGAAGCACTATTTATCTGCGGCCTTGTTGCCGTAATAACTGTAGCTTTGAGATATTATTTTTGTGTATATTGCTTTATTTTTAGCGACTTATTATCACCATATCTTTGTTTAAAAATCAGTGACGCTAACAATTTTTTTCCCTTTCGAGTACCTGTGATAAAGCTGCGTAATTGATCGCCTTCGCTAGGGGATAGGAACCAGTCGCTTTCTAACTCAATCACAAACAACTTGTAATTTTTTGGCATTTTGCATCCATGTGCTCTTCTGTTTGCTGGTAACACAACGCGCATAATACCTTATTACGGATGCGTTACCAAGGGCACCTTCTCTACCTCACCGGACGTTTCTGTCTCGGCGTCACCCCCATTTCCAGGAAATCGGTGTGTTGAGTGTGTTTGTGGTTTGAAATGCCCAAAGGCATTGTTAATGCTTTCTGGAACATACATAGATTTAATTTGCAGAAAGAAGAGGTCATTTGTCATTTTCGGCGTTCTTCCTCAAAGCATACTGGCCATGCCATATTTTGGCCGTGGCTTTGTTCTTTTCCGAGACCAATGTCAGCATCAGCTCCCCACCGCCTGTAGCTCTCTAGCTGCACAAAATGGAAAATAGAAGCGAAGCCACACAAGCAGGGGTTGGCACTACACTATCGAGAGTGTAAAAAAAGAGACACGCGGACTGCAACTAGCGGCTTCAGGTTATCATGACGTACTTCAACTCAGGTCGCCTGGAAACCTAGTAACCAGCTTCCCAACCAATGTAGCACTGCTATTCGAACTCTTGATTTTTTGTGGGTGTAATCATGAGCCATATAAGGGTCATTTATTTGATGGATATTGACTTTGATAAACGAGATGCAAGAACATTTGTCCGGAATATTTTCAGCAGCAATCATACAAGTCAGCGCAGCGTAGCCGAACATGAGCGACATGTGGTCGTGGCTCGTCGACACCGCTGAAGCTCACTTTCTACGTAAGCAATAACTACCAAAATTTTTCTAATGTAGTAGTATCAAATGACAGAGGAGCGAGAAATGAGAACAACCTGAGAAAATAATCAGAAATAAAAACAAGCTTGATGAATGGTGTTGTTCATAACGTTCAAATTAGCCACGGCTTCATTCGGCGCGCCAAGTGCAAATCTTCTGCATTTAGAAGTGAAAGTTCAAGTATGGGAGCGAAAATAACACTGAAAATACAATAAAATGACGCAGTCTATAAATTGCACACCCTAGCCATGGCTCCGAAGGTTCTCATAATTCGTCGGACCTTCTGACGCAGTTTCGGAATTATTGGACCTTTTGACCCCTTGGATCTCCTGACTCGTTGGATGTTTTGACTCGCTTTGGACCTTTTGACTCATTGGATCTTCTGACTCTTTGGACCTTTTGACCCACATTGGACCTTTTGACCCGTTGGATCTTTTGACTCGGCTGTCACGTGATTATTGGATCTTTTGACTCTTTGGACCTTTTGACTCTTTGGATCTTTTGACCATAAGCGGGAAAGATTGGCCTGTTGTTTGGAGGCCATGTTGAACAGCTTGCAGGCCGCAAGTGTTGCATCTATCGGCTGGACACGTTTGTCCATGAGACGCGGTTCGCGACCCCGCACTCCTTTCTTCTCCACCTCCGCCACCTCTCTTGGATCCTCTTGCTGCCTCCGTGTCCGACAGCGATTTGCACTCCTTACCGAATTTATCGTGTAATCGTTACTGGATGTTCTCCACATTCATCTTTCTGGGTACGGTGTCCCGCGTTTTAAGTGCAGATCACTTTAGGGGCCCGGCTTGTCGTCCTAGCTAGCCTGAGGTCACGCTCTCTAGCCACCGCAGTCACGCTTCGTCACGCACCCAGAGGCTTCGAAAAGATACCCGCTGGAGAGAGAGAGAGAGAGTAAACTTTATTAAGTTTGCCAACTGTAATGCTCAGTCGTCGGCCGTACGTGAGCCCTTAAGCTCTGGCAGCGTCCTCAGCCAGCTGGGCAGCCCAGAGTTGATCTTCTGGGCAGGAGCTGAGCTGCACGTTCCCCAAATGCTCACTGTTATAGTGATTGTGCGACCATTTGTGATCGCCTGCGGACATTGCCATAACATGTGCGCCAGGTCCGCTCGTTCCTGACTTCTGTGACACTCGGGGGAGTAGCGCCCTGCGTAGCAATAGCTATACACAAGTGGGTTTGGATACGAATATCCAATACTGAGGAATGGGTGCGTACCCGCTGGAAAGGATAAATTTATTATCAACCAATCCTGGTATCAACGATACAACGTAACAACCGGAAGCAATTAAACAAGTGCAGCGCCTGCAGCTGCTTCAAAATTAACACAGCCCGAAGGCTGGCAGTTACAGGCACCTGCAGAAACACACAGTTTCAAGTTGACTGCAGGCAAAAGATTAACATACAGTTTAGTTGCTTAGAACCAAATAATTAACATCCGGCGCAGAAATGGGCGCGGAAATGGGTACAAAAACATTCGCTTCCAGTATGCAACAATATACGGTACAAGGGTGGTTGGTGTTAATATCACGAGTACTGTGGCGCAATAACAACCAATCCTAACAACATAATCAATTGTAGCAACGAAAATCCCTAAGGACACAGGTCTGGAAAGCTGGCATGAATAATAGCCCTTGAATAAGACGTTTATATAAGCATGAACTGTTCGAAACTTCTGGAACCGCTGGAACTAGTCATACATGCCCCTATTATTTAGCAGGTACATTTGAGGCAAAATATACGCACTTAACCAGCAGTCTCCGCGTCCATTTAGTTAGGAATGCTCATGCGGTTGATTTTTACGAGAGTAATACTTCGTCTACCTGAAGAGGATGACCATATCCCATCCGTTAATAACCAGAGGCCAACGCTCACACTCCGACGCATTCGGACGAACACTGCCACAAAGGCGCACATCACGGCACGCTTTCGTCTACACCCCGGCGACGGTATCTGCAAACAGTGCGGATCAGCTGACAGCCAACAAGTCGCTGACCTTGACCATCTGCTATGGAGCTGCCCTGCCTTGAAGGAGCAGAGAAACCGCGCTCATTCCTCCTCAAGTCAGGCCAGAAACGCTGCGGGAGAGGACCCATCCCGAAGGGTCTACAGAACACAGGAAGACTGTCCTCGGCTCTCTTCTTGTATATGTTGGAGAAGCCGCCATACAGGACCACGTTTAGTCGGGACACTCACTGCCCCCCCCCCCCCCCCCCTTCCCTTCCCATCCTCCAACACCATTCCCCCATCTCCCCCTCCGGCGATGACAAAGATCAAGACAAGGAGTGTAATTAGGATTAATAAATACATATTACTACAACAAAAAAGTGGCCACCGAAAGAAAAAAAACGACGCGTTCAAAAAAACGCGTTCAAAATGTCGCAGAAAACAACAAAAAAAAGAAAACCAGAGCTCCCGCTCGTGCTGTTCTAGGCAGAAGAGACAAAGGATAAAGAAAGGGATGCTAGCTGTCCCAAAAAAAGGCGCGTGAGCACAGCGGAGGCGGGAAAATTGAATGGCATTGATAACCTGTAAGATAGACAGAGAGGGGTGGTAGCGAGGAGCGGAGAACGAGAACGGCACCACAACCCATTATGGTGAATCACTGCTCTACACTTGCTACAGATTTCACGCTGAGTGGAATTGCTTCAATTTTTTTTACAGTTGAGCGCGCTTGGCAGGGGCCACTGACGTCAGTCTCGTCACCGGACCAGTGTGGCAGAGCGCGTTGCCGCGTGAAACGGATTTTGACCATTCTCGGTATCCTTCGAGAGTTTGCCTAACACGCAGACTGGCGTCGTATGAGGCTTGTTCGTGCGGGAGAGGTATAGTCGGGCTCGGCGTAGCATAATTTTTATTTTAGGACCAAAGGGTTACCGTTGCCTTGCGCTCCAGCGATGATGGTGGCGGTGGTGAGGAAGGGAACTGTGCGAACCATTCATGGCGGCAACGATTCCGCGGTGTAGGGGCGGAAAGAGAACACGAATGTACCGAAATTGGCACTTTGCATCAGGGACGGGCACATATTCACAAAAACAGTCCTCCCCTGACGCTACAGCCGATACAGAATTTGTTTTTTTTATCGCCGAGCGTAGGCAACGTATCAGCCTTCAGGTATAAAATCTCACAACGCTTATATGGCTGGCGCAATCGGGAAAGACACGTCAAAATACCTGCGGGTAGGTCACGAGCGCGACATTTGAATGCCAATTTGTCCATCATAGTCGTAATAACAAGATCGAAACTAAAAGTCGGGACAGACCACCGGCAAGTGCTACATCTTTACACCGGACGTATACGTCGGTATACAGGACAAACTCTGTTCACGTGCACCAACAGCCCCCACTGGTTCTGCCTACAAAACCTGCCGGAGGACTGTGCTCATCAATTTCATAACAAGACATTAAGATGCATGGGAGTGAGGAAACATCCTAAGGTCACTCTGGGTCAGTTACACCTCTACATTAGTCTGCACAAGCATGACGCCGGCGCTAACACCTACAGAAGTGGACTTGCAAGAGGAGGAGGCCTGTTCAGTGACCCCATCGGCCCTTCCGATTAACTCCATGGTATACATTCCAGCGCAAATAGCCGGTACATGGATTCCCCCGTGGAAGATTGCAGGCGAAACGTGGATACAATCATTGCCGTATAGCGCGATTAGGAGCGCGGCCATTAGCGGTGCCCCCGCGGGGACGCGATCATCGGTGGCACTGCGATGCAGCGATTGCCGCGGTACCCAGCCAAACCTCTCTCAGCCGTGTGCGGCACGTACCCGTTCCGCGGATTGGCGGTGGTTTTCTTGTGCGTGCTCTTCGTCCTTATCTGTCCACCCGGTGGGTCATGCGCCATGGTCGGCGCCACGGTCCAATATGGCGACGTCTTCAAGATTCGGAGAGAGGCTCGCGGCTCTGCGGCCGCTTTTCCGCCGGGGTCTTCCGTGACTTCACGTCGGAGGTCCCCGCCCAAAATTTTCACCGCGATGTCGGACTCGGCCGCTGTTGTCCAACGGGCTGCTTGAGGCCGTCGGCGAGAATGAAAAATTGACCCGAGGAAAGCTGCCCAGCTGCTGCCGGCGCACACCGGGCCCCTGGAAGATCTGCGGGGTCTCCTCGCGGGTGTCCCGCCGCGCGTGCCGTCCGGGTTGTTCCGCTTAGGCGCGACTGAATGACCATGCCGTCTTCGTTTGACAACTTCCTTCAAGGCAGGATCAAGTCTCTCCTCTCCAACTAGTAAGTGATGTCACGCGTGTTTGGCGCGTTACAATCCGATGTGCTCTTGTCGACAAAATAAAGCGCCGTCTTGTTCCCGACCCAGAAGGTTGTCTGGCAGGACCTACCGCCTAGTGCGCTAGCATTGATGGATATCTAACTAAACGCAGCTAGGGCGAGGCGCTGTGGGTTGGGGTATAGGTTGTATTCACTGGCGAGGCTCGCATGCAGGCAACCATGTACGGGCCGTCACTGGTTACGTCGGGCTCCGCGGGATGGCGGTACTTATCCCTGCTACGCACACGATGTGTGTTGGACGTTCCAAACTCGAGCCCACCCAACGCAAAGTAATGCCTTTACTTCAATGCGAGTGTGATTAGTGACATCTCTGTTGACACCATGGTTGAGAATCGGGTTGAAACGGGGCAGATGACGCACGACGGTGTTTCTTTTTCTGCGGCGTGCGGGCGCAGGGGCACAACCGCGCCATTTCCGTACCGCTTCGGCCATGTCCGTGGCCGTTTCCAGTGTTGCCAAGCGAAGAAATTGACAGCTAAACTTTTTAGTGAATACCATCAATGGATAGAAGGCTCGTCACTCCAACCTCATTCTCGCGTTTGGCCCGTAATGCATTACGAGACTGCGGGGAGAGGGGGCGGGGTTGGTGCGGTTAAGGCTGTCAGATTTAATTTACGCAGCGATGGTTGACGTAACGTTAGATCTTCGTTCTCCATTTCCATTCTCTTTTATCTCATTCTCCCTTTCTATCGTTTTTTCTGTCCACCCTATTTCCTATCTATCCCCCTCCTAGACTCAGTCTTGATTGAGGTGCCCTCAACCCGAGAGGCACTTATCGGATGAGTCGACTTTCGTTTCTCTTCCAATAAAGCAACTGTCTTTCTCAGACTGTCTTGATTGAGGTGCTCTCAAACCGAGGAGCAGTTATCGGCTGAGTCAACTTCTCCTTTCCCTTTCCATGAAGCATCTCTCTCTCTCTCTCTCTCTCTCTCTCTCTCTGCTCAGAATATATTCGTGCGAGCGTGGTCTTGATGCAGTTGCAGCGATTCCTGCAGGCAGCTCCCGCTGAGCGCCTTACACTGACACCCGAAAGAGCGCAAATGGCCCTGCATTTTAAACCGCTTGCCGCAGCGTCGCTGTATGCGCGAATACAATCGGCAACCGCGTGGCTGGCCGTATGCGCGGCCGCATCCCCGTGACTCACTGAGCGTGCGTGTATCGGTGTTTATCTCTCTACGCGTATACATCCTCCCAGTCGGGGGCGCGCCGGGTCGGAACTGCTCGCATCCTAATGAGAGAGACGCCGGGGACACGCCTTGGCGAGCGCGAGTCCCTAATGAAGTTCGCCATCGATTGGGCTGCTCTCTCGGTGAGCTTTGGATGTGTCGCGACACGCCGCCGTGGCTACGGCTAAGACGTGTCTGGAGGAGACCGCGCAATTACACCCGTCTGGCTTGCAGAGCACGGGCCGTATGGTGACGCAGCGGTTTTGGAGGTGGCGTTGTTGAGTGAGCGGGCGATGAATCACGGTCAGGGCAACTATCTCGTGGTCAACGGCCACTCAACGGTAGCTCAGTCTGTACGGTTCAGTCTACCCTGTCATTACGATTCAACGATAGGTGCCGATCGTCGTGCACTCTAGCGAGCAGAAGGCAGTGTGGTTTAGTGTTTGTTTATTTGTTTTGTTGATTGATTGATTGATTGATTGATTGATTGATTGATTGATTGATTGATTGATTGATTGATTGATTGATTGATTGATTGATTGATTGATTGTAGGGTTTAACGCGCCGACGCAACGCAGGCGATGAGGCGCGCCGTAGTGGAGGGCTCCGGATTAATTTTGACCACCTGGGGATCTTTAACGTGCGCCGAAATCTCGTACACACGGGCGTTTTTGCTTTTCGCCTCCATCATAAAAGCGGCCGCCGCGGCCGGGAATCGAGCCCGCGACCTCGTGCTCAGCAGCGCAACGCCTTAGCCACTGAGCCACCGCGGCGGGTTATTTGTTTTGTTTGTGGATTTGTTTCAAGCCTTGCTTGGCGTAATCGCGTTGTCCAGTTGACCATCTAGATGCCACGGTGAAAAGCCTTGCAGCTTTATACGGGCCTGCATATGTTTACTGAGCCGTGTTTCATTGACCTCGCGTTTTTTAACCCCTTACGGTACCGCTTCGCCATGCGTTTGAGTCACGCGATGATTCGACACGAATTGACTCAGCAGGGGATGCCGGTCATAAAACGTGGGTCGTATTGTAATGCCGAACATCCACAGTTTGGCGTCGCGAGCTACCGAACTGTTCGAGTTCAGCGGTTCGAGCTTCGATTGTTAATTGAACGGCTCGGTGAATATATGATGACCCGATAGTCATCGTAGGGGAGTTGGCGTTGTGAGGTTGTTTCTGATAGCGTGGTTGGAGAAGCATAGCGCAACTTTGTCCAACGGAGCGGGTTGCGACCGTGATGCGAGTTCCTCCATTTTATTTATATGCTGCCTGTCGCAAGGTCTTTTAGCCTTGGGATAAATTGATTGATTGTGGGGTTTAACGCGCCGACGCAACGCAGGCGATGAGGCGCGCCGTAGTGGAGGGCTCCGGATTAATTTTGACCACCTGGGGATCTTTATCGTGCGCCGAAATCTCGTACACACGGGCGTTTTTGCTTTTCGCCTCCATCAGAAAAGCGGCCGCCGCGGCCGGGAATCGAACCCGCGACCTTGTGCTCAGCAGCGCAACGCCTTAGCCACTGAGCCACCGCGGCGGGTAGCCTTGGGATAAAGAAATAGATAATAAATTACATGTTATTAAACCTAAAATAGAAAATCCTCGTGCCGATAAACATGCCAGATCCGTAGAGGTGGCCTTATGCAGGCTTAGAATTGGCCACACGCACATCACGCACTCATACTTGTTAACTGACACAAACAAACCACGGTGCCATCGATGGAAGGGGGGGGGGGGGGGGGGGGGGGGGGGGGGGGGCATTTGCTAATGCTTGTAGCGTTAGCAAATTCGAGGCGTAAAACGTGCACCCTATGCAAGTTGGTGCCAAACTCAAAGCTAAGCGTTCAGAGACTGCGATGGGGCTGTGTGAGAGGTATAGAATGATGGGGTGTGATAGGGGAGGCGCATAGTTGAAGTTGTTTCACAAAGCAGCGTGGGCGAATACGTAGCAAATCGATCGCCAATTCACGACGAAAAATATGGTATCACTCGGCTAACGGAAGTGGCAGCGGATGCTTGTGTTCAATTACGCTTGTTTTAAAGGTAGCCGAGTAGAGTATATAGTTTCCATTGTTCACAGGTGCCTCGTCATCTATTGTGCCGTTTAGGTGCTTGCTTTGTGTTTTTTTTTTAACGCATACTGAACTCTATGGTGTATGCCTGATTGCCAAGAAAGATTGCGGTGGGCATCTCTGGCGGCAAATGCTGGGTCCTGCCTTTAGCCTGACGCGTGCGCTCGGCTCCTCGAGCGAGAACTTCTGGGTCCTGCCTGGGTTTTTTGTTTACGACGCGAAATTTTCCGTCCACCGAGAGGCTAACAGCTTCGCTTTAAAAAACAGCTTTCTGCGGTCGGAATCGAACCGCAGTCCCTCGCGTCGTGAAGCTGACGTCTGTCCGATTACGCCATCATCGTACTCGGGTCACTGAACATTTACTTTGGGTTCGTTGCACGGGCGTTTTGCCTGTGGACTCTGGACTTGGGAAGTTTGGATTTTAGACGAAGACGATGGGTGGAGGGGGCGGGGGGCGCTCACCGAGTTTCGTGGGGGATTCGTTTACTTTCGTCTGAGTTTAGACTTTGACTCGCAGGCGATTTGCACTTTGATCGTGGACGCTTGGACTTTGGCACTTGACTTTGACTTTGACATTTGATTTTCGCTCGCAATAAAGCTTCGCGTTTTCAACCGTCGTCGTCGTTAGACGGAGGGGCTTCGATTTTTCATATTGAAGTGGTAAACTATATGAAACCTTGCTTCTAGGAAACTTTTCGCTAGCGTAAAAAATGCAACGAAAAACGCACGTCGGAATATTTCACTGCAGCTGGAAGTTCATTGTTTCGGTTTTTCTTCTTTTTCTTTCTTTTTTGCTGTGCACTGGCGATTTATGTGATTCCGTCATCACAGCGTTTAATCCCTTTCGTAATGTCATAGATACGTATATAAGTATTGCCACAAACTATACTTCGTGATTCGTTTTTTGTTTTGTTACCAACGCCTGGGATTGCCCGATTATCTTAGCCCGTGTTTCAAGCCTATAGCCTCGTTGGGTACCCCTGCTGCCTGCCGCTTCGGGCAATTTCGTGCCGCAGGGAAAAAGCTAGAAGAAAGGGCTGTAATATTAGAAACGAATTCGCAAAGGGAGCGTAAAATGAGCGAGTGGACTAGCACCTGCTTTGTTATTGTTTTCCACGTCTTTGGGCCTCCGCGTCGTGCCTTCCGGCGCTCTGCAACACCGTTGATGCTGCACGCCTCGGTTTTGCTTGCGCGGGCAGTTGAAATTCAGATTGCTCGTGAGCCGCGTCGCCGTGACACGGCATCCCGTGGTGCCCGCCTTGACGTCACTCGGCGCGTGTTATTGGTGCGTCGCCGTGTGACGTTTTCTGCGTGCATGCGTTTCACCTGCGAATTCTTCTCCCGACAGCTATAGCGACGTCATTTTTAACACCTTCCCGCCGGCCGGATGACGTCCCGACGGTATGAGCCTCGGCTTTATTACTGACCTTCATTTTTGCCGCTTGTTTTAATTTTAAATCTTTTTTTGTAACCAGCCGCTATTCGTAAGCGGAAAGTCTGTTTGTTTGGGGGGAAGAAATTCTCGGGTGATCATTCTGATTGATGCGGTGAGGGGCTCTGGGGTAGCATTGTGATTCCATTTGAGTGACAAGTTTCGGTTGACAGGCAGAAAGCACTTCACCACCTCCAGCACTGCTTCCCCCCCCCCCCCCCCCCCACACACACACACACACACACTTTACCATTCTGACACCTCCTGTCGGCAGCGCCGACGGGATTTTGCGCAGCTAGTACCGATAGCGCAGTAACAAAAATGTTTTCGAAAAGTAATATATTCTATAGCTCTTCGCTTTTTTTTTATTTTGCTTTGTGAGTGTTCATTGGTGACTCACTTAGGTTTCATTTCTTGTTACAATTGCATACATCGCTGTCGACTGACCGGAGGTTTGACAGATCTGAGGAGGCTGATTGCTCAGATAAGCAAGATCGTTATTCACTTTCAACACCCCCCTCTGCCATAATCCGTCCACAGTATTATATCTGCCGCTCTTCTATGCATACCGATAATATATCTCACTAACTGAAGGCTGCCACCAAAAGAACTACATGAGCAGTGCCACGAGGACATGATCACAATCTTCGTAATCGCGGCTTTACGTAATTCGTTTAGTCGAACCTCGTTGTAACGAAGTGGTATTGGGACAGCAGGTTAGTTCGTTATAACCGATATTCGTTATAACAGTAGAGGAAACAATCGGCTGTAACAAATCGACAATGCTGTACAAAATACGACAATACTTAACACAAAGATACTTCATACAAAAAATGCATCTTTTTTTTAGGCTTCGAACCCACTATACACAAGGTAACCCTTACCTTGTTACCTTTCTCCTTGTTGCATACTGAGATCAATGAACCGAATCATCAGTACGTGAAATTACAACAGAACAGAGCTCACTTGACAAAACAGGACTGCGTCCTTATTGATTTGATGAAGGATCTTCGTCTGCAGTGGATACTCGCAGCACTGAGCAGGATGATGTTTTCCACAGTGCCACGAACAAAGGAGCCTGTATACTTCTGCACTTTAGGACTACGGTTTTTTTTTTTTTCAATTAGTTTCGCAACCTCCTGGTCAAATATTTCTTCGTTGTATCCGACATCGCGCGGCTCTCCCGGTTTCAGTTTCGTCAGAAAAAAATAAGTGTCATTGAAATTAAGCGTGATTAACCAGTCTGTATTTATTCGCTATAGGCGATAATTAGCTAATCAGTGTTTATTATACTGAGGTTCAACTGTATTTGTATACGATGGCGTCTCCAGCGACTCCACGTGGCTTCCGCACGCCCAAAACGGCAAATTGTCATCAGTGGAGTCACCTAACTTGACAGTTCGAAATTTTGAGTGTTGAAAGGAGCTTGGACGAATAAGCATGACGCTACAATGCTGCTATAACTGCCGTGTAACACATAAAGTGTACCAACTCACGCAGCTTAGAGCCGTTCTACAGAAATGCCGATTGAGGTTTTCGTCAACAAAGTAGCACATCCTTTCCTCCTGTTCCGCCGCCCTACAGTCCCCTATTTACCCTCCTCCTCCCAACTGGCGGGTGTGGTCGGCGTCGGCGGCCCTCGTCGACCAAGAGCGCCACTAGGTCTTAGCCTGACCGCAAATAGTCTATCTCTCTCACTTAGCATTGGGGACACACCTGAGAACTCCGTCCGTTTTCGTTTCCGTACGATGTACTGTGGGCGAAAGTTATAGTGCCCAATTCCGCAAGGATATATGCCGGCATTGTGAGCGCTACTATAGCGGCCTGGGCCTCTGGTGACTGCTGCGCCTATGGATGAGGCAGCGGTGTGCGCGCGAAGCTGGGCGTGGCGAGGACGGCAATCGCGCCATCCTTTTCCCGTTACTGTCACTAACAACCTGGGGCAGTCGCTATTGTTAGGCCTGTGTGAGGCTTTACGTTCAGTAGCCGCAACGTCAAGCCTTGTAGCACGCAGAGCTGCAGGTACCGTGGACGTCAATAGCTGGAAGCGTATACCGTTAGGCCTAACGTCAGGTCGGAACATACCCGCGTTCGCTACGCCATAAAGCAAAGAGGACCGACCGGGAGCGTACTTTGTGACACGCCTACTTCTGTACTTAGCAAGCTAAAAATTACGCGTGTAGGCCTGGATACGTCTGTAAGTCACGGTGAATGACTATGAATGGGTTGCCGGAAAATTAAGCTTGCATTGTAATTTGCGGACGACATCGTCTTGCTGAGTGAGACTGCAAAATACCTACAAACAATGCTTGATGGGCTACGGTCAGAAAGAACGGCCCTGGGGCTAGAAGTAAACATTAATAAATCTAAAGTGATGAGGAATAAACATGCCAAAAACGTCCTCTTCAGATTAGGAAACGAAACAATAGAAGTAAAATATAACTACTTCGGACAGATGATTGGTGCTGACCCCAAACACGAGAGAGAAATCCGGCTCAGAATAGGTATGGGCTGGGGAGCACTGGGCGAGCACTCCCAAATAATGAAAAGTAAACTACCGCCGTTACTGAAAATAAAAATCTACAACCAGTGAATACTGCCGCTTATGGCATACGGAGCTGAAACTTGGCGCCTTACTAAACAACTGGAAAGCAAACTTAGGTCGGCTCAACTGACCATGGAATGAATAATGTTAGGAATGACACAACTAGAGCTGACGATATCAACGTACAAGTAAATAAAAAGAAATGGACTTGGGCTGGCCAAGTATTGAGACGAACCGACGACAGGGGGGGACAATTAGGGTAACACAGTGGGTACCAAGAGACGGGTCTAGTAGAAGGGGAAGGCCAGTAATACGTTGGAGGGGTGAAATACGGAATTTCGGGGGTAAACGATGGACTCGAGCCGCGCAGGACAGGAGCGGTTGGAGGTCAATGGGAGAGGCCTTCGTCCTGCAGTGGACATGAGCAGGCTGATGATGATGATCATGAGACAAAATTTTACTCGTCTTATCAATTCCTCTTTTACTCCTCTTACTCCGAAGCAAGTGATTGGGGAAGAGTGTAAATACTTGATGTGCAGTCCTCAAACCGAGGCCCTAACTCTCTCGCTGCGGTGAGAATTTCATACCACAAGTACAGTGGATATTATGGGACCATTTCTTCCACCGAAACAGAAACGGGCGATTGTCCGTTCTGGTTGGCCAGAAGCCACGCTCTGCCCAAGGGCAAGTGAGTTACGCGCCATACGTTCCCTGAAAGGGGTCTTTGTTTTGGAAGGTAACCGAATCTGACGTTTATGCTCCCCTTCCTTCCGCGCTTGTGGCTCGCAAGAATGCACCGCCGTTGTGGCGCGCTTTGACGCGGCCGGAGTTGGCCTCCTCGAGTATATAGTTAGTTGCAACTCGCTGGCAGCAGTCTGGCCGCGGTTA
Organism: Haemaphysalis longicornis; assembly: GCF_048455015.1. Taxonomy (NCBI): domain Eukaryota; kingdom Metazoa; phylum Arthropoda; class Arachnida; order Ixodida; family Ixodidae; genus Haemaphysalis; species Haemaphysalis longicornis. Next base: position 132,596,199 of record NW_027526445.1, read on the forward strand.
CGTCTCGGGCTTGCAGCCTCTGCGATTAGAATGCCGCGCACATCTCGCCCGCATGACTCCGTTTCGCTCAACCGCCTTCTGCGAGAGTATCGGTGTACGTGGAACAGTGCTGACTCCGCAAGATTGGCGCTCATCGTCGCAGCGCGATCCGCTCGCCCTTGAGTCAAGGCTGCTCGCTGGTGGCGTATACCGTGACGCGACTGCCGCTTCCTAATTGGTTAATTAGCGCGTCCGAGGAGAGGCTATCTCTCTCGTCTGCCTCAGCGGGGAGGAACTGTCAGTTTATGGACGTCGGCACGTGTTTGTTGCGCGTGCTGCCGCTTCTCGTCGGGTGTATCGAGCGGTATTTGTTGTCTATCTACGTGGATGTCACCGGCGGCGGTGTCTTGTTGATGCGGTGTCGATTTGCGGTGCCGGTGGTGGGGGTTGCCCGCGGTGGAGAAGCTTGAGTCAGGGTAAACTTTGTTGTGTCTGGAGCCGGATTTGAAAGATGACTTCGAGGGTGCGCGAGATGCGGAAGAACTTTCAGGTCTCCAAGAACGACGTCATCGTATTGGACCCGTGGTGAGGTTCCGACAAGTTTTGGGGCGGGCTTTGTTTTGCTTTGTTTGTTTGTTCGTTTTTTTTTTTTTTCCTTATTTTGTCGTTGACTTAGCGAGTGTGTCGAACTGCGTTAGGTTTCCTTTGTCCCATAGTTTCCCCCGTCTGTACTAGTCGGCACTGACTAGCTCGGTCAATCGCTGTTTGAAATGGTTCGGGTGTTAACTTTTATATTTTATTATTTCCCTTGTCTTTCTGCTGTGCTTTCATATATACCAGCCGAAAGCAAGGGACAAATTAAAGCTCGGAAACGCGCACAGCGCGCCATGTGACTTCTCCGTGTTTTGGTATACCGTGTACACTCTGCGGTGCTTTCAAATCATCGCAAGTATGCGCAACTTTAACGCGCTCTCGGGCTTCAACGCTATCACCTCATCAATAATCGCACGTGCGCGCTGTTTCAAGCGCTGTACAAAACCATTGGTTAGTACTGATGAAACTGTATCGACGTGGTTCACTTGTCTTGTGCGTGTGCGCGTCCGTCCGTCCGTCCCCTTTCTCGGCGATGTTAGCTCTCCCGCAAAACGTGCCTGGCAAAGTGGCTGCAGCGCTCGGTAAAGGGTTTTCCAGCTGGCCACACTACAATTCCTCTTATAGGTTGATCCAGTGCTCCTCTGCATAACTCTGGTCTCCACCGGCCAACCCGCGCTTTTATGCGATGCTCGCCGCTGTCAGGGTTTAAAGATTGGCAGAAAAATACAGCGTAGCGTTTCTTTATTCGTCGCCTGTCTGCGCTGTCTACAACATGCATGGTGGGAGGAACCGCTGTGGAAGCTTTTACACCTGAGGTTTCGGACCAGGTGCTAGTCACCTCCCGAGGCCTCCAGGTAGCTCCTGCCCAGCTGCTGCCCTGTGGGCAGCCGCCACCGCCCCATAAGGGGGAGCTCTTTCAATAAATGTTATTTCTCTCTCTCTCTCTCTTTCCGTGGACCGCACGTTATATCTCGGAGAGCTGTGCAGTGAAGCTATACCTTGCTGACCTCCTCCTCCTCCTCCTCAATGGTCTATGCAGTGAGCAGTCCGTGGCTTCGGCGCGCGCGGCCGTGCTGGTGTACGACGACCACAACAAGAAGTGGGTGCCGAGCGGCACCTCGAGCGGCCTCTCCAAGGTGCACATCTACCAGCACACTGTCAACGGCACCTTCCGCATCGTCGGCCGCAAGCTGCACGACCACGAGGTGGCCCAGCTCTTTCTCTCTCTGGCGCTCTTTGTAACGTAACGCCTGTAAGCGTGAAATAGCGTAAGTGGAGATGATTGGTCGGGCAGAATTTTTGAGAAACCAAAAGAATAAGAAGAACAAACTCTTGCAAAATGATCCGAAAAAAAAAAGGTATCTTGTACATCTCCATCCAAGACTGGACTAAACTAAAAAGGTTTGCAAGGAAACGTTGCAAATACCAATATACATAGCGAAAACGGACTAACTCTGCAGTACGCCTTGCATCTTCGGGGGGGGGACAAATAATTGGGGAAGTAACGGCACCTTTTTTGCTCTAATGGTATAAATTTACATCGTTGGGGAAACAAACAAAATAAAACTTAAAAGGAATAAATTAGTGCAATGTCTTTTGCTACTCGAAGTCTTATTTGGATGTAAAGAACGTTCTCACACTCTACACAAGTGGCATAAGAATGCTACACATCAGTAGACAATTCTCTGAACTTCAGCATTTCCTTTTTTTTGGCACTCTGTGGGGCTATTTGCAGGACAGTTTCTATGTCTTTGTATTGGCCCAGTGATATTTTCTTTTCTTGGAGGTAAATAAACTAGGGGAGAGGACTTCATCCTGCAGTGGACCTCAAATATCATTTTCCCGTTTTGTTAGACCGCAAGGACAGCATAAAATTTCGCTCCTAAGCGAAAGAACAGGCAGCTCATGCCTCTCGTATTGTTCAACTAGAAATATTGCTTTCTCATTGCGAGATGATTGCGTGAAGTGGATTTCAAGTTTCCCGCTTCCTTCACTGTAATGGGACATTATATCTTGGCCTTTTCAAGCACTTGGTGGAAGGGAAGCCACAGACAGTCTCAGGTGTGGCATAGCCATGGAATTCTTATTTCTTTATGGGATGAAAATGGCTACAGTTGTCTAACTGAAGCCCACTTGGACCTAGAGAGCTTTTTCTGGGAAACTGGAGATGGGATTCGTTAAATTTTTTTTTTCTTTTAGATTTAAAATGCTCCTGCACTCTTTCAGGTCAACTTGGAGCAACATCCTTGGTACGCTTATTGTTTCTGTGTGTATAATGTTTATTTGCGGCAGGTTTTTGCACTGCAGCCATTTTTGTTGTCTCATCACCACAAGAATACGGTTTTAAATTCTTTCCATAATGAGTTCTGACTGCTAGCCCACTATATACTGTTTTATATTGGTAGTTGCTTTTGTCAGCAACAGCTTATCACACATTGTTTATATGATGTCAGGTGCGAAATACTATTCTGAGCAGACCCCTATGTTTTTTCTCGTTTTGTAGCCCGCTTGCCTTTAATCCTTTATTTATTCCATGTTCCCCCTAAGGAAAACAACAAAGAAGGTGGGGAACAAAACCTGCTCCAGCCAAGCTATGGCAGGTTAACAGCCAATAAAAAATAAATAAAAGGGGGTGTAAGCCCAAAGTTATTCTTTCATAAAAAACAATTTGTAGGTGAGAAAAAAAAAACTGACACCAAGCGCAAAACCAAACTCTCCACACCTACCCACATCGTAGGCATTTGCTTGATTGAAATATAGCACTTATGCCATTTTTAATGAAAATCTGGGTCATCCTTTCGAATAAAGTGAAGTTGTATTATCTTTCCATGGCGCTTTATTATTTCTCTTGCGGCACATTTGTGTACCTCTAAGTGGTTTATGTTACCCCATCTGTGCATATAATAGGCCAGTGTCTCTGAAAGAGGGAGCACCTAACTAGAGGTGAATCCTAACTTCACGTTTGAACTTCATACATCCATTAAACCATCATTTGAACAGTGCACATCCGTCTAGTCTTTCAAAAGTGTTAGTTCTTTGACGCAAGCTAAAAGAAATGTAGACTGCCATTGTATGCCAAGCCCACACCAGTTTCTACTTTTCTCTTTCCTGTAAGCCCGCCTCCTCCTATAGCTTTTGCAATAGTAGTTCTCCCCCCCTCCTTGCATGCATGGCAGTATTGTCGCCATGCTTTGCTTTGCATGGCAGTATTCCTTGGCAAGAAAAGGTGCAAAAAGAAAAAGAAAAAAAGGCACAAGACAAAACTGCCGAGCTGTGGCCAGTTTTCATTGTGAAATTATTTGGCTAGTGCAACCCATTGTGACAGTACAACTACCCAGTGAGTGGAATGGATTGAACATTTGACGTCATTGTGGTCTCCTGTAAATCCCCCATTCCTCCCCTCTCAGTTGAGGCAGGCATTCATGGATAGTGGGACAGGTGGTGCAAAATGCTGATTTGAACTTTGCTTCGTGGTTCTCTTGCAAATGCTGCCCACCTTTGCCTGTCCATTGACGTTCTCGGGAAAGTGAGAGAGCTGGCGGATGTCCCTGGCCTGGTAATGGATTAACGTTCACCGCGCCCCTTCCTTCGCAGGTGGTGATCAACTGTGCCATCCTCAAGGGCCTCAAGTACAGCCAGGCGACGGGCACCTTCCACCAGTGGCGTGACAACCGCACCGTGTACGGCCTCAACTTCAGCAGCAAGGATGACGCCGACAACTTTGCCGTGGCCATGCTGCGGGCCATCGAAATGCTCAACCAGAACAGTGAGTGGTCTGCTCTCCGTGGGGCAGCACAGTCTGTCTCCCCCACACCACTTGATCGTCTGGCAAAGACCCTTCAACGGGTTGCTGTCGAATAACTCACTCTTGCTGCGACAGCCTGCTGGTCATGAGCCCTGCAAAGGTGGCATTAAAGCAGAGGGGGACTCGGAATTTTAGAGGTCCACATCAAGACATATTAATGAGAAGACATTAGTTAACACTCCCTATGTGGCGAAGAGAGTAGAAGTGCATTGTGATCTTCAAGTTGGAAATGTGGGTTAGACATGTACTCTGGCCTGAATGGGTAATTTCAGCGTGGTAATTACAGAAGCAGCAGTTGGGTGAACAGCCAAGTGCGTTCCTGCTAGACATCCTCTTTGCTTGGCCAACGTGATGTCAGTAGTGCCATCACGTGGCATTTACGGAAAACTGTGATTGTATGGCACTGCTCCAACAGGTAGTACAGGCAAGGGCGAGAGGATGATGGCAGGCACGCTAGGGAGGCCTCTTAATTCTTGATCAGCCAGGACAGTTTGCATTTACAACTTCTTCTGCCATTCGTAGAATTCGCAGATGGCCGTCTGGGTGCTAGCAGTGAATGCATAAAGTGTGAACAACGTAAACCTTCCAGCTGACCGTCACATTGCCTCCATAGAATCTCAAATGCGTCAAAAAAGGCTAGACATATCTGGTGCTCGCTTAGTTGCCTTGGGAACTGCTCTGTGTGCTGGAAAACATGCTAGCTTCTTGCTTTGTTGTCGAAGTGTTGCCAGTTCTTCCTTTTCCCTGAAAGTGTATGGGAATGCTCTCATTATTCTATAGTATGGGAAACGGAGATTTCGAGGGAACTTGCATTCATGATGAAAGCGTGTGCGATGAAGCTTGCCCCCCCTCCCCAAACACACACACACACACACACACACACACACACACACACACACACACACACACACACACACACACACACACACACACACACAGAGGAAATCAGCCGGGAGCATGAACCATTGGGGCATTTTGGATGGGTCAGTTCCGGGCGTAGGGGGAACACCCTGAACCCCACTTAGGCCCACAAGGGACCGTCGAGCTCACAATGGCGCTCAACGTCTCTAACGAAGCTAGCTGGGGTGGTTTGCTACCCCGCAGCTAGGCACATTATGCCCACAGTACCTGGGCATACATATATGCGAAGACCAGGTGATGTGCTCTTGCCCCTCATCAAGAGCACAGTGACAGCTACGCCAAAGGAAGATTTTCATTAGTTTTACAGTTTTAACGCTAGGTGGTGCCTTTAGCTGTGTGTTCAGACTTTTTGCGGAAAGAACTTCGACCACCTTCGCAATTGAGATGCGAAGACTGAGGAAGCAGCCGAGCCTTTTTTCGGTGTCTCTCTCAGCTAGGAGAATACCTGCACGTGAGAGCTTATGTCATAATAGACGGGTATTAACGACCCACTGACGCCTCTCTCCGTTGGTTTTTTTTGCCTCTCCCTAGTTTCTCTTCTTGTAGCATAGAACGCAGACTGAGCGTTGTTATGCACCATTCATTATTTCCCACTGACAGGTTCGACAATACCGAGGGTTCAACAGGCCCCGCCCCCCGTGCCCCAGCACGCGTCGCAGCCCATCTACCAGTCCATCAGCGCCGTCGCAACACAGGATGATGGGGAACACCAGCGAAACAACTGGTGCGTGCATCACGTTCTTCTTCCCTGACCTTGGTCTTGGTGGTGAAAGTGCTCGCAAAACAGGGACGAAGGAAGCAAGATGACGGGGCGCATCTTTCGTCACTGTTTCGCGAGCGCTTTGACCACCAAGACGAATGCCTTTTCCGGGTACATTTCCGGGTCAATCTTTGCCTTTGTTCCATGCCTGTAATCCCCCTACCCTTTCTATGCAGGCAAAATCAGCAGTCTGTCCACTACATGGCCACAAATTCCGGTGAGTTGTGCGGCATCATTCGTGCTGCTTCCTTCGGTTTGTGTTCTTGGCGAGCTGTTTTGGCAGAGCTTGGCCGCTAGCCTTGCAAGCTCCTGCGATTGCGGAAATTACGGCAATTACTTTGGCACCATTCACTTCTCTTATGTATTGCACATGAATGCATGCTTTAGTTTATTAGCTAGAATGAAAAGAACTTTGGACATTCGTTTGGAACTCCTTTATTTTATTTTATTTTTAATGGAGAAAATTGTTATGGCATCAAAAGAATTCCCACGTGGCAAGTTTTCTGGAGAATTGACAGGAAAATACGAGGTCTTGGGACACTGTCAACAAAATTGGCGAAATGGTGAAGATTTAATTTGCGGCCTCAAACACATCCTGATGAGAATTTCAGATTTGTAAGAATGACATAGTTTGACAGCAGCAATTGCATGAGCTTCTTATCACATCTGGCTCAATAAGGGGCTCAGAACCACATTTTCAAAAGTTTTTGTTGCAGTGACACAAAGCTTCTGCTTCTTAATTTGCAAGGGAAAAAATTATCAAGGGGACAGAAGGTCAAATGAGTTAGCAGGGTACGTTGAGCACAGTAACTTGTCAGAATTTCTGAACTGACGTAATGCTGATAAACGGCCTTAACGAGCTTAAATTTATGAAACTCCAGAAGTCATTCAACGCTTTTCCTGTTGCAAGCTGTTGGGTCCGGTTAGCCCCTTGTCTTCTATGGGTTGTTGTGCTTCTGCGAGACTCAATTCGCAAGTGATGGTCTCTTGGCCTTGTGTTTTCATTAGCTGTGGTTACCGCCCTCACTCCTTTAGATTACAGGTGTCCTTTTTGGCACCTTCGCACAACCGTTAGCAAAAGTGTAGCAGCACCATGTGTCAACTAGGGGTGCAACTAGTGGTGGGCGAATACTGAATCGTATCGTATCGTATCAAATCGTAAATCGTATCGTTTCGTATCGTATCAAATCAAATTTGGAAAAAAAGCTGAATATTGAATCGAGTATCAAATATTTCTGCACAAGCCCAGATTTTTCACAGGTTTTTGGACAGAAACGCAAGCTTCTTGGCATGTTTGAGAGTCCTGACTCTTTTTTTTTTACAACTCGAAGAACGCACTTTCCAACTCATTCGCAGCAGTCCAGTTTCCGAACCACTATGCGGCGGTACTTCGGGAATCCGCAGCGAGCACAAATGCATTCCAAGAGCAACTTGCACTAGAGTTGCTGCACTGCAGTCATGGGCAACAACTAGACAGCGCATCATAACTCCAAAGCAAGGACTTACTATGACGCGAAAACACAGCACAACCACAACGCAAACCACGATGAGGTACAGCCTTTGCCGAAATTTTCTAAGCCAAGCCGAAAGTGAGCAGGCCGCCAAGAATTGATTGTACAAGCGAACCTGAAACATTTTTATGCCGAAAAGCCAGAGGAAATGCCTTTCTTTCTCACTGTCACAAAATAATTTTGTCGCATTCAAAGGTGAAGCTTATTCTTTGATTTCTGTGTGGTCCACAAGGCTTACATTTGGCCTAGAAATTTTCTACAAAGGGTGTACTTCTCCAGAAGCACATGGTGAGCGTGAACGATATGTTGCAGAAGAAAGGCTTGCACTACTGTTTCTGTAGACAAGCCAGCGCTGGCCGTACTATGATCAGGGAACACAATGAGGCTGGCCTTCAAAAAGCCCGTCGAACATCATGGATAAGCGACGGGGAGATGGCTTGCACTTTGTCAGTTCAACGACGGGGTTGTAAAGGTCGTAAAACTATCGTGTCGCTTTGTCCCCTGTGGTCTAGAACATAAAAATAAAAAAAAAAACATGCAGTAAGTAAGCATACACCAACTCCATGCAAGAAAATGTCAGAACCTCTTTTTGTTTCTTAATTAACAGAGATGTGGTCAGGAGAACAAAAGCAGAGGCAAAGTTCGCGCAATTGCTTTACCGGAAGCTGCCCTAACATGTAAACATCCAGCTGCAGAATTCAAGATAGCAGCCAGAGTAGACAGTATGGGTCGACGGTGGTCTCAATGACGCAATCGCAAGTTACTCTGTTCTGCACAATAAAATTTACACTTCTATTGGGCTGAATGAAGCTTGCCGAGTAGATGGCAAGCTTCAGAAACGGCAGACATAAAATGAGAAGACGCTGCAGGAGCAGTGCGTTTGCAGGCACATTTGGAAAATCTGCTCAACTTTTTTAAAAATCGAATACAGTAAAACCCCGTTACAAGAGACACTTGGTTGTAAGAGACATTTGAATGAAAGCGGTTTGGCTGGTTTTCTTATGTTCGCCATATTAGCAACACTGCATACAAGAGACCTTGGTTACAAGAAACACATTTTTTGGTTCCCTTGAGTGTCTCTTGTAACCAGGTTTTACTGGAATAAACTCGCAAATCGAATTTTTCGCAGGAGTACTATTTGATTCGTGTTCGAATATTCGAGTGTTTGCACACCCCTAGTTGTGACACTTATAGAGGCACTAAACTGAGGTGTAAACTTCATCTTATAACCTTACCGGAAAAAGGTCTAGAATGTGTTGGCCATGTTCGGGGTTTTTCCAACCTACTTAAGGACTTTTTGACAAAAAGAGTGTATTCGAAAGAGGGCAGGTATTTATTTTTTTTTGTGTGTGTGTGTGCCATCTGCCTCACTGACTTGCTGATGTTGGTAATTGCAGAACACTAGTAACTCTGCAGGACTAAATTTAGGTGATAGCCAGTAATAAGTGCGTAACCTGTGTATGAACAAAGTTGGTACTAATCACAAAATGAGTAGAAACCATAATTTAGAGGGAAGGGGTACCACAGCAATGCACTGTACACCAGTGGGATGCCATTGAGGTAGTTGTTGTGGTGGGTGTGAAAGGGGCTTGGGGTTCTCTTGCCTGCCATCCATTACCGATTAACTGAGGCTATAGACTTCTGTTGAATGATGAAGAACGGATTTCGGGTTCAACTTGTGCAAAGCAGCCACAAATATTACTTTGGCACACACACACACACACACACACACACACGCACACAGTTTGTGTCTCTTAAGAGTAAAGGCCATGAAAAGCGTGGACTGTGCTGTTGCAGCTCTTCACGCTAGCACCAGTGGCCCATCACCATCCTAGGTCCCTTGCCGGATGAAGGCCTCCCCATTGACTACTACTAATTACTCCTGCCCTGCTCTGCCTGAACCAGTTCTTTGTCCCCGAATTTTCTGATCTCATCCCTCCATCGAGTTGGTGGTCTACCCCTACCAGTGGTGTAGCCACAAATATTTTTCAGGGGGAGTTATAAGCCGCCGGTAACAAAAGGAAAAGGAGAAAAGGAAGAGATCCGGCACCCCAACAACATTTTAGCCATTTCTTGGCTTTAATTAACTAACACCCTTGTTATTTTTGTTTTTATATTACAGTGTAATGATTCGGTGTGTAAGTAGCATAGGCAAAAGAAAAAAGGCGAAATTAGGAAAAGGAAGGGGAGGGATGCGGTGCTCAGAAAATTTCGGGGGGGGGGGGGGGTGTTCTGACGCGGAAACACCCCCCACTGGCCATTCCTCTGACCCCTACTTCTAGTCTCGTCTCCTGTTCTCACTCTGTTGTGGACCATTTCATCGCAATGCATGACCAACCACTGTCCTTTTCTCTCTCTTGACGTGTCCCATTCCCGCCCATTCTGCTTCCCTACAGTGGGCAGCTCCAGCCACCCGGCCACCCCCGCAAGCGGGCCACCCCAGGCGCCTCCCTCTGCCGCACCGGCCCCTCCACAGCCGCCACAGCAGCCCCAGCCGGCGAGCGTCATGGGCCACCACCGGACGTCTTCCGCACCGGGCACCAACGGGGGCGCCCCTCCTCCCCCGCCACCAGTGGGCACTTCGGGCATGAGCGTGGCCGTGAGCACCACCCAGCCACCCAATGCGCCCCCGGCCCCAGCCATTGCCACAACGGTGGGCTCGGCACCCGCCATGGGTGGTGGGGGTGCCCCGCCCCCTCCTCCCCCGCCACCCCCTCCGGGACCCCAGGGGCAGGACGGGGACGGAGCGCCCATGTCACTCACGGCAGCCCTGGCCAACGCCAAGCTCAAGAAGAGCTCCAACAAGGTGGGTCTGCGGGGCTTTCCATTGTGTCTACTGAACTGGAACACTCCTTCCTGCACAGCGCAAAGCATAAATTAAAACGCCGCGATAGGCTACACAATACTGAACCACTGCTGTTTACAGAAAATAAGTACCGGAGTTGATTAGCTATTTTACACAAAAATTTGGCAACTTGGTGGGAAAAAAAAAAAGATGCAAGATTGCAAGGACTCGATCCCGGGCCATTAAAATAGGAATCGACGACTCTAGCTCCAAGCCATGAAGATCGAATGGCGGGCCTCTTTGGAAGTGTGTCAGAAGTCAGAACAGTGTCACCAGTGTCCAAAGCAAACGATTAGATGGTATGATGCACTTTCACTCCTGTGTCTTATATGGAAAAGAATGATGCATCCGGGGCATAATGTGGCAATGGAATAGGAAATTTGGAGGTCTGGTTGCCAAGGAGATTTCAATGACATGACAGAGGGGGGGGGTTTCAAGTGTTGTTGTGGCGGTTTAAAGTGGAGTTGTGGTTGTCCATTCTTCCATCCCACTGACCATTTCAGCTCGTGCATTCTGCATCACAAACCATCTGGCTTGCTCCAATACCACTTTATATAGACTGAGTGGCCCCCAGGAAAAAAATGCACCGCAGCTGTACTATTTTGTTTCAATTTTCTTTAAGTCGCACTTTAGGTCCTAAATTGGCGTTTGTTTTATTATTGTACTTCAACTATGTCAGATTTTGGCACACCGGCCTCATCTCATCGTCAAATTACTTTACGTGTGGAAATTAAGTTTCGTAGAGAGCCACGTCTGCCCCCTTCTCGCTCTGCTAAAAAAAAGGCTTTTGGCCATCATACTATTGAATCCCCTTTGCTAACCCCCGTATTCAGAAAGCATACTTACCTTATGCCATAAGGAAGCCTTTCGTAAGTGTCGGAAAAGGACCAGAATGAGAAAAGCCCACTTCGCGCTTCACAAACCTTCCTTAACTCTTTCGCTACCGCAGAAAATTGACCAATTTTGGGGGGTCCAAGAAAACATTTTTTTTTTCTGCTAAAAAATTATTTAGGCACTAATTGCAGGAGCACAAAATGCAGATTATTTAACGGCCTTTCCAATAACACCAGTTTTTTAAAGGTTTTCATATATCATAGTTGTGAAAAAAAATATCAAAATCAAAAGTTTTGTCAAGTTGTCGAAAAAAATGATAAAAAAGGAGTTGTGTATATCAAACCACCGGTAGTAGAAAAAAATTAGAATATAAATTTTGCAGGGAAACATTTCAAAAACACACCCTAAAAAAAATGTCGACTTGCGCGGAACAGTTTTTCAGATATAAAAAAAAATGTTAGCACGCACGGTGCTCGTGTCATGCGGTGAAGCCCAACCTCTAATTCAAACTGTGCAATTTTGGGTGGTTCCTTGGAATAAATCTGGCGGTTTGACGTTATCAGAGGCACCAATTTGCCCCCACATAACGTAAAAACATCTTGTCAATGGCTGACTTTGCATTTACAGCGAGCACAATATTTGGGACAAGCACGCGATGCAGAAAAAAACATGCATGAAGTTGAAAACGGAACGCCGTGGCTGATGTTTGTTGTCGTTCACGGTCAGTTATCTCTCAAAACATAAAGCTGAGCTTTATTATCATCTTCTTACTCGCAATTGTAGCCTTGCTCGCAAAAATGAGGTACGATGAGCTAGAATCGTCCCCTGCGATCTTTGGCCGAGTAGCAGTCGCGCGCTAAAAAAGATCAGCACAACGAGCCTCCTCTATTGCAGCGCCACCTAACATTTTTCAAATGAAACAGTACAAAAACTTATCAGAGACTCCGTCCGAATATACAGTTCAACTAAGCAGCAACATTAGACACCCGGATATACCCTCGCATGAAAACGAAACTGGAAGGCGAACAGCTGGCAGTGTAAGGCCGGTTTGAAGCGCTGTCCTCGGCGGAACAGATATCTGGCGACTGGGTGTGACCTTTTGACTTGCATCTGAAGTTCTTATCGCAGAAATCGGGTTAGGGTGGGGGGAAATGAGGAGCGGCGTGCTTTGTTCGAGGATCAGTCGCGGACGCTTCAGGCGCCATGGCAGTTAGCCTTGAAGTTGGGTAACTGCGTAGTTGCGCTAAATATGAATTTCGCGATGCAGAAACGAAACCGAAACTGTTGTAAACTGTTTGGGAATGGTCCTGGGGTAAGTAGAACTACCAGAGTACTTAGGACAACTTGCGCAAAGGCAATAAAACTGCCTAAAATCATAAAGTAGCTTTGCAACCAGGCACTGCTTGACATTTTCAGCTGATTTCTGGGATTATTACTGTCAGAGCGTGAACCTGACGATTGAAAATCGTTTGCTAGTTCCCCATTCTTGCCCTGATAGCAAAAAACAAGCGCTGGTGCAGAGTAATTACGAGTTGCACGCATTCTTCGTTGGTAGCCTTGAGGCGCGATGACCACGCCCCTTTTCCACAACCAGGTGATTCAAAAGCGTGTCAAAAATCACGTTTCCGTTGCAAAAATGAAAACAAAACTGATTTTGAAAGGCCATTTTCTGATCTAACTCCGAACAGCTTTACTTGTTCGAGAAACGCCTGGAACGCTATGAAAAGGCGCTCCCAAAAGTATCGATCAAATTGATCGATTTTGATAGGCGCGGTAGCGAAAGAGTTAAGGCGCACTTATCAAAGGTGCCCTTTTCGAGGCACGCTAGGCTCCTGCGAACGAGGCTAGCGCGCGATGCGCCAATCCGCGCATGGCGTGTGGGCGGGACTTAGGGTTACCTACCGTCCCGGATTTTTCAGGACTCTCCCGACTTTTGATACAGCGTCCAGAGTCCCGTGCCGTCGCAAATTTGTTCCGGATCAGGCAGTTATAAATTTTAATGTGATCCAACGCACGCCCAACAATGCGTGTCAGGCTATGGAACGTGAAGTGAGCACGAATTGCATACAAGAAGCAATGTTTCGGTGGCTAGCGGTTGCTTGCAGGGACTTTAGCCACTTTAGCTTGCAAGCCATTGCAAGCTGGAAATCAGGGCGACACTGTTGCCGCTGCCCTAGAGCCATGGCAGAGGTCGGCAGCACCTGTTGTCATCATCATCGATAGTATGAACTATCGATGATGATGACAACATAACGATGACAACATAATGTCATCATTGAACCTCGATAGTAATGCGGCAACTTCTACGAGTACATTCTCCAGCAGGAGGAAGTGTTGCAAGCAGTGCATACCCAGCTGAAGTAACTCTTCAAGAGGTCGCACCAATCAAGGAACAGTGGATTTGTCTGGAAGATACTGCAATAAAAAAAAACTGATTTCACTGGCTCCCTCCACAATTCCACAAGGTTCCACAAAGTGTAGTTATCGCAGGCTCTCCAAGCATCGATGGAAGCAGAAGTATGGACTACTCTGGTGTGGCTGATGCGGGCTTAACATTGATTGGAATTATAATGGACAGTTGAGATGACCTTGAACTAGACTTTTTTGCCATTTGCTACAAGGAGTACAGGGGGTGCTGGATAACCGCCGAAAACTGTTGACTCCTCACATTAAGTTAACCATGTTTATCGTGTGGCCGTGACGATGTTAAAAATAGTTAGAGAAGAAAGAGGTGGCTATTGGCTGCTGCCTCCTAATATCACCGTCATTTAATACCACTTCCATCTGCCCATGAAAGGATTGCTCACCACCCATGACCCGTGCTTCCGTTCCTTTAACAGTTGTGGCACGAGATTGACAATGCATTTTTCTTGCTCTCACACATGCAGCGTTTTCCTTTTCTTCTTTCCTTTTCTTTTCTTTCACCCAGCAAATGGTAAGGGTTACCATGCATGGTTGTCCACGATAAAGCTCGTGATAGCATTCAGTTCCTAATACAGTTGAACCTCGTTATAAGAGACACTGATGTAAGAGACAAATGGGTATAAGAGACAGTATTCACCCACATGGTTGGCTGCCCTATCTTTCCCATTAAATCGACCTCTTTTATAACAGACATTGGATGTAGAAGATGGTTATAAGGGACAAGTCATCCTTGAAGTTTAATCAATAATCTCGCTTGTAACAGACATTTTAACTTCAGATGCAGCGCTACCCGTCACTAATTGCAGTTGCTTCCATTGTGGAAACACAGGTGGACGACAGACACCTGCAGTCGCTATTATAACTTCAGCAAACACAAAGTGGTTCAGTCAGCTATAAAATGACAATGAGAAGCCCTGCCAATGGAAATGCAACTGACAGAAGTGGTTGAAGCTTACTGCCATCCATTGGATGGAGCGCGATAGCACATGCGGGCTCTCCCACTCGCGTAGCTCCCAATCAAGAAGCACTGCAGATGTTGAGTCCTGCAATCGTAATGAATAGCCTGAGCACACAGCGGAAGAAGCTGTGCGCTCTAGCTATTCATCAGGCTTGTGAACTCGTAATCGACGATTCATCTTCCACAAGCAAGGAAAGGAAAAAAGCTTCTAGAACAGGTTGTAAAAAACAGTGTAAATACACTCATGAAGCAAACAAAGTTTCATAAATTCTGGGGCCAAACATAAATTAGAATGAATCTTTTGAAACACGCTGTAGCGTTCTTTTGAGCTTATTTTAGTCACACGGTGCCCACATTGAACTAGGGTCTGATTAGTAAGTGAAAACATGGTTCCCTGCTTATAAGAGAAATCTCATATAAGAGACAGAAACTGCTCCCCGGTACGTCTCTCTTATAAAGGGGTTCAACTGTAGTACAGGAGAAGTTGGCACTGTCCGTGTGTTCACGTTGATTTCGCGGACTGAACCATTACATCAGAGGAGGCCATGTAGTTCGCAAAAATAAACGCGTTTTACGACATCTTTCTTTTTCTTCTTGTCTTGCAGGAATATCTACTACGATCAGTAAGCAATGGCTCACGTTGTTGTACATTTTTCCCGTATGATTTGTGTTTTTTTTTATTATTATTATTTTTTTCTAGCGAGCTTGATTCTGGGTGCCATAGGCAGATACTGTGGTGCTTGGGTATGGTGTAGAACGTATTAAAGCACGTGATTTGGAGTTTAATTAAAATAGGGGTTTTCATTACCAGAATCCCTCAATGCTTTTCGGGTCCCGAAACTCCGGCCGCAGTTTGATACGGGGACAAAAGCTGCCGCGAGGGTCGCCGCTGTCAGGGAGGAGGCATACGGCGCCTGTGCGCAATGCGCACCGCTGGAGCTGCTGCCCATTCGAGGCAGTTGTTAACAGCGCAGAGAATAGTGTGCAATCACTGATATTTAGTTTGACATACAATGGGGTTTCCGTCTTTCTGTAGTGTCGGGAGTAATTACCGCATTAGTGCGTGCGAAGCGTGGGTGCGTCCTGGTCGGCGCGGTTATGCTCTCTGCGAGGTCAATCGTGGGACCAGAGATGAATAGAGAAAGGCGCGCCGCTGCGTCAGGAGTTTGAGTCCAATGTACGCAGTGAGTTCCCAATTGGTTATGGGTCCAGAGTGTCGCCACAACGGCGGTAGTACGTGACGAGGGACTGACAGTTCCTTTTGTTATGCGCGTGGCGTGTTGACAAATGCGGGAATTTCATCAGCGTGTGGCATAATTTTGGCGCGCATCGTGTGAACAAACTTTAGAGAGACGTCTTGAAGGTCGATGGCCAGCACTTGGAGTTGCTTTTTCTCGTGATCATGTGTGCATGATTTGGTGAATGATGTTGTGGCCAATCAGAGGTCTAGAGTGTATTATTAGTAGGTCCTCCGCACGAACACCGTGCCTTTGGAGGCGTGGTGTTTGTGTAATAAAACGGAAGTGTTTGGTGTTTTGGGGGGTTGATCGAAAGAGAGCAGATGCCGGGGAGACCCTTGTGAGTTAAATATGTTTAGCTAAGTACATTTAAATACTTTTCTGTTTTCTTGTAAATTATGTATGTTCGTTAATTGGTAAGTTTTGTATTGTAAACAAATGTCGTCGTCCGTAGATTAAAAGTTAACCTCAGGCCGTCCACAGCCATTGCTTACTTCATTGCCGGACTGAACAGGCCATTTATTTATTTATTTGAAGTGCTCACCAACAGCGCTGGGCCATCTCGGGTGTTGCACTGGGTACATAAATATAAGGCATACAAAAAGGCAAAAAAAAAAAGGAAGGGAAATAAAAAATGGGTGAAAATAAATTGTGTAGAAAATAATATTGTGTGGAAAATAATATTGAAAATAATAATGTTGTGTAGAAAAGGATAGCAGTCAAGGAATGCAAAACATTTTCTGAAGAGTAAGATCTCTGAGGTCATGTGTACAGTGTGCACTATGAACGCATAGCAGCAAAAGAATTTTTTTTTATTGCACAACTTTGCGAATGTTGGGTCAGTAGCATCGTTGCTTGGGTCATTTCAATGTGGCTCTAACTGTGTGGAAGAGGCCGTGAAACCCGAAGCCCAGTTTGATATCTCTGAATTGAGCCACTGTGCCTTTCTTGAGCATTTTGTCAAGTGGTAGGCACAGTGACACTGTCACCGCCTATTGGAGCCAGCTACCTAAGGGAGAAGAAGAAGAAAAGAGTCGCCTAAAATACTTGTCGGGCTCATTTATGCCAATACTACCCACCTTGTGTGTAGACTATAATATTAGCTCTTGCTGGCAGTAGCGGCTCGGTGGGCACCTGATTGTCCCATATTTAGGGCAGGGAAACATAGACCCATTGAGCACGGTGTGGCCAGAGTGTGGTAACTCGTATGAACACAGTATATTCGCGGATTCTCGTAGACGGGAGTGATATAGTATCTGCCAGTGCCTTCTCCCTGCCCCACCTCACGGGATGAAATTTCACACAAAAAACAGCGCTCAAGACGGGACAGAAGGAAGAAGGCTACACACGCAGCGCTGATTGACACTTATGCTGGAGCTACGCACCAAGATCAAAGAAGGCATTGCTGCCTTTCACGTCTGCTCACTCAAAGTTAGTGAAACGCAGTGTCGCCACGGCAGCTTTGAAAAATGCCTTGCACCGGTCGTGCCCCCATCGCATTAGTGACAGCTTTCAGGCGCAGGTAAACCGGTTGCTTTCAGCTGGGTTCCCTAATTCCGTCCTCCAGAGCGTGGGCAACAAGATTTGGCGGGAACTGCGCACTCCTTCGTGTATACAGGAACTTGCAAGGGACAGTGACAAGACTGCTGTGATGCCTTACATTCATGGTGTTAGCCACAGGCTGAAGAAGGTTGTGGGAAGAGCAGGTGTGCGCCTGGTTTTCTCGGCCCCCAACAAACTCAGCAAGATGTGTGCGCGAGTTAATGATGGTTCGCCTTCCCGTAGAGATTGTGACATAAATCACGTGCGACCCTTCACCAAGTGCAGGGCCGGCGGGGTTTACTCCTTTCCTCTGGACTGTGACCGCCAGTATGTAGGCCAAACTGGACGGTGACTGAACGTACGGCTTATGGAGCACGCGTCCAATGTCAAAGCCAAATCCGGTGGCTGGGTCCACTCGCACGTGTCGTCCTGCAAGTGCACTCCTATATTTGATCAGTGTAAAGTGATTAAGCACTACAGAGATCCGCGCACGTGTGAGCTGCTGGAAGCATACACGATTTATAAGGGAGGCGATGATTGCGTAAGCACCCCTTCTGTTGCTTTGTCTGCAAAAGAGATAGCGTTTATTGAAGACGAAGCGAAATGATCGAACTAGTGATATGACTGCCCGAAGATGCTCTTTCTTGTCTATACTTTTAAACTTTTTGTAATCATTCTTGTTTCTGGATTCTTTCCGCACTTATCTTGCTGTAACCTTTTCGTTTATATTGCTGAGCGGCAAATGAACACTTTGTTGGTAGTCAGCGCTGTGTGTGTAGCCTTCTTCCTTCTGTCCCGTCTTGAGCGCTGTTTTTTGTGTGAAGTATGAACCAACAGGCCCAAACACTTCCATTGCTTGGGATGAAATTATCGTTGTCGTAGTGAGCGCTGCTTTGTCTGCGTGCGCGTGCAGATCTACGAGGGCACGGACACCCTGAAGAAGTCCCAGGGGGGCAACAGTGGCAACGTGCCCATGATGGGCATGGCCAGCATGATGGACGAGATGAGGGGCACCCTGGCCAAGAGGTGAGCAGCAGTCGCCGCTGCTTTTGCTGCTTCGGACAGCGCCTCCCTTTTCTGGCTTTTTTAAATGCAGTTAGCGTGTGTGTGTTGCTTTTTGTTTGTTTGTTTGTTTGTTTTTGAGACCACGGGAGACGGTGCACGCTCATGCGTGACCACTGTGGTGCGAGCTTTTCTTCCACGATGTACCGGTCACGCTTCACGCTTCCGATGTGCTAGCTTCCAAACGAGTGCCTCATTGTGGACCGTGATTGTGGTTGTGCCGTGTTTTTGCTTCCTATTGTTCCTGCCTGCAAAGTGCTCGCCTCGGAGTTACGAGGCGCTGTCTAGTCGTTGCCTAAGATTGCAGTACAGCAAATCCGGTGCGAGTCGTTCTTCAAACGCGTATTGTGCCCGCTCCAGATTGCTGAAGTACCGCCTCGTAGTGGTTTGGCAACTGGATTGCTTTAAATGAGGGCTGAAAAGTCTGTTCTTCGGGTTGACAAAGAACGACGTGGCTCCCAAACATGCGAAGCAGCTTCTGTTTTTGCTGAAAAACCTGTGAGAAGTCGAGGCTTCTGAAAAAAATGATATTCTATATTCGATTTAATATTCGTCTTTTTTTTCCAAATTCGATTCGATATTCAATTCGAAAGTTGGTATTCGATATTCGCATGCCCTTATGAATATTCGTTCAGATTCAACAATTTCACGCGTCAGCTGTGTTTTAGGCTTCCTAATGATGAAAGTATTTTCCGGATCTGGCGAACAGTCTTTAAAAGTCAAACAATAGCCTGCCAACGAGCCTCCTGCATCTTTCCCCTCCCTGGCATTCTTGTTTGTGTTTCATTCGCACAGTTCTCATCATCCCCTCTCTGTCTGCCTTTTTTGCCCCCCCTTTTTTTTTTTTTTTTTTTTTGATAGAAGCTTCCTTTCGATTTGGCCGGTGCTTGACGTGTCACCAGGCTTAGTTAGTAGCAACTGCTAACACCAATAATTCCTCCTAAATCCATTTCTTTTTCTTCCAACGCCCCCCCCCCCCCCCCCCCCTCATGGTTGCCAACCCACAGACGAGCACAAGTGGAAAACAGCAGCCAAAGCCAGGTACGGGCTTCCCGCCAACTTTTCCTTGCTCTTGTGTTACCAATTCCAATTGTGCTGGTTTGTCTCCTACTAGCAGCCAATTTGGCTGTTGTTTAGCTATCAGCACACTTCAATTTTTGATCCAAATACTAGTGTGACTACAATTAACAGTGGCACCATCGATTTTTTTTTTTTTTTTTAGGTGGATGTAAGCTCTTCAACGGCTGTGCGATAGCGCTTTGTAACTGATAGACTTGTTAGCCCTAGGCGTTCCTTTGGGCTGTAAAGTCTCAGAATAGTATCCGAGAATATCGCTGAACTTGTAAATATTGGGCATTCTGGTTTAAACAAGTGGAATGTCGCATTTCTTTGTGTGGGCTGCAGTTTCTGGCAGCTTGCAATGTGCTCGCAAATTGATGGCTTACTTGTAACGCATTTGTGCAGTCAGCCGTGTTTGAGTTTTAAGCTGAGAGCACTAGCTAGTTTTTGCAAGTCTTTCAGTCTACTATGTATGTTGTAAGCATATTTGTGATGTAGGGTCTTTTTTTTTTTTTTTTTTTTTTTTTTTTGCAACTTTTTGACAAAGTGCTGTCATGCTTATGCATGGCAGTCATGCATGCTCGGAGACCTTGGTTTGTTCCTTGGTTCGCATGTCTCTCTTGTTGGCTTTACAGAGCTTGCAGAGCTTCTTAGACCTCGAGGTAGGCAAACTGTGAATCCACATCTTGAATTCTTTTCTTTATTGCCCTATATTAGTACTTTAAAACTGAGTGTACTAAAACTTCACTTCCAAAACCTAACTCTTGTTATGTGTACCAGATCTAATCAAACTTAGTGCACTAGTACAGTTTGTTATTACACTGAAAGCAAAAAAAAAAGTGTGCAACTAACTTTTATAGTTTCCAGTTAAGGAATGCGTTTCGCTAACTAGTTTACAAAAGTAATGAGGAGTAGATGTTCTTGAATTTTCAATCAGCCGGATTTACAGGGATGTATTGCAAGCAGTAATGCAGGTCATTTATTTTTGACGCCTCGGCAACCATCAGCAAAAAATTGTTACATTTCGTGCACTTTTTCACATGTCGTAAATGTGCCTGCCCTGATAACCTGTTCTGTCTCCTTTTTTTTTTTTTTTTTTTTTACTTGCACAGGATACACCTTTGTGTAGACAGTAGAACAGATAAGTTATCGCGTAATTCCGTCACTAGTGGTCATCCTATAGTTACTAGAATGCATTCATGAATCGTAAACTATGCAAGAAAAACACAAACTGATTTCTGTTTTGACTTTGTCATATTGTACGAGTGCACCTAATAGTTAAGTTCAATGCACAGATGTGTAGAATTGTGTAATTGCCGCGTCGGTCTTTACATACCTTACCCGTACTCCTAGTTGAATTGAAAGTGTAGCTGTGCTCTTTCAAGTAATGCCGCTACCTGCCCCAGTGCTAGTCCAGTGTGTTCGCAGGGCTCCAGGCAGCAATGCGGGGGAAAGTGGTATTCCTTTAGCCCTGGTTGACCTGCATTTTTTTTTAATCCAGTGCTCGTGCCTTCTCTGGTTTTTATTGGGGAGCTGTCGGCGAGAATGACACGATGTGTGGTCGGTCATTCTGAGGTTGCATTGTTCCTGCGTATTGTCATCTTGCGAGCCTCTTCTAATTATGTCCTTCTCTGTCCCCCCCCTTTGCTCTTTCTGGCGCTGCCCGCACCAGGAGGCAGAGTCGTTGACAGACTCCCGGAGGGGCTGGGACAAGCAGGGTTCGACCAATGGCAACAGCCCCAGCAAGGTGGCCTCCAGCGGACCCGAGTCGCCAAAGTCTGGCCGCGGGTGGGTTTCTCCTCCTCCTCCTTCTTCTTTTGGGTGGCATGGAAGCGTGAAACAAAGGCACAAAGGCAGCGTTCAGTCAGTGTGACCACAGAAAGGTTTCGCACAAACGCAGCGCTCGGTCGGTGCAAACTTGGTCGCAGTGTGCACATACCACTGAACACCGGGACTGTCCCCATGACTGCCCTGTTTCAGCAGCGTTTTCACTGGCACGCTGGCCGGGTGACCCTATTTAGAGCCTAGTTTAGTTGCCTTCGCAGTGAGGAGAAGGGGAAAAAAAATGATGGCCATGTGTTCCTTCTGCAGTTCTCAAATACAAGTGCACGCACCATCAATTGACCATTTCTGCAGGGGGGCAAAACTGTTCTTCTTTGTGGTGTATGCACGCGTTCGTGAAGCCTACTTGTAGTTCGGAAAAGTCTGTTCTGGCCCGCAGCACGTATGGGCATCCAATTTCAGCAGGTGCTACACGCCTCTGGGGTTGGGCCTTGCAAATCGTCCTTGAACCTGTGCAAGAAAGCCAAACGCGCAAAATGATCCAGTAAGCAATTTGTCGACACGCAGGGAAAGTACTTTGCTCTCCAACAGTCTTTTTCGTATTTTCTCGCATATCCGTTGGTGCACGCCGTGTATCGTTCACGTTCCAGTTAGAATGGTGTGGTTGAATTGGATCCTTTGGCTGCAGCATGCTTAAAAAACCCAAACAATAATTTAAAGAATTTCGCTGGAGTAAGAATAGGCTGTACTTGCTCTTCAAGCACCTTTTGGTAAGCTAGGCGTTCTGAGAATCGAAGCGAATCCTCGTTCCTCTGCCTAGAAAAGCTGATTGAGTGCGGCCCTTGCCAAGCTGAAACTGAAACTGTGCTAACAGTTTCTGGTTCTCATTCGTGAGCTACGACACCAAAAGCTGAACTAGTTGCTACTACATACTGGGAACGTTAAGGGGGGACGTGGCTTTCAAAATCAACTTTTTTATTTCTTTGTGGATTTTGATGAAAATTGGCACAGCAACTGGAAATGCTTCTGTTATATCACCATAAAAATTTCAACGTAATATTTTGAAAACTTTTTTATGTATGAAATTTTCTTTCTGTTCCGCTTGTACCGAGCTTGAGCGGCTTATAAAACACGATAGAAAACTTGTTCGAAGTGCTTTGCATTCCCAAATGAATGGACGAGGTCGTGACAGTTTTAGAATTTTTTTTTTACAACACAATGTTTTTTAGTTTTCATTTTTTAGAGGTTTATGTGCAACAGACATGTCAACTGTGAACGATTATTTGAATAAAAAAAATCACAAAAAACAAATCTGGAAAACCAAAAGTGTCACGACCTGAACAGTTCATCAAGGAATGTAATGCAAGAAACGGAATCAAAATAGACCCAGCGGTCACGAAGAAATCCCTGGGACAAGCGACACAGGTGGCAAAAAAAACTGTTTTGAGAAAACGGCTTCCGAAGTTGCAACATAGGTTTCACATATCAAAATTCGTCACAGTTGCAGCCTTTCATGTCCTTTTGAACATGGGGCTTCTGGAAGGCCTTGCCTTGAAATTGGAGTGCCTTTTACAGCCTTTCTCTTTCCAGAAAACATCATTTTCAGCTCCTCCGTGAAGAGTACATACCCCCCTTTGCAAACCAAACGGAGGGGAGATGGGTTTCAATGGGCTTTCAATGCAAAGTAGGTTAGTTGGTTGGCTGTATCACACTGGACAACCTCCTTTTGCAGTGTTGTCACCATGGCAACAAGTTAAGCATTTTTTTTACTTAATTTTAACATTTTTGGCTTTTTTAATGTTTTATCTTGCCTGGCACAGCAACTTAGTACTCATACGTGCAGGTGTTCATTGACAAAAGTTTGCATACCACAAGGATGAAAATGAGCTACTTTGAAGCTTGGTAGAGTATTCTGCATAACTCCCAACTTCAATGCAACAGCATATTTTTTTACTACTTTTGACATTCAAGGCATCCAATATTTCTCGCAGCACAGCCAGTATGCCCTGAGTAGAGTGTACTAGTACACTCTACCCTAAGCAATGGTATCAATAATTTCCCTAAAAAAATCACTGTTAAATGCTGCCACAGTAACGTACATTTTTAACGCAGACAGCATATTTTTATTCCTATATTACTAACTCAAACCTGTTTGCATGAGAATTACAAGTGCACGGGAAACGTTGCGCAAGAAAGGCGATATGGCTCGCGCGCATCGCAGCGCACGCTTACCGCGACATATCGAACTTTGATTATACCTGATATGGCTGGTCAGGTCGCTTTTAAGATTAAATCTAACGTCGCAGGCGTTAATTACAACTACTGGCGTTCAATCGTAACCGGTTGCCCAGTCATGTGATGCTCCAATGCGCGTCGGCTATGCCGTGCGCGCCGCAGCGTTTGACGCGTCGACCGTTTCTTTCTCAAGGCTAGCGAGCCCACAGTCGAAACACAGCAATAACTAAGCGTGTAAACATCGCAAATCCGACTAAAAGTTCACTTCACGAACCGCTATCGCAAGCGCGCACACCGCGTCACCCTCCGGGGTCTGGCGACGGTAGAGTCACGCGCACCACGAAGCGTTCGATGACCGCCGCCTTTCGAGCCACACAACTTCCCGTAATCTGGCTCGTTATCTCTGGCATTCCCATCGCGATAACGTCCGTGTTGAATACCACAGATTGAACAGAAACTCGGCCGAGCGAAGCGGCGAAAATGAACACAATCCGCTCGCTACGCAGCTCAGGCGGCCGCCATCTTGCGTTGCGCCCGCGACATCCAATCAGGAGGGTCGATGTTCTGCGCCCCGACCGGAGGACCAATAGCGCTTCAGCATCTATTTCTAGCTTCGTTTGTGCGTCGTTTCTTTTCTGCCGTTTGTGCGTTTGTGAACGAACGAAGATAAAAGAGACGAGCGGAACGGGAAAGACGATCGCTCGGCCGATCTAACCATATCAAAATGGCCGCGCCCGGTGGCACCGTTGCGGAGATAGAGCGCTCCGAAAATTGCCGTTTTTTCGCCCTTTTGCGCTGATAGTTTGTCACCGCGCCTGACAAAAGTATTTTTTTATGCCACTTTGCGACGCTTTTCAGCGTAAAAACTTTGCAGACGCACAGAATAGGAAACATAGAAGCCGAATATGTGGGTTTCAAAAAAACGATGTTTTGGTCATTTTTCCGAAGTTGAAAGCCGCGTCCCCCCTTAAAGAGCGCACAAGCAACAGAGGACAGGCAGAAGGGACACAAACTAGCGCTTCAACTGGGCCAAGAATCAAAATGGCAGGCGTAATCAGAGCAGTGAGATGCAAGTGATCTTTCAGACAAGGAGTTTGTGTTAGTGGTAGGGGTGTGCAAATACTGAAATTTTTAAATACGAATTGATTACAAATAAGGTAAAAACCGCCTTCGGATGTCGGATCGAATGTGTGTAGCAATTAAAAGATGCAAAACACAAAGTCACAAGAGTTTTTGATTGATCGTAAGGTTTAACGCACTGACACAACACAGGCGATGAGGTACACTGTAGTGGAGGGCTCCGGACTAATTCTGACCACGTGCAGGGGATCTTTAACGTGTGCCGAAATCTCGTACGCATGGGCATTTTTGCTTTTCGCCTCCATCAGAATAGCAGCCTCCGTAGCTGGGAATCAAACCCGCGTCCTCGTGTTCAGCAGCACACCTTAGCCACTGAGCCACTGCGGTGGGTAAAGTAATAGTTCTTGTGACCATTTTAATTGTGGTTCACTTCGTCTTTGGAACAGTAAAGGCGTTCGGCAAATAAATTTTTCTTCATCTTGTTTTTGTACCAAACCTGAACAAAATTACATTGCAAGTGAGTTGTTACTTCTTCTTTGCACATGTTTGAGTTTACTCTTTTCCGCCTTATTTTACCCTATCCCGCATTGCATCTGTTTGCAAGTGTTTTACTGCATTCTTTGTGTTAGAAGAGGCTTATTTATCTACACCGTCTTTGCTGTCGGTTCACTTAGTATTGTCTGTCAAACTAACAACACAGCGGAGAGCGTTCTTGCATTTTCTTTTCTTTTTATGTGCTTTGGCAACGGCGTGGTTGATTGTTGTGTTCTCTTTATCGTCCTGAGTTTGCTTTTTGTACCTATGTGTGTAATGTGCATTATGTGCCCACTTCCTGTATGAGCCTGACCAAGGCTTACAGTATTGATTAATAGATAAATAAATAAATAAATAAATAAATAAATAAATTGCTGAATGAGTTGCTATGCGATGATGCACTCATAGCAAATTATCATGCAGAATAATAAAAGCTAGCTGCTCAAAGTGTTCAGAAAGTATGCACTTCCTATGCTTCCTAACAAGACTTTTGCTTAAAGAAAACAATACAAGAAAATTGCAAATGTGCCCTTCACAGGACAAGCTGTTTATGGCTTCAAGTCTATTGTCTATTATTGCACTAGGAAGGCAGGCCCTCGCCACCTTCAAATCGCGGCATACTATATAGCAAACCATGCATTGGGGCCACCAAACTCAAGCAGCCTAAACGAAAAAAAGTTCAGCGAGAGGCTGTTAGGGAGCAGAGTCCTATGACTTGTAGACATTGGCACACTGCACACATGCAATTATGAGGTGCATTTTTCCGAAAAAAATGTGTGCGTTAAAATCGAATAATTACGGGCATTCCTTCACGTTCTTGCACACTGACGTAGCTTTGCATAAGCGCGCCTGGAAATGTGTACTCCGGCGTACAGCAAGTGCGTTGGTACGTGCCTTTTCTGCCAAAGTCTGTATTAACTGTAATAAGTCTAATCTGTACGAAGTATAGATATCCGTTCCCTGCTCCTGCACTCACCATGCCAGTTCTGTCTGTGGCCGGTCAGTCGGTCAACTGGCTGGTTAGTGACTGGAAGTGGTCGGTTAGTCGGCCGTGGCAAGGAGGGAGGTGGGGAGAGCGGAGCCCGGCGAATTCGCTGCACATTTTCACCCACCTTGAAAAATGGGTTAGCATTAAAAAAGGTCCCGGTTATATATTTATTAGCAGGGGTGAGACAGCTGCGCATATTGCGCAGTTTTGATACAAATTCGTTTTCCTGCGCCAGGCTGCTCCAAAAGCTTGAAAATTGCAAAAATTGCGCCAAACTGCTCCGAAAGAATATGAGAGCCAAAGATTTTAACGCTCCCGTCAATTTCAGTAGGGGAAAATGCTTACTGACGGCATAATTTTCAAGCACCTTGAAGGTGGTGCTGTTTGTAAAGGTTTAATTGATTGATCATTCGATAAAAAACCCGCATAAAATTGCCCACGGGATAGATTTTTCAAAAGTCACAATGTCGGGTTGCACATGTTATATTGTGTGAATTTTTGAAGTTTTCCCATATAAAGTTTCCACAAACTACTTGTGCAAGTTGATTTTAAAACAGCAATTTTGGGAGCGCCGCACCTCCAGAACGACATTACTGGGCGCCGCCATGTTGGTGGGGTGAAGATCGGAAAACATGGCCGCTGAGCGAAGCAGTTTCTCGTGGTTCAGGCAGACTGCTCTTTGCCGATTTCTACCGCGGTTTTGGTTATGGGGGTGGCCGGGTTTACATTTAGTCGTTTGACCTATTGCGGGAAGTTACGCGACTCGAAAGACGGGGGTTCATCAAAAACAACGGGGTACCCGCAATATCGCCGTGTTTCGGCCTTGAGTGTGAGGCACGGTGCGTGCTTGAAGTGAAATTTGGGACTCATTACGGCGTTATAAAACGCCGAGTTATTGTTGCTGTTGACAGTGAGCTTGCGAGCGGCGGGAGTGGGACGATGGACACTGCAGAAGTGGCGGCGCAGGCTGCATTACCGCCAAATGTTCAAGCAGTGTCCGATAGCGGGACGGGTTATTATAGCACGCAAGTAATAATGGTTCATCTATCTGAATTGAGATTGAATGCCAAAATAAATTTAATGCCAAAACATACCAATACTCTAATTACGATCGTAGTGAACGCCCACCTTGGGGCTTGAAATGGGAGGGCTGGTAGGGTGCGACGACTGTCACCTCGCTTTGCGCAACTTTTGCCGTGGCTCTTAGTTGTGCGTAACGCCGAGTCTGGGATTACATAAATAACAACTTCGGCATTCACGGGATAATAAAAATTTCTTAAAATTGCTGTTTTTTAATTCGATAGTTTCAACGGAACTCCGCGTTATCTATGCATAGAGCCCAAGAATGAAAAAATGGTTTGAAAGGTAGTGTAGTTCGTTCCTTGTGATACTCAGGTAGAAAAAAATTTATTGAAAGGCTGTTTCAGTGTTATGTACGTTCAAAACCGATTAAAAAGCGCACTCCCTCCCCCCCCCCCGAGTGGCCAAGAATTTGACTTTTTAGGCTCCCAAGGTGACATAATAAATGTCGTTCTTCTGCTCCAAATCAAGGTTCTTCTGCTCCAAAATCGAAATTTCGCTGCTCCAAAAGCTGCTCCCAAATCTGGTTCAGCTGTCTCACCCCTGTTATTAGTTCGAATGCAATTTTTTAATGGCGAGAAATGAAAGGCAAGCTTCGGTCAAGGTGGGTTGGAGCGGCATTTAGTCCTAGGCCGTACAGTGGCTGGCGCAGTCACAGCCGCTGCCGTGGGACCGCTCACCCTCACCAGCGCAGTGCGTGACAGCGTGTGCTTCTTTGCGCGCTTACAGCATTTGGTGAGTACGTCTATAATTACGGCTCGATGTAGTTCAGCCTTCAGGAGACTGTGTAGCGTGCGCATAATTCGTTACTTGCGGGAATATTTGCTGCTTTTCCGGAATATTTGGTCGCCGCCGAATATTCAGGAAGTTTCGAATATGCATTTCTCAAATCGAATACGCCTTGAAAAGAGAAACTATTCGATGCTTATTCGATGAAATCCCTAACATTCGCGCACCCTTGGTTACTGGCATTTGAGCAGTGATGAGCCCCTGTCCCCCGAATGCAGGCAGCGCATGGGCTCGCTGGGCGATGTGGAGACGGTGAAGGTGAACGGCGTGGACGCGCTGGACGTGGACAAGCTCAAGCAGGAGATCATGTCCGAGATCCGCCGAGAGGTCAGCAAGATGAAGCAGGACATCATCGATGGTGAGTGTGACGACGGCGCCGCTGCTTCGGTGGCAGAGTGGGGACGCCCCGGTTTTGCTGTCGTAACCAGCCCAAGATCAGCGCGCCTGTTTTCGTCGGGGAGTGGCTGAGCTCGTCCGTTGCCCCTGTCGGTCGGTTCTCTGCTTTTTACATTAAACGCCAAACGATTGCAATTCTGAAAAAATTGTGCCAAAAGCTGAAAAAAAATTTATAAAGCTTTGCCAGAGAGCCTGTGCACAGTGCGAGGAGTATCTTGGGTGTAAGGCACGGGGTTTGAGTGCTTCTGAACCCACAATTGAGGAATGAAAAGCTCCTAGAAGCTAGAGGACACACTCCGGTTGCTCTCAAAATGAGCTGGGTTAAAAACAAGAGAGGAGTCCTTGTGCTTGCCGAAATGTGAGAAATAGTATTAAGTCTCTAGTAGGGTCACCAGCCAGGCTTGCCTCGCAGAGCAGCAGATTTTACTGCTGGGTTTCTGTAGCATTACGAGAAATTTTTTAATTGGTAGACTGCTCACAAGCTAAGCAGGCTGTTTTTCACAGTGCTCTTAAGCATCACTCTGCAAGTGGAAAACTTTTTTTCTTTTTCCAGTCATAATTGGGGTAAGGATTTTGCACCAATGCATTTTTTGTGTCTACAAGCTTCTTGACAGCACACTCAGGAGGATCGTTCACTGTACTTTTTGTTGTCAATGTGAATAGATAGACAGTAGTTGGGAATACCAATGAATGCAGAAAGGAAATGTTCCATTTGCGTTCTTATAAGTACGGGCTATGTAGCGGTTGGTAAGGGATAAAAATAGTCTCTTACTCAGTGGGAAAGTGAACCCACGTCCTTTAGCTCGTTCTTTACAGTGCCATAGGCCATCAGACATGAAGTTCCAATGACTCCAAAAGCTCAAAACAGCACCTTGCAGACAACTATCGCCATCTGGCTTATTTATTGACAACTCCTTTTTGAGTTTCAGTTTTGTTTGTTCACATTTCAAGAGCGGAGGCCTCATAACGAGCGGAATGAAAACCCAAGGTAGCTCATAGTTGGGCGAAAGTGGTGCCAGATTTACTAAAATAATTTTCTGGCTTAGTACAATTGCCTATTTCTATTGTGCTTATACTTTCTTGTGCATTTTTTCTGTTTATCGTGCAACTAAACTCGGAATAATTGCAGCTCTCACAAAACTGGCGTTATGCATTTGAAAGTGCAAACTATAAGCTACAATTTCATGTATAACTATGCTAAATGTGTCCAGTTTCTCAAGACAAAAAAAATTTTTTTGTGGAAGTGCACAAAATCAGTCATTTTTCCACCGTAACGAAATAGTTAAGTGAAAAGTCCGATACGCTACCATAACTAAAAAAACTGAACATGGGACATGTAATCAGGAAAAGGGTGGTTCTGGATTACGTTCATCCTGACCCACAACTTGCCTGTTACTGTTATAACACTTCTGTTATTAGAATGCCAAACACTTTCATTCACTCAATGAACCCCTCTCTAATCCTTAAATAATTTTCCATGGCTTAGTTCCTTTTTTTACTGTTGGCGTGTGCAGTCTGAGTCAGTCTAGCTGACTTCCGAGAGACTTGTAAATCCAGTCATCCACGGCATTTTATTTAAACTGATAACAAATCAAAGCCCGTGAACTAGAAAACAGTACATACTGTTTATGTTTGCAATGTAGCCTTATTGAAGTTAAAGCCAATGCAAAGCCCACGAACTAGAAAAAAATATATACTTTTTATATACAGTAATCCCTCGTCATTAGGAAGTCAGCGGGACGGCCAAAAATTTCGTTATAAGCAGTGTTTCGATATAAGCAACAACTCGAGAAAAGCTAAAGCATTTGAGCTTTAATTGTGTCACAGCTGTGAGGATTCAAACCAAAACTTTATTAAACAGCAAAAAAGGCAGCGAGCTTTGGCTGTTTCAAGCTCTTGCTGGACGCGAGCAACCGCTGCTCTAATTTGGCCAAGCATTGCATGACGCTGCGGTCGCCACACATTAAAATGGCAGTGGCAGTGGCCACTTTTATAGGGGGCGTGCGGGCGTCACGGAACGCTGCGAGAGTTCCGCACTGGAAAGCGCCGCAAAAGCAGTGGCTCGAGTTTGAGGTCGTATTTGTTGAGCCAAAAAAACGATTAACCGCTTATTGTGGGTGCACAGCGCAACCATGAAAACCGAGCGGTTTTACACTAGGGGCTTTGCATGATGACTGGACAATTTTTTTCCCGAGCTGTGCAGCCATTAAATTAGCGACACAAGAGTTCTTTGGCGCCCTCCCGACACTGCTGATTCTATGGAACGAGTGTCGGTGTTCGTGCACCATCTCATCCACGCGATTGACCAATGTCCAGGAACAATATTCAATGCCCCTACCACGCATTTGGACCGTTTGTCTAAATTCGGATGGGGCGAATCGAGCATGACCGGCTCGAGAAAATCGCCGGGGAAACACCAGCTTGCGTTGACCCGCCATGTTGATAGCCTGACTCGTGCTGAGTCGCCGCCACTCGGCAACGCCTCCGCTCGCCACTTCGCTCTAAGCGGGTCAAGCTCTTCGTGCTCTTCGATTAATGCGGCCTAAAATGCATGTGTTTGGGTTGGGACCAGAAGAAATTTCGAATAAAGCGATATTTCGAGTAAAGCGAGTTCGTTATAAGGAGGGATTACAGTATTTGCAATGTATCCTTACTGAAAACAAAGCCAATCAATGGGAAAACAACAAATGTCATCTTTTTCGTACTTTTTTAGTAGCTGCAAATTAACCTTATTGCAGCATATTTATCCTTCAGCCATGAGGTGTTTCGATGTCTACATTCCAATTAACTCCATTAATTGTTTCTGTTGACCCGTTTCCCCCCACCCTTCGTAGCTATCAAGATCGAATTGAACCGAAGATAAGGACTGGGCTGGCTGCCAGACTGGGCTGTTGGTATTCGCCACCTTCCGACGCGGAACGTCGCCGTGGCTATGGATCTCTTCTTGCCTCTACAGAAAGCTGCCAGCAGAATATCGATGACATGTCTCCGCAGCAGCGAGCAGCGATGGACCGGCATTTCGAGTGGACCCGGTGGAGGAGACGGGGCTTTTATTCCCTCCTTTTTTAATGCAAACGAGTGGCTTAGGCTTAGTTTTACGCGTCGGCAGTTTCGGTGCGTGACGCCGCATCTGCCTCTTTTTATTGCACACGGGACGTCATCTTGCACTGGTGTTTCTCGAAGATCTTGTTGGAGAGAAATGGCGTTGACTTAGCGTCGCTCGCGGCGATACCGTGTCCGTCATCCATACACACTCATTTTGGATTCCTCTCGTCGGTTTTAGTTCTTATCACAATTTGCTTTTATTACAGTGCACGCAGCGTTATAATGTTCCGCTCACTCTCTACGTCCACTTCTTGCCCCGTAAATTATGACTGCAGACCTGAGTTGGGAAAAAAAAATAAAAAGACAGCCTTGCTTTTATGCTAGCGGTTTTTGTCGAGGGAAGGATCGGTAAGGAATTAATGCCAAGAAAGCGGGAGAAGGCAAGTGTGTGAGCTGGGTGCAAGTTGTCGACGACTCAA
This sequence comes from Haemaphysalis longicornis, assembly GCF_048455015.1. Lineage (NCBI taxonomy): Eukaryota > Metazoa > Arthropoda > Arachnida > Ixodida > Ixodidae > Haemaphysalis > Haemaphysalis longicornis. Next base: position 132,628,139 of record NW_027526445.1, read on the forward strand.
ACACCTCTGCGAAGTTTTCGAAGTTTGTAGCTCTGCTCTCTGGGTTTCTCGGGGTGACCCCGCGCAGACTCGACAAAATCGCGCTGAGCTCGTTGTAACTCGTAAGCTGTGGTTCTTTTTGGACAGCCGCGTTATTAAACTGTTCAGCGCGCTTACAGAGTTCAGTCGTACTAAGCCTAGGCTCACAATGCGGGGTGCGTCGTAAATCGAAGCGGCGTATATCGAGAGCATCGTGCGAGAATGCGACCCGAACCGACGCGCGTGGCCGGTCTTTTGTAGACACGCAGCGATCGAGGCGCGGAGGGTGCAGTTTTGATTCTTGCCTTACGAATGGAGAGATGTCTTTTCTATGAGAAGTGGAAGGCTTACTTGTGCATGTTTGTACCTTTGGAGACAATGTAACTCTCGGTACTCTGTGTCCTCTGTCGCCGCCGTTTTTTTCTTGCATTGCGACACCCCCCTTGCCCCCCAGCGTAAGCTGTGTACGTGCTAGCCATGGATCAAAGCTGGCGACAGGCCAGGCTGGGATGCGCGGCGTTTCTGTAACTGTATCGCACTCCCTCACAAAAGACCTCTTGTGTCAGAGTCTGTGATGTTTATGATAGCGAGGAACGATACTTTTTCTTTTCCCTTGTGCTTACACAACTGAGGTTTTGCCGCTGCTTGCGTGTCTTCGAGTGTCTGTGTGCGCGCATGCATGTGTGACGACGGGAATCGTGGCTGTTTCAAGGTAGCCTGGAGGTTTTGCAGTGCAAGTAGTTTGGTTGTTTTTCTATAGGTTTGAAGGGTATACTTGCGCCTTTCGTTTGTTCCTTTGTGTGCCTTTTCGCGACGACTGGAGTTTTGTGCGGTAGGGCTGGCATTTTGTGGTAGCTGTCATTTGGCTCCACTCTGGTGGATTCGCTCGGCCTGATGATGATATCTTCCGAACACTGCTGCAGCGACAGTACCGGCCAATTACTTTAACTGTACACACATTTTAAAGGAACCAATTGTGGAGTTCTACTCGCATGGTTACTCGATTCCTTGGTATAAAAAGAAACTGGAGAAAAAGTGTGTGAGGTCTTGACCGATAGGTGCGGTTCAAAAGTCATATACGTACATTGTGCTGTAGTATGCTGCGTCAAAACAAGTGCTTATTTTTAAGTACAATAAAAGGCCATTTTGTTTAGTTATAACCGATTCTGAAATGGCACAGTACTGCTGCTCAGTGCGTATCACTATTTCCTTTCTTCCTTTCCAATATTGTAATGCTGTTGCGACGTTTTTTGTTTGTTTGAAAGGGTATATATAGTCATTTTGCTTCGACTTCTGTGAATTAGCTCTTGCTGGTCAAGATGAGTGGAGGTTTGATGCTGTCGTCTGTGTGCCGTACTACCCAATGTCAAAAAAATATGCGACGGAACAACTGCGCGAGCTCTTCTTTTTTCTTTCTCGAGTGTGGACCTGCTACTTGACGCAAGCATGTTCCGCGTTGCGTCACTCGTGTGCTGTTTTGTGGAGATTTTCTACAAGCCGATCTCTTCATTCGTCGTGTTGGTGGTGCTGTAGGTGTGAGATACGGAGCCAAATTTGTAAATAAGCGAGAGCACGATGATGATTGCTTTCTCGTTTGCTCATTTTCTTGTAGGAACTGCGCTTAGGTCTTTCACTTCTTTCATTTTGTTTTCCTTCGTTGATTATCTCTGTCGCTTAGCACTCTCACGCACATTGGAGAGTGGCGCGGCGTTTCATGTTCTCCTTGTTTTAAACAAAATGTGTTTCTTTCGTGTGTGTGTGTGTGTGGGTATGAGTGAGAAATATCGCACAAAATCTTTGCGCTTCCTTTCCGTGAAGTCTTGCGTCGAGTCGAGGTCGTGGGCTGCTTCATTTTGACAATGTTTGCACCGAATTTTCCTGCACTGGGTTCGAACAATTTGTACTGCCGTCTTTTTCGCACGGGGCTCAAGTTCCTGTTTTCCTGCTGTTGTCCTTTTTGACTTGGTTCCAGCGACCAACCTTCGGCCAGTCATTTGGAGGAAAGTTCTGCTCCTAACTTTGGCACAACTCTTTCCATTCTGCAATATCACGAGGTTCCTACCTTTTTCATGCCTTCTGCCCCCGATAGACTGCTGAAGTTGCTTTAATAATTGTTTTGTGCGTTGCAGTCATCTCGCCAGTTCGAACACACTGCGCGCGTCATTACTGCGAATCCGTGTTCCTTCAAGTTCGTTCTAAATTCAGGCTTGCAAACTTCTCGTTGGAAAGCATATATTGGATGAAATTGGAATTTTTTGCCAATGCCCTCTCTCATTTCAACTAACCTTCAAATCTAATCTGTACACCTGTTTGTTTGATGCAATATATCCTATGTTGAGATGAGTGTTTTTTGTTTTCTTGCCTAGAATGAGCTGCGTGTAGATTTTCTTCACATCATTACGTTTCCTCCATTTGTACAGACTGCAGTATTTATTTTTTAAATGCCACGGTGCGGCACGCTGTACATTGTAGTACGTTTTTAATTGTCCCAGAAGAAGGAATTGTGTAAGGCATGCCTACATTCCTTTTTTGTGCTCCGCCCTTCAAGGCGTGTTGTATTACTGGCTGCATGATAGCACCACTTGTAGCGTAAGGTGGCCAGCGGGGAAGGCCAAGGTTTTCTTACTTTTCTCTCTTAATTTTTTGGGCAAGCTTCTTAATTCTGGATACGTTTCTACTGCTGTTAGCACCTGTTGTGTGAATTAGTTACTACGTTCTTTTCGTTTTTGCGAATCTTTTAAAATGGGGGATGCTGATGAGTGTGGGGTATGTACCGCTGTTGCGACTTGCGCAGTGGTTACAGAGAATGACTGAGTGATGCGGTTGCAAGTTTTCTTTTTAGCCAAAGACCCCGAGTGTGCTGAAAGTCGTCGTCAGCTGTCGCCCGCAGCCGTGCGAGGTTGCAGTCCCGTTCGAATTTTCCGCCAATTCGCGAAGGCTGCACACCTGCGTTGCTGACATCGAGGGGTGCAGATTTCCGGTTTCTCGATTTGCCGGTGTTTGTTTTTATTGTCGGACTGTTGTGAAGTACGCCAGGCACTGCGAGGATGGGCCGACTGTGTGTTTGTGTGTGCGTTTTTCCCTTTCCCCCCGAGTGAATTAGAGCTCTGTTTGTCTTCTCGAAGCCTTGTTACTCTTATTTCCGTCTATTTTCATTGCACTCAGTTGAACAAGAGCTTTCCATTGCTGGGAACGTGTGGGCATGCGATACATGAGTGCGAATAAACATTCAGAGAAACACTTGATTTGGTGTCTTTTTTGTACTTTGGGATTAATGGCAGCTTACGACTGTGGCATTGGATGGGTGATTAATCAAAGGGGCCCTGAAGGCAGGTCTTCTTAACAGGGCGATGGTATGCCTTGGGTTGATAAAAAGGGCACTACCGTAGGTAAGCCGCCTGCAAAACTTTTTGTAATGAAAGTTTTCTCTGACTGGAGTTCTCAGCATGACTTGGGCTAATGGCTATAATATATCCAGACTCTGCAGTAGTGAGCGTGCGAGTCAGAGTTCAGCGCTTAGTAGAGAACTTGCAAATTCCTCCTGCGTTGTTCATGCCTGGCTCCATAGCTCGGCAAAACTGGATGCCACTCACTCACACTCGCTCAAAAAATTGTGTTTATCCTAACGCACTCACTCACACTCACCACTCCACCCGCACTCACTCGCACTCACGCTCGCCACTTCGTCCTTACTATTCCCACTCGCTCACTCTCGCCACTAGTCCCCACTGCTCACGCTCGCCACTCGTCCCCACAACTCGTGCTCACGCTCTCCACTCGCACTCACTCACGTTCACGCTCACCACTCCGCTCTCCCAACTCGCTCCCGCTCACGCATGCCACTCGTCCTCACCACTCGCACTCACGCTCACCACTTGTCGTCACAACTCGCACTCACTTACGCTCACGCTCACCACTCATCCCCACCACTCTCACTCGCACTCACGCTCACCACTCATTGTCACCACTCGCACTCACTCGCGCTCGTGCTCACCACTCGCATTCGCCGCTTACACTCCCTCGCACTCACCACTTGCAATGGCCACTCACATGCACTCTCCACTCCCATCACTCACTCACGCTCACTCACAACCACCGCTAATTCACATTCCAACTGACTTTGTTTTTTTACAGCACGGGAGTTTAAACTTCGCCTTTATTGTAAACTACATGAATCGTTCCATTTTGTGGAGGCCTTCAATGCGGCCCTATTGACACCGACACCATTATGTTACGTGAAGCCAAAAAAAAAAGGGGGGGTGTTTTAAGAGATAACCTTCACATTGGCTATGGGGTATGAGGCATGCTCCAAAAGAATCCAATCCTACCAACTTGATCCAACTGAAAAAAAAAGCCTGTATTACGAAAATTAAAGCGCGAAGCTTACGGCCAGCGGCCCGCCGAACACACGGCCCGGGTTTTAGGTAACCCTCTGGTTAGGCGGCCCTCAAGGGGGCCGCTTAAACGCTGGGTCGCGTCTTCGGCGGGCCGCTTGCGCTCGAGGCTGCCTGAACTGCCGCTTTATAAGCGGCTTTAAATTGACGCAGCAGCCCGCCTGCATGCGGGTAGGATAACCAGGAATTGACTAAGAGTGTATAACAAACGCTTTCGCGAGGGCATTTAGGGACACTGTAAATAAATAAGTAAATAAACGTGGTGAGTTTTGAGGGCAATAACTTTGCGTTCCGGATTACTTTTCGTGTGTATATCTATGTGTCTGAGGTCATGTTTTGTAAACGTTTTTACCTCTTTTTCTCTGTAATGCCCTCCGTTCAATGAAACTGTGTAGCCGTCAGAAATAGATATGAAATACATTCAAAGAGGGTAAGACAGCCTTCATTTATCTAGCCTGTTTAGCAGCTCATATGGGTTGTGTAGATGTTTGGTTAACAAAAGATGCGGCACGTCTTATCTCGCGTGGTCATCAATAGACCGTGATTTTATTTTTCGGTACTTTGATTGTATCGATGTTAAAGTAGGTTGTGATTTTTACAAGTACTAATGCGTCGATTTTGTTATGAGCGGCATTTGTCGTTTTCGCTGTCGGCAATACAGATATTTTCGGGCATGAAATACTTTCTGATTTGAGCTAAAATTTACCTTTCTCAGGAATGGGGTCTCGATTTTTCCTAAGTATGTATTCGGTTATTATAAGCACATGTCTTGATATGCCACTTTCAAAGCGGTAATCATCGCTGGACTCTCTTACGAAATGAACAAATTCTCGCAAATTTGCCAGAAGCCATTCATGATAACTTTTTATTATTGTATATGCTGTTTCGCTCAGATTCTACAAAAGAAAAAAAAAACACTGAAAATTTTGACAGCGGTGGCAAACATAAAAGAAATAGTCCTGTTCGGAAGAAAATCTTAGAAAAGCTGTTGCCATCTGTCAAAATACTGGCTAGCGCACGCAAATATTCCTATCTCGAAGGGCGCTATCCGAGCCACTAAAATTGCGCAGTCAATTCACTCTGGACAACCCTCCAAACAGTTTATTTCAAGAGTAATCCCAGGTGAAAAGGGCGCAGTGAGAGTGTCCAGCAAAACACCGCCACAAAAAGATTGAAAACGGCAAGCAAGGCGGCGGAACGCTACCGGAGCGCTTGGCCTTGAGCGCTTGGCGGAGACAAGGCGAGGGAGAGAGGCGGCGCCGCGTGGTCGCGCCGAATCGGCCCTCCTGACTTTAGCGTGGGCGTACTCATGGAGACGAGTTGCCTAGCGCCCGCCTCCCTCCCCGTCTCCCTTTCTAAACAGCGCCAACCTGCCACAGAGCAAAACCGCAGCTTGATCCTAAACTACACCGTCATGCGCGCGCGCCGGGCACAGAAACAAGTTCACGTCGAAAGTTTATACGAAATAACGGGGAGAATAAATCATCGGACACACACACAAGCACGAACAACACCCACGCAACACGCAAACACATACATGCGCGCGCGCACAAACGCACATGCACGCACACACACCAACGCACTTGAACACACGCACGCACACACATACGAACTCGCGCGCACGCACGCACTCATTTACTCACTCCCCCACTCACAAATTACGCTATCCGACTGCCGAGAACGCGTACTATTCGTCACACCCCACAGGGGTCACAGTACCCCTCCGCTAGTCTGCACGCCATCGGCACGCGGACGGCGATCTACATACGGGGCACAAAATATGAGGAACACTAGACTGTGGAGCCCTTTTCAGCGAATCAGCGCAGCAAGCATGACGGGGACTGCAGTGTTTTGGCTGACCACAACGCTAAATACGAAAATAAAGCAGCAGAAGAAATTTCGCCTTCGTAACTCCTCCATGTTCGTAACTAGCTGCATGGTTGGCGACCGTGAACGGACAGAATGAAAAAAGCAAAATATGGGAGCCCAGGTCCCAATTTCAACTTGGTCAGGGGACAGCTCGTGGGTTGCATGTCTCAACAGTGATTTATGGGAATGTCCCTGTCTGCCACTATACGTGGTAATCAGTAACCTACACATAGCCGTCAGTGATTCCCCATCGAGTCGACCCACTAGTGACATTACTGGCTCATTTGGCAAAGGCAGACCAACGCTTTCAGCTTTACCTAGCCAACTAAAAAACATCGACACTACAGAAGCGAGCGTGACTTTGGAGCCAGGGTGTTAAAAACAGAATTAGTTTGCCTTTTTTTCTGAGGGCGAAAATGCACCATCTGACTCAGCAGCAAGCAAGGAGGCAAGCGGTTGCAAGCCGGCGTTTATTGCCGATTTTTTTTCTTTATGGCAAGTGGTCAATCTTAGAACTTGCCAGTTCACTTGCCAGTTCACCTCAATTAAAGGCTTTACTCACGGCATGCGGCCTAAACGGGGGCCCGGAATTAGGTGAAGGGGGAACGCGAATCTCCTCAAGGACGGCCTGAAGCGCTGTAATCTTGGCAACGCGCCGTGGGGTCGTCCAGACGTATCATTCTCGGGGGCTGGATCCGCTATTCCCGGCGGCTTATCCTTGCGAGGTACTTACTAGCAGATTATTTCGGCACTCGATATAGCAGGGTACTTGGGGCATCCCCTCAAGTCCTCCACTTGCTCAGGATGTGACGGAGACCCTCCGCGCTGCATCTCCGCGCTGGCTCTGCGGCTCAAGCGTTGTGCTGCTGAGCTCAAGGACGCGGGTTCGATCCCGGCAGCGGCGCACGTTAAAGATCACCAGGTGGTCAAAATTAATCCGGAGCCCTCCTCTACTGCAAGCATCAGGGCCGCTCGCGAGCACAAACTTGTCAGTTTGATCACGCATTCGAGTCATAACGTGCATGCACAAGTCTTTCGCGGCATTCCGCCTCTTTCACAACCCCACTGCGCATGCGCAATCCCCTAGCGGCCAAGTCCCTAAGCAGTCCAGTAGGGGCAGCAGACGACATTCCCCACAGCTCCCGCACAAGCGGGAAGGGGTCGTGGTTGTATTTACATTGTTTGATTTTTTGTGTGTGCTCGTTGTGCGCGGAACAATGCCCACAACTTGTGCTGCGTTCCGCTGTAACTCGGAGTGCCGAAAAGGGAACGATGTCGGCTTGTATCGCTTCCCGTCGGCCGCACGCGATCGGCTACGGCGGCTTGCGTCGCTCGCGTCGGCTCGGGTGTTGGGAACATTAGGCTTGGCATCCTGGCGGATGATCGCTGCTATCTGTGCAACTGCGAATAACAATCCGCAACACAACTTTTCACTACACTATCATCCCCTTTCTCGCATGTGGAACTCTATTTAAGTTATAACTGCCGTTTGAGCGATCGGTGACCAAGACATCTGCGTAGCCTGTTTCGATGCTCCCGCGCAGGTATCGCCATCTCTCGGCCGCTCGGCGCAACGCGCGCCGCGGCGACCGGTCAGCGTATACGCTTGCATCGCGGCAGATATATCTGATCGCCGCTTTTAAAATAAGCCCTGACAACAATCCCTAGCACAATTTTTCACCACACTAACACCTACTTTCTCGCATGTGGAACTTTTTAGCGATCAGATTGATTCAGAAGAGCAGCGACAAGCGCGGTTGCTACCGTGGTCTGCGCCGGTTCGAGCCGCTGAGTGCGCCGAGCTGGCAGGCGCGGCCGGCGTGTGCGCGAACTGTTTCCGAAGGCAGGAAACGCTTCACGATTGCCTGCTTTATCCATTTTTTGCGATTAAACGCGCGGAATCTACAAATTCAGCTCAGCGATAGTCGTAGTTGACCATGGAGCAAAAACGGTGGGCTGAGCGACGCCGACGACGCATCGCATGCACGCATCGGGTCATGTGTCTCAAATTCACGAGTACGACTAGTCGTGGTGACAGTCGTAACGATCAGTCGCATGCGAATCGCGTGTACAAATCGTACATGTGTCCAGCGCTTCAGTCGCATGCGAATCGCGTGTACCAGTCGCATCGGGCCGTCTCAAAAGCGCTGGACACATGTACGATTTGTACACGCGATTCGCATGCGACTAATCGTTACGACTGTCACCACGACTAGTCGGAAGCGTGAATTTGAGACACATGACCCGATGCGTGCATGCGATGCGTCGTCGGCGTCGCTCCGCCCACCGTTTTTGCTCCATGGTCAACTACGACTATCGCTGAGCTGAATTTGTAGATTCCGCGCGTTTAATCGCAAAAAATGGATAAAGCAGGCAATCTTGAAGCGTTTCCTGCCTTCGGAAACAGTTCGCGCACACGCCGGCCGCGCCTGCCAGCTCGGACACTCAGCGGCTCGAACCGGCGCAGACCACGGTAGCAACCGCTTGTCGCTGCTCTTCTGAATCAATCTGATCGTTAAAATGAAGTTCCAGATGCGAGAAAGTAGGTGTTTGTGTGGTGAAAAATTGTGCTTGGGATTGTTATCAGGGCTTATTTTAAAAGCGGCGATCAGATATCTGCCGCGATGCAAGCGTATACGCTGACCGGCCCCCGCGGCGCGCGGCGGGCGGTGCGCCGACCGGTCGAGAGATGGCAATACCTGCGCGGAAGCATCGAAACAGGCTACGCAGATGTTCAACTACGACGATCGCTGAGCTGAATTTGTAGATTCCGCGCGTTTGTTGGCAAGAAATTGATAAAGCAGGCAATCGCGAAGTGTTTTCTGCCTTCGGAAACAGTCCGCGCACACGCCGGTCGCGCCTGCCAGCTCGGCACACTCAGCGGCTCGAACCGGCGCAGACCACGGTAGCAACCGCGCTTGTCGCTGCTCTTCTGAATCAATCTGATCGCTAAAAAGAAGTAGCTTATGCGAGAAAAGGGATGATAGTGTGGTGAAAAGTTGTGTTACGGATTGTCATTCGCAGTTACACAGATAGCGGCAATCAAATATCCGCCAGGATGCTAAGCCTACAGTTTCCAACACCCGAGCCGACCAGAGCAACGCACGCCGGTTGCGGGGGGTTGGGGCTCAGCGGGCTCTCATTGGCTGTGGCCTCACGACGATTGCAACGATGGCACGACTGCATCTGGCTTGCCAGACGCACGTCGTGAGCCTCCTCCGACCTGCGATCGACGCCAAAACGGGTCCTAACGATCAATCGTAACGATCAGTCGCATGCGAATCGCGTGTACCAGTCGTACATGTGTCCAGCGCTAAATTCACGCGTACGACTAGTCGTGGCGACAGTCGTAACGATCAGTCGCATGCGAATCGCGTGTACCAATCGTACATGTGTCCAGCGCTTAAATGCATTTTGCGAACTGCCGGCCTTTGTTGAGCTGGCGATCGCACTTCATGCCAGACGACTCCAAGTACTGCTCGCTCTGCTACTCGGACGGCACACCCGGCACACGGATCTGTCCGAGATTTCTTTGCCAGCCCTCATTCAGTGATAAGAAGCCGCCTGGTATTATGTGATGACCAGGGGCTGTCATCTTAAGGCGTTATAACACCAACACAGAAGAAAAACTTCGGCTGCTCCTCGCCGTAATGTGGGATTGCCGTGCATACAACGAGAACGCAGCCGGAGGAAACGCCGGCAAACCCTACGGCTTCAACTTCCGCTAGGCACGCTAGGTGGCAGCACACCGCAATGAAAGAGGCGGAATGTGAAGAAGAAAAACTGCGACTCTCTCCCCATGTCCTCTTCCGCGGTGTTCCGCCGCTCTCGGAAACCGCTCGTCACGGCCCACGGGGGTGCCGTAGTGAAAGCCCGGGCAAGCATGAGTGGTTCCGCCGCGCCTTCTTCGTTCAAATTGTTCGGAGGAAAGGGCGCGGGAGGCTGCTTGCATGTACAGCGCACGCTGAAGCCACTCTTTTTCGCTCCTCAGAATCGGTTGCCAGAAAAGCTTTTGCCTGTTTCAGTTAGACAAAATGGTTAAAAAGGAACCAGGAGAACCAACTGGTATGGGCTGGAAGCGTTCTCAGGCTCTGGCTTAGTCGAGTCCTTAGACGTACCTAGTGCAGCGCGTGAATGCAAGTGGTTGGTTGCGAGAACAAATTGGTAGAAACACTTTTGAATACGAGCAAATGTGAGTACAGATTCAGTATGAGTGCAATTGAGTGAGTTCGAGTAGTACTCGTGAGTCGTGAGTACACATTGAGTATACGAATACAAGTGAGTACAGATTGAGTGCGAATGGCAACAGATTGACTAAGAATGAGTACGGATTCAGTACGAGTAGTCGTGAGGACTGATGAGTTTGAGTACAAGTGATTGCGGTTACAAATGAGTATGTGATGAGTGAGTACGAGCGATTTTGAGTACAGACGAGCTTTTTCAGTCTGAGTTTGAGTGAGTACAGCGTGGAGGGGAAAAAAAATGTGACTGAGTTTGAGCGAGTTCTTTCTGTTTTGTCGACCGATGCTGCAGTATACGGAAAGTTGATCAACTAAGGTTATTCGGCTCATTGTGCATCCATAAAAAGAGCTGAGAAAGTGCGAGAAACGACGCCAAGGAATTTTTGCAACTGTTTATTTTCCAATAACATACAAGCGTCCGACAGATATACAGCGCTGTTTTCTCTTTCTTTCCTTCTTTCATTCTCTCTCTCTCTTTCTGTTCCTATTTCTCTGTCTTTCTTCCTTCGTTCCTTCATTCCTTCCTTTCTCTCTCTCTATCTCCCTCCCTCTCTATCTCTTCAGTTTGACTACTACTAAACTACGTGGGTATAACAACGCGGCGCCCAGCAACAACTGACGGAGTCTGTGTACATAACGGTTATGCCAGCGCCGAAAATAGCGTCTGTCCTAGACGAGCCCCCCCTTATACGTGGGCGGCTCGGAATAGCTTCGACGAGTGGCTGGAAGGGTAAATATTAGTTGCTTCGGCAGGCGGGGGGCCCCCGGCGTGGCTGGGGAAGCAACGGGAGCTGGCGAACAACGCGCACGCATTGACTGGACTCTGTCGACAAGCTTCTGAGTGCCCGTCTATTCGACTCGCATGTGTGAACTCGAGAAGTTTAAGAGCTGTCCAGGCGCGGCGTTTTCTCGGGAAGACGAGCGGCATCGCTATATTAAGGCGAAAGTCTTACGTTCCCCATGAGGCAAAAAATTACCGGCGCACTTAGGTCTGCTGCTTACGTGCTTTGAAGGCGAAAAATCTGTGATAGCAACGACTTCTTTACAGATACATCGTATACATTTCGCGTCACTTTCTTCGCGTTCGCTTCTTTGTCATTTGGCGACAATCACTTGCACCGGCTTCTTCTACTCACGCGCCTTCACGTTCAGATGTCATGCGGCAGGCACTTCTCCCAAACTTTTACGCGCTTCCAGTTCCTAGTTTTGTGGGTTTTGGGGAGCGGGCCCCTTAGCCCCTCAAAGGTCAATCCCCCAAGTTGGTATGTGCCACAGGACTCTGGTGCCACGAAGAAAGGAACAACGACGACAACTTCTGTTCCAGCGCTGGCAGCGTGCGGATATAGCGCAGCGGTAGAGCGCTTGGCTCCCGCTCTGGAATCCCGGGTCCAAATCCCATGCGAACACGTTCTTTCTTACTCTTTAGAGCGGGGGGCATTCTCTTGACCGGACAACGACGGTTTTTCACACAATAGGACACCTAAAGCTGTCGCCTCGAAAATAAACAAACAAACAAGAAAACAAACGAACAAACAAACAAGCAAGCAAGCAAGCAAACAAACAAACAAGCAAAATGACGTTGTCAGTACAGGGGATGGATGGCCTCAAAATTTCACGTGCGTGCGTAGAATACAGCGTTCGAACAAAAGAGTGACAAGATAAGAATTAAGACACACACACACACACACACAAATAAAAGACTGCGAGCCCTTTTCGGTTGCACGAGCGCGCGCGACTCATAGCTGCGCGTCTGGGAAGGCCGTTTCTCGGTATGAGAAGTGCTTCCACGTCGAGTGTTAGCGGCAGGTTCTGCGGCGGTTATGTGCGGCCAACTCCGCAAGTACGCGAGCAAGGTCGAAACGCACAAGGCGTACAACGGCAGCGAAAGCCATAATGCATTACCACTCAGGCCACGCAAGCCCCAAGGAATTTTTCCACGCTAAGGATTTTTCTGCAGGAGCTGCATTTATGGTGCAAGCGAGTCGCAATAACGCCCCGAATCAAATCTTCAGATGTTCACCTCGCCAACTTATGGAGCCAACGCCTCGATGCATTGCGCGAATACAGGAAGCAAGGAAAACCGTCTCGGCTGCGCCGTCGCCTCAACCGTATAACGGCTGAGGCACGCGATTATGCGGCTAAGCTTGCCTCGGAAAGGTGGCGTGACATGTGCTCGCGTTTTAATGGTAATATGAGAGAGAAAGAGGGCACCGACCAAGTAACGAAAAAGAAAAAGAAAAACTTAAAAGACGTTTCGGCTCCCGCACGGGAGCCTTGTTCACAATGAAATTTATTGCAGAGAAAAACGGCCTTAAGTAGGCTTTAAAACATGACGTAGGCAGCATGCATACATTGGGTGCAAGGTTCCGATGTTGCGATTGAGGGTGTTAGGCGTTGTCTGTATTATTAGCGATTCTAAATTTAATCTTGCGGCCAAATTCTTCTCCGTAGTGATGATGCGTGCAATGATGCGGTGCCCTCTTTCTCTCTCAAATGTACCCTCCCGACCAGACGGTTGTCCGTCAAACCCTTGACTTAATGATAATATGAATGGGCCCCAAATCATGGCACCTTTTTCGTAGCTGGCAAGGAAAATCGAAGAAACGCACCGCTGCCCAAGCAGTCGCCCTTCGCCAGCAAATATCCGAAGCTCAGCTGGCCCTCCAGGCAGGCGATGTATTTTTCCCCCAGCCAGCGACTTTGCCTGATCCGAAAATATACTCTCGGAACTCAGAACCAGAGAAGTCCGACGATCACCTTTCCACAAGTCTGGCCGACATAGATCAACCATTCTCTATGACCGAGCTGCACGCAGCTTTGACAAGGGCGAATCCTCGTAGCGCCCCAGGCCTGGATAACGTCACCATCGCAGAACTCCGGAACCTCCCAGAATCTTCCTTACGTCTTCTGTTGGACGGGATTAACCTGGTTTCGAGGACCGGCACGTTTCCTGATGTCTGGCGTGACGCCCTTGTCAAACCCATTCCAAAGCCCGGAAAACCACCGAATGACCTTGCCGATCTACGACCCATATCCCTCACGAGCAACCTCTGTAAACTGGTTGAACGCATGGTTCTAGAGCGCCTCAATTGGCAGCTTGAGAAAACTGATACGTTTCACTCGCATCAAATCGACTTCCGCCAAGGCCTGAGCACGCAGGATATTCTGCTCATGCTGCATCACCAGGTCCTCAGTGCTCACTCAGCAGTACAGACACGGACGGTGGTGGCGGTGGATGTCCGTAAAGCCTACGACTCCGTCCCACATAAAGCTGTGATAGAAAGCGCAGACGTTGCTGGAGTACGTAGACATATGCTTACATTCATTAAAAATTTATTGTACAATCGAACCTACAGAGTGCAAGTGGGAGAATACATCGAACCATCTTGCCCAAACAGGATTGGAGTACCCCAGGGTGCAGTCCTCTCGCCTATTCTGTTCAATCTAGTAATGGCACGCCTCCCGCCCTTGCTTGAGGAAATTCCATCATTAAATTTCGGCATTACGTTGATGACATCACCATTTGGGCTACGACTGGAGCACCTGGCGAACAGGAAGGGACATTACAGCTTGGCCTAGATGTCATTAACACTTACCTTCAGACAATGGGAATGACTGCGTCTGCTGAAAAAACTAAATACGTGGTAGTTCTCAATGGCCCATTCATGAAAACCGAGGCTATCCGGAACTTTTTTTTCCCTCTCCATGGCAGGCCAACGGATACTCAGGAAACCTTCTATTCGGGTTCTAGGAGCATACATTGACCAAGATGGTAAAAGCACGAAATGGGTAAAGAAAGTAACCACGCAGTGCAAGTCCTTGCTGCATCTCATTCGCCGAGTCACAAGTATACATTGGGGTACGCAAGAGAGAAGGAGACGCGGCAGCTCGTAGGAGCTATAATCAATTCCCGCATTCTATATGCTTACAACTATCATGTCCTTACCCGCCGCCAGCAAGAGCAACTAGAGAAGATTAACCATGAGGCCATACGGATTGTTACGGGGTTGCCGAAATACACCCCCCTAAGTGAGCTTAATGCGCATGGTGGGATGAATTTGCTGTCGGAATTAGCCGAGCAAGCCCTCTCAGCCCAGAGGGACCGCCTTAGCAGCACTAACTCGGGACGTTCCATCTTAGACGAGCTTGGGATATTTCCCACAATGGCTGTTGGTTTACCCTCCCCACCCCCTCCATGGGCTGCGAGCATTCCATTGACGGATGGCAAGCCGCTTCTTCGTGGCATGGGACGCCTGCCACGGAATTCAGCAAGACGGCGCCGCTTGGCCAAGGCGCACAATTTTAGCGTCATGAACAAATCGCCCGTCACTCACACTATCGTATACACAGGCATGGCGGTGACTTCGGTGCTCCTACGAAATGATACTAGTGAGGATGACGAAAATGGCCCAGTACACGCTTGTGCGGTGGCCTGGGTTGACACCACCCATTGCGTCGCTAATGCGGGTCTCCTTACAAGTACTGCCACCGCCGACACAACATACAACAATTTACTTGCCCTCCTCCATGCTGCACAATGGGTGAGAAATACTTTCGAACCAAGGGACACACCACACAAGCTTTTGCTCTTCAATGATTCGGCCCGCGCATACAACATCTGCAGGCGGGTCAGCGGAGCATCGTCATCATATCCAGGAATCCTCGGCACGTTGGTCGCAATTTTCCTGGAGTTACATTCTTACCTCAACATAACCGCCTCCATTGCCTGGGCACCCCCCCCCCCCCCTCCCCCCCCACCATACGGGTATTGAGGGACATGAGTGGGCTCACAGCGAGGCGGGAGCTGCGGCTAGACAACGAAGCTCGCTGATAGCATTGCCCATCACCGATGCGAGCCCGCCCGATGTCACTGTGAGGAAAGCAATCGCACAACAGAGACGCCGACGGATACTCTGGCGTCGTCGTGACGATAGGGAAGACCGCAGCGAACAGCATGAGCGCCCTGTTCCTCCCATGCCGGACGGGTAACCGCGGGCCACACAGACATTGGTTCGCCGCCTTGCCACCAACACCGCATTCTCCCCCGCGCTTCGCCACAAATTCTACGGCAATGACCACACCGAAGGACTCTGTCTGCAGAGTCGCGTGCCTGCAACGGCCGCACATTCGTTCTGGCACTGTCGCTGTTACACCCTACTCCGTGGTCGCACGCTCCATACGCTCCCCAAGAGGGGGATAGCTCCTGTAGCCGAAAAGCAGGCAAATAAAGATGTTACACCCCCCCCTCCCCGAGGCCATTCGCCCGACGTCTTACTTCGACTGGGTGCTGCCTCTAACGCGGGATATCACCACGCTCACTTTGTTATGGACCTCTCTCGCCGCGTTTGTCTATGCCGACGAGGGTCCAAGGGGCGTGTTGGGTAACTACCGCAGACACTCCCACATTGCCACCCGCCCGCTCTGTCGACCCAACCACCTTCACAGGCCAACACTGATGCAGACAGCCAGAGTGCTCTCGTACAGGCCTGAAATAAAGCACGTATTTCTCCCTCCCTCCCTCCCTCCCTCCCTCCCTCTCTCCCCCCCCCCCCCTCTCTCTCTCTCTCTCTCTCTCTCTCTCTCTCTCTCTCTCTCTCTCTCTCTCTCTCTCTCTCTCTCTCTCTCTCTCTCTCTCTCTCTCTCTCTCTCTCTCTCAAATCTTCGCGTGAAGATTCTCCCACAGAACAAGCGAGCATTCCCGAAAGAACACACTTTTCAGTCGTTCTTTCCCCGTTTTCGCATAACGACTCCACGAAGCATCCGTTCGTACGCTGCTTATTGCTACACCCCAAAAACTCGAGAGCGTAAGTGACGTCATATATATCAGAAGCATTAGAAACTACTCTCTATCATGACGCGCAAGAAACTGCAATCTTCGCGGAGCTTAGCATCACGTGGTCTATGTATGCGCCGCTGTTAAGTGGACGACTCCTAGAGGTTTGGACCCAGGTTCTGGCATCCATGGGCTCGCAGTATACAGAGCGCTGTGGGTGATTTGGCTGGACGATAATGGACTCTTGTGGTTGGCAATGCTGGAATGTACTGGAAGGTGGCAGGCGGCTCCTCCTGAAAGAAAATAAAGAGGGCATTGTACACATTTTACTCGCTGTATACTATAAAATAATATCATCACTTATAAATATTCTTATAAAATAATATTCTCTCTATTTATTATTTCCTTTTTTTTCCCTCCCTCGTTTACCTTTAGTTCAACGTTCCGCTGTGCACAGGCGATAAACAGTGGTTAGTGGCCCTGACATGGTGCCTGCGGTATTTTTTCGAGGTAGTGTCTACCATCCCGGTAACCTTCAGAATTAAGGCGAGAAATTTCTCGCGGCAGTCGCCTCTGATTGGCTAACAGCACGTCACCCAGAGATTTTATGGGACAGATATTCCCCGGAAACTCGTTCGTACAGCCGCTCCTGTGGCGTTGTCGTATAGCACCTACTTTAAAACGAAAAGGATGAAGGTTCAGGATCGAGTCTGGAAGGGGGGGGGGGGGTAGCTTTCGGAATTTTTGGAGTTTTCGCTCATCGTGAATTTTGTTAATGCTTTTTTTTTATTCTGGTTATTACTGTTTAAGGCGATCGACGCACAGGAATTCTAGAATGGGTTGGATTCGGTTTAATATAGGTTGTATTGTGTGTCGTTGGGCTGGTTCGTTGCAGTTGGGCTGGATTTGGGCCGGTTACAGTACATTCTGTAGGGTAGGATACTTTGGGTAGAATAGGTTAGGCTACGTTAGGTTAGATCCGGTGAGGTTAGGTTGGTTAGGTTACGTTGGGAAGTAATATCTAGGCCAGCCAGCTTTTATGGAAACTGCTACGAGTATTTCCCTTAGGTAATTCTCACGGTTGCCGTGAGATTAAACGCAGCCTTTTTTTTTTTCTACCGTAACGCCATAAACAACATCAACTGTATCTCATTCGTCGTCGTCACCACCACCGTCACCGCCACACCAACGTATCACTTTGACTACCAAGTTCTCAAAAGTTCTTACAGCGAAGTTACCTTGCTTATGCAACATTCGATACAAAACCTTGCCTCGCGTTTAAGAGATAGTTCGTGGAAAGGAGAAAACCATCGGGAGTGACTCTGCGCCCTTATAAAGACGGGTAACTGCAAGAATCCCGGAACTTTACACAAATTAACTTCGCTTGTAACTTATTATTCTACATAAAGCGAGCCGCACACTCAATATTGCCGACGTAAGACGGTGGTACTCGGTTATTAAGATGAGCGTTCAATGTTGGCAAAAACTGAGCATACTTAAACAGAAAAAAGAAGCGCGCTGCCTTGATTTTCTTTTATTTGTTTTTTTTTTCATCGAAGTTTGTGCGAGAGAGTACAGTTGTGCTACTTCGCATCTTAAAAGAGCCATGAAGAGAAAATAAACCTCCGTTTAATTTGAAAAAACTACGATTCAGTATCTCACTCAGCTCCATTACAGCCACAAAAGATGTTTTTTTAACGACAAAAAAGCAACAAGTATTTAAAAACTTTCAAATTTTGCGCCACAGTGACGTGTTATGAGCAAGAATGACGTCATACGCGGGCCAACAATAAAACATAATTTTCAGTGCGTCAACTGCACGTTAGCATTCAAGTGATGCGGTCAAATGGAACTAGAGGCCCCATTACAGACGTCCAGTCATGTGCCGTCGCGACAGCTCAGTTAGGCGGCCGCCAATCGCACAAACAAGGTTCCGTGACGTCATAGAAAAGTTGCGGGAAATTGGATAGGGCGGCGCGACTGCTTCACACGTTTTCTTTAATATCTCCGTTATTTGTTCGAAGATTGCGATGCCATTGGTATCATTGTTATCGGGACTAAGCAGTTTCTAATAAACCCAACTTGTATTTTGTCTTCATGGCTCCTTTAACCGAACATGGCCAAACGAGTTGCAGCGAACCGCGGTGATTATGAAGCAAAACGACACTCCAACACCGGGAGACCGCAGAAACGCGGGGAAAGAATTGAACAGGTACGGGCGCGGTTAAAGAGACTGTAAGTGACAACAGTCGCCCTTGTGCGGGTTTCTGTTAAAACGTGCGTCGGAGCACGCCAGGAATGCCTTTTACAGCAAAGCTGTTTGTGGCTAGTTCCATGCCTTTTGTTCTCCGTGTGCAAATACGCCTTGCGTCAAAGCCAACTTAATCACTAGTGTTCATAAGCAAACAGCTGTATCTCGTTTCATGAAAACTTTCCCCGATAAAATTACACAGTTGACCTATGAAACGACTCTGTCATTACTCCCAATTTCATTCACTTTACACAATTAGCCAGTTCACCGTGGAGTTGTGAACGTAACACGACTCCTGTCTGCCGCCATTACATGAGCTTTTACAGAAGGAAAACGCGTTTGTCCCCTAGAATAAAGCTGCAATCCTTCCAAGTCACCACCAATACCAAATGATGACAAAAAACAAATTGGCCGCGTATCTGCTCCTTCCGTTGCAAATGTCGACGAAAGACGATAGTCGACTGTTCCTCTCCCGTTTCGTTCCTCCCGAGATAACACGCTAGAGGTTTGCTCAAGTCAATTTAAATTTACCGCGTTCCGCTGCTCCAGACCGGGTGCCTCGATGTCAGCGCTGCCGTACGGCGGAGACTCGTGTGAATCGAGGCACCCTACTACAACGTTAATAGAACCACGTTGCCCTACTCCACGAGCGTTCCAAGCGGATCGTGGGACGTATCTAGTGGAACCTTTCGTTGCTGTTGCCGTTTGGTTTTTTAAAATGCCTTCATGTATAGCGCTGGCAACAGCAGGCGACGGTTTTCTGCAGTTGATGTAGTATTTTATTTTCTATCGTAAAAACCAAGCATCTGTGGATTTGTAAATAAAGGAACACTGCGAATATCGCTTATGTATTGATTTTCTGCCTTATATTTGCGTAATGACTTGTTCTTCTTCAACAATGTTGACGAGTATGAACAATAAACTGGACTTAGACGTTTAGATTTGGCTGTGAGTATATAAGACTATTGCGCAGCATCTGGTTTACTTTGGCCGGGTGGCTGAGTGGAGTCAGACAGACAGACCAAAATTTCTGCGTTTAAGTAGCCCAAGAAACACAATCGTCTTTAAAAATGCGTGTGAATTCTATAACCGTCTGTCTGGTGTGTAATTCATACAGCGACGCTGGTAATCCAGTTTCACAGAGTGGAATGGCTGCTAATTTGTGGAGTTGCCTTCAACCACAGTTTTGTTTTGTAAGCAGTGGGATATCCTGTTACTGAGCCCTAGCAACCTGCGGATATCAATGTTTTTTTTTTCGAAATTTCAGCGGCCATGTTCATTTCGAGCGGGGAGGGCTGCCAAAAAAATGTGCAAAAACTCTGAGAATTGTCTACTAAGTAGCAAGCACCTTCACGGCGCTTCTCCATTTTATTAACATTAAGCTTCCTCGGTAGCAATGCAGGAATACGTCTCAGCGCATACGACCCTTCAAAGTGATCGTATAACCTGCTGCGGAACGCAGTCCGGTTAATATTTTGGGGATCTTACGTCCGATCGCTGCTTCTGCTTTTCCCAGACGCACCAGCTCTTTTCCCTTTTTTCTTTTTTCTATATTCCCCCCCTTTTTTTTTTGTTCCAACGTAGACGCGGCGACTGCGACGTCCCCAATTTTTTTTTACTGCCACCAATAATATAAAAATTAAAGCCGTTCCACTCAATGTGAAAGCTGCCGGAAGTGCAGAGCAGTGATTTGCCATAATGGGCTGCAGTGCCGTAATCCGCTCACTGCTGCCACCCAATGCATTTCAAATTTCCCGCCTTCGCAGTGCTCGCGCGCCCCTTGTCTGAAACTGCGCCAGCGGGAGTCTGTTCTTTTTGTGCTTGCTTTAATTTCGTATGCTGGAGCTGTTTTGCGTCATTTCGAACGCGTAATTTTTTTTTTTTTTTTTTCTTGCGCGGCCGCTTTTTTCGCTTACCGAGCGTTCCTAACTAAATGAACGCGGGGGCTGGCGGTTATACTGACAGATTTTGCCTGAAATGTACCTGCAGTTTTATTTGTGCTAAACAACGGGGAGATGTATGAAAAGCGCCAGCGGTTCACAAGGTTCGAACGGTTATGACTATTTAAACCGCGTGGTTTTTCGAAGCCTCAGCGTGATTCTCCGACCCCAGTACAGAAGGCTCAACTTGGGTCCATTATCTCGCTGTGCCGCCTGGGGCGACAAGGCGAGCCCATAAAGTGCTCTGTTCTAAATATGTTTATTACATTGTTATCACATCTACCAATCATTCTTATTTTTTATACTCAGAAGCCCCAAAGCAAGCTTCTCTACACACACTGCCGTGATGCGGGAAAGTAAGCTTTGACGGCGGTTTGACAGGAACGGTCGTCTTTTATAATCTTGCGTTAGCAATAGATGGAACATGTCGGCAAAATTTTGCGCCGTCGATCCGTGGACAAAGAGAGACGGAAGAAAGGAGAACGGCAGGGCAAAGGCGGAATAGGTGACGTCATGCCGAACTGGCAGCGGTGTCGTCGCCTTTGCGCATCCGCCGGCCATGTTCGCTCGGGATGCGGCGGCTCTTCGCCGGCTGACGCTTCTGCCTCCGGTGCCCCAGCGTGTGAAGATAGTGCAGGGAGTGTGAAGATAGTGCAGGGCTGAGCAGGTGGCAAAAGCGGATGCAATGAGAACGACGGCGACGAAACGCCCATACTGGTGGACAGTAAAAAAAAAAAAAAAATCACGCATCTCCACGAAGTGAATCATGACGAGTGGGCGAAGCACCGGGGATCGTTCTCACCGGAAATCACCCGTGGCGTTGCCCACTCGCGCATGTAAATGAGTTACAACGCGTTTGTACAGTATATGCAATTCATCCGATACCATTCAATTTAGTCTAATACAGTGCACCTCGCGCATGCGCAACAACACGGACGCCAAGGGACTAGCGCAGACAAAGCGAGGTACTAAGGTTCTTCGCCCCTAAAAAGCGACGGGCAGCGAATGCCGCTACTAAAACGAGCAGACGTTAGCATTAGGACGGTTAGAACATCACAGGATCTAGTTTGCACGATTGTCGGTTGCCGACCAAATCCGACGCAAGGAAACATGCTAAACAAGCGATACAGGTTAGAGATAGTACAAGACTATGCAGTATACCTCTGTGCAGTATACACCTGCGATGCAGCATACCTCTAACCAGCCAAGAAAATTTTCGTGCACGCGTCAGCAGGAAACATCCCAGGCTACTACTGGCTACACCCAGGCCACACATTCAAACTGCTGGCACCACCGCGGATCGAACCTGGGCTCGAAGAGAAGCGGAGCGAGAGCCCGTCTTTTTGCCAACTAAGCTACGCCCAGACGTGGAGACGGGGAGACAGACGGTGGTTTGGATTCAGCGTCTGGGGAGGGGGTGGGCGCTTTCTGGAGGCGAAACATGAAACAAGAGTGAGAGGGATGCACTGAGAGATGACGTCATAGCCGCGCGTGCCGACCTCCTTCTCAACCTTCGAAAAAAATTAGCAGTGGCTTAGCTTGGCTATGCCAGGTTATACGTAGCGTGAGCTAAGGTTCAGCTGGTTATTCTTAGCTTTCCTGGTTGTCTAGGATTCGCTTGATTATCAGACGACTGCTTCAATGACACACACACGGTATACGCGTTATGTGACACATGTATATTTGTCAAGCGGCTTCGGCGCAGCCTCACCAATCGCCCCAGAGCTTAGCTGCTTCCACACCCGGCCACCCCTCGCATGATCATAAAGTGGACCGGGCCGCCACGTGCGGAACGGAGGTCGGCGAAGACGCTGGGCGCGTGGGGTGTGTGAGAGACGCCGGGCAGCGAGCAACGTTCTGTGCGCCGTGTGACGTCACTGCTCCTCGCGCATGCGCGGCACGGCTCTCCAGGAGCCACGCGAAACTGCTCAACCTCGGCCAGTGTAGCTCACGCTACAAAAACCAGCGGCAAACACAGGACACAGAAGAAAATGACGGGACAAGCTGGCACTGATAACTGAACGAACAAGGCGCTTTCACTCTTGTTTCACTCTTTGTAGATCCACGAGTGTAAATTCAAGTGACGCCGCACGGGTAATCGTTGTGGGTGTCGTTTACAGTCGCAGTTCAACCACCTTCACAGCGTGGATTGGAGGCAATTAAAAAAAAAAAGATTCTAATTTTGGAGTCTTATGGGTGAGGGAGCAGGACGAGCGAGTGGCTGCACTGGCGGCCGTGCAGTCCTTGCTCAGCCCTCGCACCCTCGGGGCTTCTTCTTGCCTGCATGTCACTTTCGTGGGTCTACACCATGCTCCGCACGGCCGACAAGTTACATGGTGATCGCGTGAAAAAGACACCGGGTCTGTCGTCTTCCACACGTGCGTGCTCGTGGCGTGGGCCAGAGCGAAGGACACCCTGGCATGATTCATCTTTTCGTGAGCGAGAGAGAGAGAGAACTATAATTTCAGTCTGCGAAAGCGGATGACAGGGAAGCTGTGTGAAATACACATCGCAAGCGTGGTTAGGGAATAGTGCACGTATTAACGTCTCTCATTTGTAATGGTAATGCATGTGGCTTTGTGATTACTAAGCGAAATGGTGATGGGCTAGAGGTTTTTTTCTAGAAGACAAACGTACGGCTGTCTGTTTCTCTCCCGTAGAAGTCCACGTATTGACAGCTGACGGGAACTCGACAATATTCAAAACTTCACTCTGAACTAACTGTCACAAGTAAATGAAACTTGTCCTAATAACAAAGTCTTAGCGGCCAACGGTCGTGTAAAGTTAAACATGAGGGGACGCACACCACGGCGTTCGTTTTCTAACGCATTGTGCTATACAGCGCTACGCGTATATCAATGACACGTGGATCTTCGTGAGTATAAAAGGGATACTGAAGTGATTTGTAAACAATGTTTCGACTTTCTGGCTGCGTTTATCTGAACTTATTCAGTAAAAAAAAACTATTAGAACGTGTTGTCCTCGTCTCTGCAACCTCCCTTCGGAATTTAAATGACGTTTCTTGTGACGCTTGTCCCCTGCTTCGAGCGACGTGAGGCCCTTCGACGCCGCACAACCCATCCTGGCGCGGGAGGTGGAGACGATGCCACCCCGGACCCCAGAGTCATCAGCGGCCAAGCTCCACGGGTCCTGCCTGGGACGCCCGCTCCATACTCCTTCGCATGCGGCTCGATTGCTGCAACGTGGCAGCCCGCTTGCACAGACAAGACCGCCGGTCGTCGCCCACATGTGCTGACTTCCCAGAGCCCGAGACCCTGGAGCACGTGCTCTGCTCCTGCCGCCAGCACGATGCCCCGCGAACAAAGCTTCGGGCCGCACTCCAGCGTCTCGGGCTGCCCAGCCACACCCTTGTGAACCTGCTTTTCCCGACGGGCCCCGACTCCTTCCGGCGGGAAGCATTCCGACTTGTCCTGGCCTTCCTCGAGGACACCAACCTCATACAACGGCTAGCCCAATGTTTGCCGGCCATCCTTACGCACTCCTTATCTCTTTCTTTCTTTCTATCTCTTCCTCTTTCTCTATCCCCATTTGTTCTCACCTATCCCCTTTCATTCCCCCTCTCCCCTTCCCCCGGAATGGGTTGTATGCTGGTGAACTCCAAATGAGTTCAAAATATCCCCAGTCCACTTCTTTTCCATTTTCTATATCAATAAAGCACTCACTCACTAACTCTCGCGGATTAGCTTGACTACGCCGCCGGCGCAGCTCACCGAACCGCCGACGGATACTGGCGGTATACTAGTACCTGTTAGTACTAGTACATGCTAGTACCTGCTATATATAGACCGGCGGGTCGTCGGGAGGCGATCGTGAAGTGAAAGCTGAGTCCCGACAAGATTTGCGCGTTGAAAGATTCGACTCCATTCTGCTAGTTCGCAGGACGTACTATAGCTTAATAACGTCCGTGAAGGAAAATAACTTTACAGTATAGTGCATATGAGATTCGTATATTTGGCGTTACGACGATTCGCTAAGGCTTCGCTTCAGCGAAGTTGTAAGTTGCATAAGTGTGCTGCTGGACCGCCTGTAGAAAATCTAAGATCAGCTAAGGGCAGGGTGAGAATTGCCGGAGTCAGTATACGTAATAAGGAATCAAAATCAACCGAAGCGTTTATTGTAAAGCGTAAAACCAATGTACGAGAAGCCCTTCTTACACTTTTTGTGCAGGGCGATCTAGCCGGCTGGTCAGCAGCGCGACCACAGATTTGAGATCGCTTTTCTTGCCTGAAGGAACGCAGTCGCTGGTTATCAGATATTTGAGGGACCAAGGGGAAAGGTTGCTGCACAAGCGTTATTCAAGAAATGATTAGCAACTCGGAGTGCTGTAATCCATTAAGTAAACAGCAATATAGGCCTCAGCGCAGTACATATGTGTTTATTCGGGGGAAACAGCGTGTTCGCTAGTAGCACCTGATTGATTGATTGTGGGGTTTAACGCGCCGTAGGCTATGTAGGCTACGCTTGAATGTGGCTGTACAACACCCAGCAGGCATCCTCACCTCTTTGTTCCACATGTGACTCACGAGAAGACATTCATCATGTTTATGCGTGTGTCCAAAGTACACTGTGCACAGACAGAAACTCATATTATCTTTGTGCAGGCAGCTTGGTGCGGGACTTGAGCTGAGGGCTGTTTTGGGTCCTTGGTCGGGTCCCAGTCAGGCTACACGAGCAATTGATTTGATTGATTGTAGGGTTTAACGCGCCAATGCAATGCAGGCGATGAGGCGCGCCGTAGTGGAGGGCTCCGGATTAATTTTGACCACCTGGGGATATTTAACGTGCGCCGAAATCTCGTACACACGGGCGTTTTTGCTTTTCGCCTCCATCAGAAAAGCGGCCGCCGCGGCCGGG
The DNA here is from genome assembly GCF_048455015.1 of Haemaphysalis longicornis. Taxonomy (NCBI): domain Eukaryota; kingdom Metazoa; phylum Arthropoda; class Arachnida; order Ixodida; family Ixodidae; genus Haemaphysalis; species Haemaphysalis longicornis. The sequence continues at coordinate 132,653,500 of NW_027526445.1, forward strand.
AATCGAACCCGCGACCTTGTGCTCAGCAGCGCAACGCCTTAGCCACTGAACCACCGCAGCGGGTCGCTAGTAGCACCTCACCACGCCGTTTCGAATCCCGGGCGAATAAGCGAAGCGCGATTGACTTCTGTAGCGATACAATTTGTGGCGTTAATTGAAGTTGTCACCCTCTGTGGCATTACTCCGCGGTGGAACGAGAACGAGAGTATCGCCGCTTTCGTCCGGTCGCGCTTGGAAACCTCAATCGCGCTTGGGGAGCCAGGATTGAGTTCGATCGCGATTGAAAGTGGCGCGTAGCAGCGCCCGATCCGGATTGAGCTCGGTCCGGATCGACTCAATCGCGATTGAAAGTGTCCGTGTGACAGGGGTACTTATTTTTCCCGAATTGACCGACTGTCGACCTGGTGTCAACACGCTTTTCACGACCCACTGGGTACTGCGGAGATGAGAGAGGTGAGCTCCGAGGGTGCGGGAGAAGTGCCTCCCAGTTGAGCATTATTTCCGATTGCGCGGAGGCCTTTGAGCCACAGCGTACGCCTCGGCTCGGCCTTCGTCACTGCATGGAACGACTCTTGCTCACTAGAAACGGTGCTAGGAGGTTTATTCGGCCCATTTCTGTAGTCAACAACATGTGAATAGCGGGTCATGGCGATGCCTGAAGTATCGCTAATGCGCGATAACAGATAACGGCGCGAGCCATGGACGTGTTGCACGGAACCAAAACCAAAACTGGTTTGAACAACTCTCCAAAAATAAACCACAATAACTAAATCCCGACTCGTACGCTTGTTGCCTATAGCAGTGAAGTTTTCCTGCAAAAAAATGGCATTGACACAAACGCAAGAGCGTATGCGTGAACTTTAGAATCCGAAGTTGGACATCGTCCAATCACATCGCAAGCCGAGTTCGCGTCACTTCGCAGATATCGCATGGTATATATATTTTCTTCTTTCAGGCTTCACAAATTAAATACTGCTTTAGCGACAGGATAAAGTCAGTCTATGCAAAGCAAACACAAGCAGAAGTATGACAAATTACCTTCGGCGTCTCTTAAAGCGAAACTTATTACATCCTGGTAGCGTTTCTCTGACCTTCAAGCAAGCGCCACGAGCAGTTTCGTGCCGACGGAGGTGTCGCCAACCACGCTACGGCCCGCGACCGAATATGCGGCGCCGACGGCTTTCGCAGTGAAAGCGTCTAATCGCTCGTTCGCTCTAAAGGGAGGGGTGCGGAGAGGGGTATAGGGGAAAGGGTCAGGAAAAGCTCAGTCACGGTCAAGCCAGCGCTTCGTGCTCTTCCGCAGTGAAAGCGTCTAATCGCTAGTCGTACTGAGGGGATAGGTGCGGAGAAAGGGAAAAGTAAGGGTGCGCGCTGCCAGAAAAGGATACTAGAAGCTAAAAAATTAATCGGCGCTAAAACAGGGACGAAGAAGAAACACGTAACACACAACACGGTGCCGAACTTCCAACTAGAATTTATTGAAAAGATGCTGCTTATATACCCAAAACTAAAATACTGAGAGCACTGTGACGACAAATTCATCACATTTCTAAAAACGCTACTTCTCTATCTGCCAGTGATATGGACGGAGTACTAACGCACTTAGCCCCTGCCTGTCTTATAAAAAGAGCTTCCGTAATTTCGCGCTCAAGCTTACAGCGAAATTATGGAAGCTCAAGCTTGAGCGCGAAATTATGGAAGCTCTTTTTATCAGACAGGCAGGGGCTAACTGCGTTAGTACTCCGTCCATATCACTGACAGATAGAGAAGTAGCGTTTTTAGAAATGTGATGAATTTGTCGTCACAGTGCTCTCAGTATTTTAGTTTTGGGTATATAAGCAGCATCTTTTCAATAAATTCTAGTTGGAAGTTCGGCACCGTGTTGTGTGTTACGTGTTTCTTCTTCGTCCCTGTTTTAGCGCCGATTAATTTTTCAGCAGTATGTACCAACTCGCCCACATCAAACTTTTGATACAAGAAGACGCTGGCTGAATCCCATTTCACTGCGCATGCGCGCCTTTAGACAGTACTGAGCCAGGCTGTGCACGTGCACGTTCACTGCGCGCTCTAGCCCAGAAACCGAGCTCGACAAACTTCGCCCAACCACGTTCAACCACGGCAAAATTTTTGGCTATACGGTGTGCCGGGTCCGAGACGCAAAACTCTTTTTCAGGAAAGATCGCCGTCCAAGCTGGAAAGAAATAAAATTTGCGCGTACCACTCGCCTAAATTCTGTGTGCTATAAAGCTTCGCTGGTCATCCACCTCCACAGAGTGGAATGGCTCCTCATTTTTGTTCGCAGACATGAAAACAGCACGGAACGCTAGCCATTTAAGCTTCGCCTTGGTGTTGGGAAAGTCTTCATAAAGAATTAGGATTTGCACCCTTTCTCCTGCTAAGTTGGCTTTGCAGCAAGGCGCTTTTGTTAAGGGATAACTGTCGATGCAGGAAAAAAAATGCACAGAACCATAAACAGCTTCGCTAGAACAGGGCGTCCGACACGGGGACACTATCCCTCGAAATTATTTACAGCGTGTCTTGAAGATTAACGTCAACAAATCGGCAAAGGAAGCCTTGGTTGGTATTTCATTAAGAAGATAATTACGTCCAGAGTCATATTCGGTAGCGCTCCATTTCCTGCCCAACATGTCTGCGGAAGGGATATTAAAAAAGCTTAACTGGGAGAAACTAGGGAGCAGTCAGATTATTTTAGCCACTTGAGATTTGCGGGAGACATCGCCTTGTTCAGAGCACCGGAGATCGGCAAAGAATACTTCAGCAACTGTACTCGGAAAGCTTAGCCGTAGGTTAAACATAAATTGGAAGGCATTGAAAGTGGTGTTATGTAGAAGGAAGGAAGGAATAGTACAAAAACGGCGGGGAGGTTAACCAGGATACTGTCCGGTTGGCTACCCTACTCAGGGGGGAGGGGATACGGGAGATGAAAGGTGTTATATAGACGTGCAGGAATCTTCCAGTTCAGCCTATAGGGTAACGCAATACTAGAACAGGTGCATGAATATAACTATCCTGGGGCACACTTGTGAGTTGCGTCCGTCTTAAAAATGTCCATTTCGCCTCCATTTCAAACGTGACGTAGTTGTACTTGCGAAACATCTGACCAATGACATGCACACAAACCGACGCCCCGCCCTCCTTGCGCTGCGTCACATCTGGGCTTTCTGGTTTCAGCCAATCAGGGCTCCCCACCCCCAAAAGAAAAAAAAAAAACAATCAGGGCTCGCTCGAAAAAAAGCACTCAGGGTTCGCTCGAAAATGACACTTCGAAACCGACGTGAAATGGGAAAAACTGAGAATTCCACCACTGGAAAAGTTGTCCGTGATGAACCATATCACCACACAGAATCCAGACGTATAATTACTATGGGCTGGGGTGCATTCAGAAAGCACTGAGTGTGCATACCTCTGTCACTAAAAAAAGGGTATGCAGCCAGAGCATACTCCCGCAATCTTTATGGGGCAAAAACTTGAAGACTTGATTCGCAGAGCGCAGGATAGGGCTAGAGCAAGGGAAACTCTATATGGGAGAGGCCGTCCTGCAATGGACATAAAATAGGCTGCTGCTGCTGCTGGTGGTGATGATGATGATGATTAATAGAATTGTCACAGGTACAATATACTTCTACAGAAACCCTCTGTGACTTGCGATATCACCGGCCAGGCTTTGCGCCGCCATAGTCGTTACAGAGCGGGACGCCTCAAACTATACCAGTTAACTGCCGCAGGCGTAGCGATACCGCATGTCACCCATCACAGGTTTTTGGGTGTTACCTTCGACCGCCATCTGACATGGACGCCGCACATCCGAAGCCTAAAAGAGAAGTTGACGTCATTCGCGCACATATTCGGCATGCTTTCCAACAGCACTGATGGATGTAGCGTCAGCTCTCTTTTACGGCTATACGACGCCCTCTGCGAAGGCTTACTTCGCTATAGCCTCCCAGCCCTGACTTCTCTCTCCAAAGGGAATTCCAAAATACTAGAGGGGTTGCAGGCCCGAATACTGAGGATATGTCTTGGTGTCCCGAAGACCACCTCCACAATGGGAGCCATGACAGAGAGCAGACGGCTTCCAACCACTGCTTTGCAGGCAATGGAACAACTTTGCACGCGCCTGCGCGAAGTTGTCTCTGCGAAGGAAAGTTTGACATCCACCTGAACGCAGCCGTACGGCTGCTTCCTCAGAAAATTTCGTCAGAAAAATTCGTCCTGGTCCAGGATTCTAACCCGGGACCACCGGTTAACCGGAGCAGTCGCTCTACCAACTGAGCTAACCAGAAGGCTAGTCGTTTGTAGCGCGAGAGCGAATTGATCAACAACTCGAAGTGAAGGACAGGTGTAATCGACCAGATTTAAGGAAAATCCCCAAGGTGGAGTAACATTCTGCGAAGGAAAGTTTGACATCAACGGCTGCACTCAGGTGGATGTCAAACTTTCCTTCGCAGTATCTTACTCCGCCTTGGGGATTTCCCCTAAATCCGGTCGAAGTTGTCTCTGCAGTCAAGCTCTGCCGATACCATTCACGAAGAAGCATGCGGCAATACTCGCCTCATCAACCGCATGGTAAGCGCAGATGTCATGAGAGGCAGCAATGCGCACTTCTTCACGCGATTGATCCCAAGTGCACCTTCAGAATGCCACCTGGACTTAGCAAGCGCGAGTAAGCCATTCTGCATATATAGGCTACGCTTGAATGTGGCCTACATGGGACATTACCTGTACAACACCCAGCAGGCATCCTCACCTTTGTTCCACATGTGACTCACGAGAAGACATTCATCATGTTTTTGCGTGTGTCCAAAGTACACTGTGCACAGACAGAAACTCATATTATCTTTGTGCAGGCAGCTTGGCCCTTTCTTCTTCTTCTTCTTCTTCCTTGCTGTGTGTGTATGTGTGTGTGTGGGGGGGGGGGGCAGTGCGGGACTTGAGTTGAGGGCGGTTTTGGGTCCTTGGTCGGGTCCCAGTCAGGCTACACGAGCAATTGATTTGATTGATTGAACGCGCCGACGCAACGCAGGCGATGAGGCACGCCGTAGTGGAGGGCTCCGGATTAATTTTGACCACCTGGGGATCTTTAGCGTGCGCCGAAATCTCGTGCACACGGGCGTTTTTGCTTTTCGCCTCCATCAGAAAAGCGGCCGCCGCGGCCGGGAATCGAACCCGCGACCTCGTGCTCAGCAGCGCAACGCCTTAGCCACTGAGCCACCGCGACGGGTAATTAACACGAGCAATTAAGGCTCTCGTGGAGTTTCTTCGGAGCACAGAACTGGGCAGAGTTGTGTGATTGAAAATTTTGGGCGCATGAAATGACATCTTTTCGTTTTGATACTCTTTTTTCTCTTTTTTTTTCTTTTTGGTTTTCTTCTCCCATCCAGTGAAGCAAGCCAGCCCGACGGCTCGGCTAACATCGCTGGTCTTCATTAAAGTTATTCTCTCTCTGTGTGACTTTTTACGCACCTCAACCTGACTCCTGAACTTTGACGTAAGAACGAATGGGTTGTAAGTGCATTATTACCATGCTTAGTTCTGTAGTGATGTAGCACCGCGGCGAAACAAAAACAAATTTAGCCCTTAGTGGGGTATATATATGTCAACGTCACGCAAAAAAAAAGAACAACGGAAAAGCCTGTTTACCATGGAAGCTCGCCAAGGCGAGGTTAGTTTATACGGTGAAAGATATCTTTCACTGCGAACTTGTTTATTTCGTTATCATTTTTGCTAGACTTGCGATACCGCATTACATGTATAGTTTATTCACACGCTTATTGAAAACGTATTGTAATCGATAAGATTGTAACCGCTTTGCGAAACGCTTATACGTGTTTTTAGCTCACAGCAGATCATCCAGACGAATCGGACGAAACACATGTTAGCAATCTACTCATGATCGTTAAACTATACCTGTCGTGTGCATTTCAAACAACGACCACCACGTCTCCAATACGTTGAGAATGAAGACTACGCAGGGTTTAGAAACCGTTCAGTGCCTGTAATTTGACCGTGCATGCTAGGATACGAAGCTGCGTAAAGTTTGGTTTCGAAAATTACCTCACTCTTCTCTCATCTTTCGACGGCAGCAGTGGTTTTGCCGCTCTCCGAGACGTCTGCGGCCGCGAGCGTCGTTGCACTTTCACCGCCTTCGAGCCATGTACCGGTCTCGTTCTCAACAACCGACAGTTCCGTCTGAGAGATCTTCGTAAAAGGCGCATCAGCAGCGCCGTATTCCTCTGTAGCATCTGCTTCAGTCGCAGAGGGTTCGGTGGTATCCACAGTCGCAGGCCGCGGCAGTTCAGTCTTCTGCGACGCAGACGCCGCCGCAAGCTCCGAGCAGTCGGTCTCGTTGGTAGTAACAGCCGACGATGAAGCGAATGCCGTGGTGCGACCCGCCACCCGGTCGATTACTACGACGGGCTCGGGCTCGGAGTGCATGTTGGGATCCCAGAGGAAGACGTAGTACAGGGACAGCACAATCGCCGCGAGAGAGACAGACAAAACGTACGCCATGACCGTCATCAGGCGCACGATCTTCTTGTGGCGCTTCGTCTCGTATATCTTGGCCTTGGCGGTGTCGAACGGCAGGCCGCTCTGCACGGTGTCTGGACCTCCGCCATTGTGGCTGTCTTTGTTGTTATTATTGTTGCCACCGACAGCAGCTCCCAGAGTTGTCGCCATCCTGGTAGGCGCCGCTGGCTGCGTAGTCAATGTGCCGCACTCGTTGGCCATTTTCATGGCGGGGAGTGACTGCAGACGACAGTATGCAGACGACACTGACGGCGGATTCAGCAGTAGCAGACGACCCGGTTATCGGCAGGCATGCGTCGGCAGGCGATGTCAACAGCGCTGCTTGTAAGCTGCGGTGCGGCTCCGTTCGTTAAACCATCTCACAGCGAGATCGTCTCAGACTAGAGGGAGCGCAGGGTTACGATGCGATGGAGGGTGTACGTTTTTCGGAGAGAGGTAGGATGCGGAGGAGCGGAGCAGCAAGAGCATCGGATAATTTCCGGATCGATAGAAGACGAACGGGGTAAGTGGCGGTCCCTGGCGGCGGACGTGAGAACTCTGAAGGCGGCAGAACGCAATGCGAGGGCCCGGCCTCGCATCAGAGCGCTGACCCGGTTTCGCCCAAGGAGGTTAAAAAAATTGGTTTCGACGCACTAAGCCCAGATTTCAGAGCGCTTGGAGCCAGACTACGCGCCTCAGGCCCTTAGCTTTCCCTTCTCCTTTTCGGCGTCAGTTTCCCCTACTTTTCCCCGCATCCTCCGTATGACACATACGTTTGCAGTAATTTTGAGACGGCAATAAACCCAGCGCAGTACGTATTAATTGTTAATGAAATGAGTGGTTAGTCCTACAACCGTCCATGGAACTGCTGCATCATTAGAGAGTTATAGCAGAGCGTATAGAACCGGTCTTACTACTGCGCGTCCCCAGAGACGCAAAAAGGGGTTGCGCGCATGCGCAGGTGTTCCGGGTACCGTATTTTCTACCGTGCCTTATTATACTTCGCGCTCGTATTCTTCACACGTGAGCGCATGGCGACAACTATAAAGCCGTAAAATCTAGGCGGACTGACCGTCATTAATATGGTACATATAAATTATACGCACATTGACAAGCTTAATTAGGTCGTGAAATTTATAAAGAACGGGCGGGTCACAATACATCTAGATTACGATAGAATTCGCAGACTGTGAAAAAGCGTTTGATTCAGTAGACACCGCTGCGTTATTAAAACAGTGAAAGACCGCCTAAGGGAATAGAGAAGACTTACTAAGCTTAAAGGAGCACTGACACGAAAATTTTATGTTACACTTTTATTGCTTTTATCGATGCTTAATGGTCTGGCCAACCTGAAACAGCACTTCAAATACTTCAGCGCGCGATAGTTAATTACACTGAACGGCCCGAAAATCGTTTGTTTCAAATTCCCGCGCTTTCATCCCGAACGGCGCATATGACAGACTCCCTGGCTGACCTCACCGCTTTGTGCGGACGTCACCGGCGTCCGCTTGAGAGGGTGTTGCGCCCGCTCGCCGCTCGTGGGGCCGCGCACGTGAAGTGACGTCACGAGTTTTTGACGAGCGCTGTCGCGTCACTTCTTTTTCCTCTCCTGGGGTGATGTCACGCTGATGTCCATTTGCTGAGTGCCGCTCCGCGCGCTGCTCCGTCGGCGCGATAAATGAGATCCGATTGAACTATGTTCTTCGCGTCGCAGGCCGCTCATATTTCAGCCAGGGTATTCTGTTGAGTGAAGGAAGCGAACTGTGCAATAATATTAACGCCTAAAATTGGTGTCAGTGGTCCTTTAACAAAGTGTACTAATGGGCAAGTTGGTAGCTCATTTTAAAAAAATAACCACAACGCTCGTATCGTCATCCTTCTGTGTCCTTGTTTCTATTCGCGCTGCGGATATTTTTTAAGACTTACTACGGTCTCTTAGAGGAGATGTACAACGGGAGTAGGGGTACGATAATCATTCATTGAAACAGTGCGATATGTTTGCTAACCCAGGATAACGGCAGAGGCGGCGCTGTCTCTCCGAAATTGTTTACAGCCTGTTTGGAGGGGAACCTTGAATTCGCAGTCATGAGTACGAGCAAATGAAGAGTATTTGAGCAACTTGAGATCCGCGGGTGACATTGTCTCGCTCCGTGAATCAGCTGGAGGAGCACTGCAAGGAATGTCAAGGGAATTGTACTCAGAAAACTCATTCGTGGAGCTGAAGATACACTTGAAGAAATCAAAAGTTAGCTTAAACAGACATACTTCTGGAACACGCCTCCTTCAGCATCGGTGACGTAATAATAGAGGGCGGATGAGTTCTTGAAGTCAGCGTGGGTTAGTTAGAAACCACGAGAAAGAAATCAGGCGTGGAATCTACCGACACAGAACAACTCCTCCTTCTACACTGCCGCTTTGAGCCACACCATCTTGAGTAAAGCTAGAGTCACTAACCTATTTAGTGACACTAAGTAAAGCCTCTTTGGATACCTGCGACACGAGTGGGTCATCAATACTCAAATTGTCCGCAAGCAGCAAAGCAGACGACGCACGTCGAACCGCTAAGCTACCGCACGCAAAAGATCGGGACAGTCGCGCATCAGCCCGAGCATGTAACTTGAGAAGAGAGAAGGGTTTCCTCTCCGCAACAGCTTGCAGGAGGCATTTATCAACGCTGGTATTCATTTGAGTCAAGCGGGTATTTGATGAGTTAATTGGCGGCATCAGTACGCTCTGTCATTACCAGGCATAGCGTTTCACTGTCCTTATATTGCGTCGTACATCTGATGGTGACGGCCGTCTTTATTAAAAGGGGAGCTGTTTTTCAAGCCGTATACTTTCGCCGTTGCAGGAAAAAATACCAAGAAAATGGCGAGCGCTCGTGACTGCGTGCCTGGCGGTGACCGCCGAGCGTCCCTGGCACGCGCAGTGGCATTAGAAAATAAATTTCCCGGGCCATCTCCACTAATGTGAAACCAGAGGAGGAGCGAAGCGTGTAGTTTATAAGTGTATTCTTGCGCCTTGGCGTTTTTGTCCCAGAAACGAAACCATTGTGGAGTATAATACAGCTTTGCTGTAAGTCTCGTGTCTGTGAAGAACGAAGCGTTCTTGCGCGAGGCGTTGGAAAACGAGTGTGCCGGTGTGTTCTCTTAGTACGCTTTACGTTCTGTGATTGTGGGGTTTAACGCGCCGACGCAAAGCAGGCGATGAGGCGCGCCGTAGTGGAGGGCTCCAGTTTAATTTTGACCACGTGGGGATCTGTAACGTGCGCCGAAATCTCAAACACACGGACGTTTTTGCTTTTCGCCTCCATCACAAAAGCTGCCGCCGCGGCCTTTAGCGCGAGGCGTTGGAAGACGAGTGTTCCGGGGTTTTAGTACCGTGACTACATGATACTTCGACGAAATGAGACGACGACGACACGAGACGACGACAGCCCGAGCCCTGAAGGGGCTTCACCCCTAAAATGGCAAAAACGCCGAGAAGCGAGAAAATTGCGAGTGCTCGTGAGCGCGTGCCTCGCGGCGACCGCGGAGTACCCGGCTCGCGCAGTGGCTCTAGCAAAAAAAAAAAAAAAAAAAAACTTAGAGCGTTGTCGGCAATCCCATGATGAAGCGCCTTTACTTGTAGAAGTTGTAGGAAGGCCAACTGCCCATCCATAGAACGAAGGCCACCTGCCCGTCCGTCGTTTCCCTAGCGGGCAGGCGGCCTTCCTTCTATAAATATGGGCTCTTCATCATCATCCACGGGATTCCGCGTCATTCTTGGATTGGTGGCGGGTTCACGCGTTTTTTTTTTCTTCTTCTCTACCATCACTCTCTTCTTTAACTCGTCGTCGTAATCTTATTTCCATCTCCTTTTTCCTCGCGTCTCAAAGGGACTTCCCATCAACCTCCACATCAATGGAGGGAAGGGGGGGGGGTGAATTCTGACCTTAACAAAAATAAACCAAGCATGATTCAGGGATATCCCATTTTCCCAGCAGCACAGAACCGCCACTTCGTGCGCTGTACAAAGCTTCAATTAATTTCATTAGTAGTATATATGCGCACTGCACCTCAAAGCACCCTAAAATATATTGAACCACCGTTATGGTCGAAAAAAATTGTTTAGAGTCAATTTGAAACATTTTTACCCAAATATAACTTGAATTAAAAAGATTCAAGATCGCTTAGGCTCGAACCCAGGCTGTTACAATTCTAACCAAGGACTGTTCCTCAAATCAAAGGAAGTCGAGTGGCGAGTTCTTTAAGCAGTTGGTCAAAGGATGTATACATATATAGTTAGTGCTGAAAGCGAACCAGTAGACACGCTAGGTGCTAGCACAAAGGCTAGGCTAGAAAATTTTCACCCTCTTGTTGCAAAGGCATATAACCGCACGAGCATCATCATCATCACCAACTGGCAGTTCTGTGCTGGTTAGGAAGAACAACGCTGCTGGTCGCTCTGAAGAACTGGAGCATGGCTGAGCAACTTGGATTCTTGACTGGCAGTGTGTCAGCGGTCATTCTTTCTGCTCCCTTCGGCGCTCTGATTCCCTTACTCTTCTTCGTGCCTCGCAAAAAGGAAGACGATGCCGAGCAGAAACCGTCGGAGACAGACAAGGAAGAAGAAAAGGCTTCGAAAGACCGGAAGAAGGACCGAGACAAGAAGGGCCAGCGGCCGTCCTCACGCAAGACCGCCACCCGGCAAGGAGAGGGGGCCCCTGCTCGTGACGTAGACGTTCATCTCAACAGAAAGTACCCCGTGGCTGCGGGTGATGGTCCCTTTCTGCAGGATGCTTCCAGCACCGAGGATGACTTGCAGAAGCCTTCGGCAGACTCCATTTGCTCGGCTACACGGCGCAGTGCGGGCCAACTCGCAGACACCTCGCCCCTCCGGCTTCGCACCCATGGCATATACGACCAGCTACTCCGCTACGTGATCAGCCCTCAGGAACCGGACCGCTGTGGCTTCACCCGGCCATGCCCTGAAAAGCCAGGCCGTCTCGTATTTATGCACTGGGGCGAAAAGGCGTCCTCAAGCCGCAAGACGGGCAGCCGATGCCGTTCGTCCTTCGTGATCACGCACAGCGGCGATGCCAAAAGCGCCCGCTTCTTCCCCACCGGACGGTGCAGCGCAATCGGGTTCAGCTGCTGTGGGGCGTCGGCCGACCACCCCGGATGCGACAGCTCCTACCACGTCTGCCCACTCTGGACTCGAGACAATAAGTGGGACACAGCGGCGTTGGACCTCGTTCGCCCGCGTCGGCTGCATGGCGGCGCCCGCGAAGTGTTCGCATTGGACTGCGAAATGCGCTTCACCATCCGCGGCTTCGAGGTGGCAAGGGCGAGCGTGGTGGACAGCAATGGCGCAACTGTGTACGACGCCTACGCGAGGCCCGAAAGCCCAGTGATCGGCTACAGCGCAGCTTTCAGCGACATTACCGCAGCGCACCTACGCAACGTGAACACCACACTGCAAGGCGTTACAGGCGACGCTCCCACGACTCTTTAACGCCTCCATGGTGTTAGTTGGCCACGGGCTGGACAACGACCTGCGCGTGCTCAGACTGGTCTACGACAGCGTGGTGGGCACGGCTGTGGTGTTCCCTCACCACCGGGGCCTGCCCTGTCGACGGTGGCTGGACAACGACTACGTGAATCGCGGGGTGCCGAATGGGCCTCTGGGCCACGACAGCGTCGAGGATGTCAAGGCCTGCATGAAGCTGATGCTCTGGAAATCGGCGCATGGTCAGTAGATACGCGATAGACTGAGCTGGTGGCCCGGGGGGCGGTACAGGCAGCCGTCCGAGTGAGGTGGGGACGTGGATGCTCTTTCCTTCGCGGCTGGCCGGGTGGGGGTGTGGGGGCTGAGATTCGCCGGGTGCACTGGAGGAACCTGACAAAGCATGCTCCCACCGCCGCTGACGACGGCAGTGAACACGGACGTACTCCTCACACGCCTGCAGTGCTGGCATCGTCTTTGATTCCGCTGAGGACGTTGCTGCATGCCGCAGGTTAGGAGTGAGCTATTCTCATAACTGGACCGTGACTTGCTTTGGTGGCAGTGGCGGCCCAAGAATACCCCGTAGGTGTAACCAAACCTGTCCGATTATACAGCGTGTCATTCACTCCTTGCAGTATTTTGATTGCGGTCACGTGCCCGTCGTCAGGTGGTCTGTCATTCCTCAAGCTCGTGCACCCTAGCGTCTAACTTGCCGTGCTGCTCTGCCGACTGCCACCAGCGGTGCCGCGCCGCAGCCTTCACCCGCAGCACGTCGCGACGCCGCTGGCGGCTGTCGGCAGAGCGGCACGGAAAGTTTTGCGCTAGTGTGCACGTACCTTTATGCTGCTGAGAGATGTCTACTAAATGCTGTCTCTCGTTTAGTGCTCAAGCACGGGAGTCCCAAACCCACTGGATTCACTAACGTGGCTATCTGGGCGTGTTAGTTTAACATGATTAGGAGAAGACAGCGCGGTTTACACACGGACACAGGGGAGAGTACTTGACTCAGCGCTCGTGTGTGTCAAGTACTCTCCCCTGTGTCCGTGTGTAAACCGCGCTGTCTTCTCCTAACCGCTGGATTCGTTGTCGTAATGGGTGAAGCCGGCAGAGCGCGCCTGCGAACTGGGAGAATTCCGTGACGCAGCTGCAGCGGCGCGCTCCATGTTAGAGGGACCCAGAAAAGCCTTTTGTAAAAATTACACAAAAGGCCTGTATTCTCGCGTAGCACAATAACGATGCAATGCCGTTGGAATTATTGATCTAAATTCAGTATTAGCTGCGCCAGAAGCAATTAAATGTACCTCTCCCCCCCTTGCCGATCGATTCCTCCTCCCTCTCTGCTGTTTCAAAGCAGCTGGAAACGCTGGGAATAGCCGCGTGACATCGTGACGCTCGACTTTGGTTCTGCGCTAGCTACATTCTTGCGCCTAGGCACGCGTCAATCGCTGCGGATCCGCCTTTGCCTTTGCACAGACTGCAATCGTCCGTATCTTGCCTCATTTTGACGCCACTCCAGTCGCTCGCTTTGCAGCCAACGACGTGGCAGGGATAACTCGTCTTTATCCAGATCCAGAGGACGCGGACCACTCGTGTCGGAACGTCGCTGCAGAAATCCGACGCCTACTCGGGATCGCGCAGGAAGCAGGAAGAGGAGCTGGAAGCCAATGGCAGTGACGTCGCCGGCGGCCGACCTCGCCGGCGATTGGGCGAATCAGGGGGCGCCTCGCCGTTGCGTCAGCCGCGATCGGCTCGCTGCGGCGTCGGCGCTCATCGGCTGAGAAAGGCTATCTTCAAAAATTGTTTACAAATTATCCGTGCAACGTACGGGGCTCACACTTAGCTCAAAAATCCACGTTATGTGTTCTACCACCTGAATGCATTTGATTGCCACCTTCACAAAGCTTTTATGGGTCCCTTTAAAGCGGGCCCAGAGGCCTCGTGGCAGAAACGCGCCGGGCACAAAAACGGGGTGATGTCACATTGCGGGAACGTCTTTCGCAGCCGGCTAAAACGAATGCTAACCAAACGTGTGGGCTGTCATCCTAATGGTTGACAGAGCACTTACAGCAAAGCCGGTCGTTCTTATCCAATGCATAGGAAAAGTTGTGGGGTCGGAATAAAAGGGAATAAAAGAGTTCATCGCGTAGGTCCACTTTGTACTTCATTTTGCTAATCCCTCTAAACAACATTGGGGTTATATAAACTCAAAGGGGACAAGAAAATACGGCACAGTGGGCTAATTGATGGTGTCGGGGGCCCTATTCTCGCATTCCTTCACTCGGTTACGCGGACGCCGACGAAAGCCTACTTCGCCGCGAAACCCATGTACCGGGCGCCAAAGGGCTGCGCCCTAAAAAAAGTCCTTATGGGCATGACTGAGTCAGCCCTTGGAAAAGCTTCAAGCCCTGTACACTATAGCGCGACAAGTAGCCCGGGCGTAGCCTTTGGGCCTAAATCCTCCCCCTTCCCCCAACTTGAATTTTTCTGGTCGTCCATTCGACACTGGGCACACCCTCACGCTTTTCGCAATCTCGCGTCACGGGGAGCAAAAAAAAAGGCCGTCATGGCCGGGAGTCAAATAGTTGCTCTGATTATGCTGGTACTATTATATAATTAAGGTGGCCACCTTAGTACTATAGTTAATTTCAGAAGCTGCGTTATGCTGCGTGCAACACTGTGGAGGCTACATTGTCAACAGTACGCTACAAGGAAGGTGACAATAGGTGCCGGGGCCCTGCGGTTCTACCTGCCCACAGGGGAATCAGGAAGTGTCCTTTCAAGACCCCCTTCACGGCGAGTTAGGCGTACTCAGTAGACAGATTGTTGACAACAATGTAGCCTCTACAGTGCTGCACGCAGCTTCTGAAATGAACTATAGTTATCTGTCTGATGCGACAGAACGAACGTTCAGAGTACTGGGCCACTTGTGTTTAAATTTCCAGAGCAGTTTTTGTCCAGCTACTTGTATAGGCTCCGTTACAGTGATTTCAGGGAGTGATGTAAACAGAATTTTCTCCGTGTCAAAAGCTACAATAAACGTACAAAGCTCTAAAGTATTTGTCAAGCAGCGCCAACATTTCCCAATGCGTAAAGCGCTCAATTCAAGTATCCCGCCAATCCGGAAGTGTGCCCCCTGACCGGAACCGACATTCGATTCTCCCTAGGCGGGTCCCTAAAGCACTTCTAGGGATATTTGGACCCAAGCAGCTTTCGTAAACAACTCAGGCCGGTGTTGCGGAGGAGGTGGTCAAGACTTTCGCTTTGTATTTTCGTCGGGGCTACAGGACGTCTGAGAACAGGTGCAGATCAAGTAAGTAGAAGTGATAACCAATGAAGTTTAGCTGGAGAGCACGGCTTTTGCTTCGGCAGCTGGCAGCAGCGTTCGCAGTGCGAGCGTGGAAAAAACATCGTTTAATGGCGCTGGGCAAGGATATACAACTTTGACGTAGTCAGCAGGAGCAAATTTAAATGGCTCGTAATAGGGGTGGTCCGTTGTTGTGCTGCATACCATTACTAAGAAACTCTATGCTGCATACGACGGCAAGTGAAGCAGTCACGCCCCCATAGCCACCGCGCAGTAAGTTGAGTCATAGCCCACGCCCCCACGCGTCCTGTGTGGCTTGTTCGAGCTCGCGCAACTTTCGACATCCGGTTCTGTGGGAGCGAACATAGCATTTTTTTTTTTTCGCTCGATTTAAACTTGGGCCTGCCTTCGCTTGCGATCCTACTTTGCGATGAGATAAATATTCCAAACCAAATATACCAAACGAACAAACGAGTCCGTTGACCACTTACTTGATCGTATGTTGTGGTGGGCCTTACTTGTGGTGGGCCAAAAGACTTCCACACCAACTTGCACGTTACGTTGCCAGCGGATCCATGTTCTTAATGACTACTCCGCCGACAGCGATAGCATGAAGTCATTTTGATTTGAGTTCCCTACCAGGTGCTGTTTGTTTGATTGTTTTACAAGTTTGATCACGGCCGAAATGTAGCAGTCACTAAGGAAATCGTTTCGTAATATACCGATCTCACTGCTGTTTTCACAGTGCCACCGTGCCACCTCTTTTTGCAAAGCCTGTCGGCTAGTTTGGTAGCTGGTGTACAGTAAGCGGCTGAGGTTTGTCGCAACTCTCTGTCGGCTTGCTGGTCGTTCAGCGTTGTCTGCCTGTGCCGAGCTGAAGAGCATCGGAAATACTGGCCTATGCTGAAATATACACGTGCTCTTGGCTTGCTTAAATCAGTCTCATGGTGACAGCTGTGGGAGCAGATTTGCTGCACTTGCCCACCCAAAGGAAGGCACATCAGTGGACTCCACCAGTCGGACGCGCGCTCTAGATAATGAGGTGTACTGGCCGTTGCGATCCTGATTAAGGCAAAAACAGACGTGTGCGTGAGCCAATACCATCAGACGCATTCTGACGTTGCCACGAAGCTCTCGCATGTGTGCATATGCTTGTGCGACAAGGCTATTCCGCCATTGTGTACCATAAATGTCATCACAGCGTGCCTTCATCATCTGCTATGTTGCTTACCATTTGATACTGTCCTTTTTTCCCTGCCTTATCACGTGGCATTGAAATCAAAAGGTATGAAGCTGGCTTCCACCCAAAACATATGGGTTGAAATGGTGGTGTGATAGCTCCTTGACTAATATGATGCCTGCAGTGCCACTCCAGCTGAATTTACTACCGATCAAAGCAGTTTGTAACACAAGATATTAGTACTACTGTTTATTCCACTTGTATAGGGACCTGTCACTGCAATGAAGCTGTTATGATGCAATAATTTTTATGCTCTGCTGTTCGTGGTCCGCTGTGACCAGATTAAGTGCAAACAGTCAAACCCAGGCCTCAACTAATGTGCACCTGTAACTGCTGCTCTCTTTCAAACCGCACTTCTAGCACGACTGCATCAGCCATGTCTGCAGACCTCACAACAGCGGTGCTTGCATTCACCATCAACCTCTACAGGCAGCTGCTTTCAGACAGTGGCGGAACAAGCAACATTGTCGTCTCACCGTTCAGCATTGCAGCTGCGCTGTCGATGACCCTCGCTGGAGCCAAGCACTTGACCGCCGACGAAATCGCCACCGTTCTGCACGTTAAGAATGACTCTATTCACAAACAGTTCTCCGAGTTCCTCACCAAGGTTTCGAGCTTTGCCCCAGACGTCACTCTCGAGGTCGCCAACCGTCTGTACGCGGAAAAGACGTTCAACATTCTCGAACAGTACCTTGCCGTGCTGAAGGAGTCTTACAAAAGCACCGTGGTGCCGGTCAACTTCAAGAGCGAAGCTGAGGCGGCACGGCTTGCCATCAACGCGTGGGTCGAGGAAGCCACGAAGTCCAAAATCAAGGACCTCCTTCCCAGCGGTGCTGTAGATTACGACACGGCGCTCGTCTTGGTCAATGCCGTCTACTTCAAGGGCCTCTGGAAGGAAAAGTTCAACCCTAACGCAACGTCCCTGCAGACGTTTCACGTGTACAATGGGGTGACCAAGGAGGTCCATATGATGTACAAGCAGTCGCACTTCAAGATCAACACGCAGTGTAGTGACTTGAACGTGAATGCTATTGAAATTCCATACAAGGGGGGCAAGACGTCAATGGTGATACTCCTTCCTCACGAAATTGAAGGCCTCTCAAAGCTGGAGGCAGCTCTGACACCGTCCAAGTTCTCCGACGTCCTGGCGGGGCTCGATTCGGAACTTGTCGACCTCAGCCTTCCGCGATTCAAGATCGAGCACAGTGTGGGCCTCAAGGGGGTGCTGGAAAAGATGGGGGTGCGAGAGTTGTTCTCCAGCAAGGCAGATCTATCCGGTATAGATGGGAAGAAGGAACTCACTGTCTCAGCCGCACTGCACAAGGCCTTTGTGGAAGTAAACGAGGAGGGAACGGAGGCGGCAGCTGCTACGGGAATGGTGATGATGGCGAGGTGTGCCATCATGGGCATTCCCTTTGCTGTCGACCACCCGTTCATGTTCTTCATTCGAAGTCATGACCCGGACGTCATTCTTTTTGCTGGTTCAGTGCGTGATATTTGATGCTGTTTTATCGCGGCCTACCTTTGTTGGGCGTGTTTGCTAAGTGCAGCTTCAGTGGTGTGCATCGCCTTTTGTTGGATGGCTGCAAACAAAAATGGCACGTGTTCATTTTGTGAGCAGTGTTGAATTGTTGAAGCAGTGCCTGTCTCCCTTTGTGGTGAAGTGTTCAATGTGCGGTTTTAGCCATTAAGAGATTTGTGCAGGTTGCATGCAGGCTTTGGCTTTGAAATAGCTTGCAAGCTGTGGCTGCTGTTAGACAAAAAATAGGTCTAGCGTTTCTCATTCTTGAGAAGAACAGTCGACGACACAGAATATGAAAACAGGTTATAGGTGCACGTAGACGAGCACATACATGTGTTGCTATGTACACACTATTGTAAAACCTCCTTCCACACTTTTAGTGAAGGGCATGTAGTGCGTTGCCTGGCTTCTGCACTCTTGAGAAATTTTAACTGGAATTTTAATGGAGCTGTTCCATGCTTGTTTATGTGTGCTTGACTTTCAAAGTTCCCTGTGTCGATAATTTTATCACTTTTCTTTAGTTACTGATATCACTTTTAGCTTCGGTTAAGTCATTGCAATGTTAAGTGGTGCCAAACAGTGTGAACTGAGCCACTTGAATATTCATTACTGGTAGCTGTAAGACGAATTCGTTAGCTGCACACGTCACAACTTGAAACAAAGAGGTTGTGCTTCAACTTGAGTCGTTGCGGCGAGCATGGCACTTCACTGGATGGCGACGAGCTGACCTCAAGTGGTTTATAGGACATTGGTCTGTGATGACGACATTGGTCTGTGATGACGACATTGGTCTGTGATGACATCTTAATGTAACTGTGGATTTCAATGTTCGGTGATGGAGTGAGCTCTTCAAGCAGATTATACTGCTTGATTGAACAAGCATAGTCATATTTACATTTCTCAATTTTCTGTAGTTTTTTGAATATTTAACCATCATCGATGGCCTGAAAAGGCGTGTTTGTTTCGTTAAAACTGTAGCCTTCGCTTTTATGCACAAATTTTTATATAGACAGCACTTTCAGATAGACCATAAACTGTGACACCGGAAAAGTAACAAACCGCCTGCATCGAAGCACACCAAAACACTATGGTGTGACTATTGCGACTATTAAATGCCCTACCACGTCTTCCCACGGTTACAAGTTGTCAATTGGCAGTAAATAATACACGCAGATTGTGAAATACGAGATCACGTGGCATAAGGAGTACACCTGCCCCACTGCCATGTTCAGTGACGAGGGACCGAGCCATGTTTATCCGGACCAAAGCTAAGCAGTATTTAATATAGCGCTTTAAAAATTTAGTGCAACCCTCCTGCATTTTGCGCATACAGAGTGAGAGGATGATGACAGAAAATAGCGTCACATGCTGTATCTGTATAGGGTAATTGTATGTTGTTAAGCCAGAGAACAAACAGAGCTGTCCGCTGGTTGACTTAAGTTTGTCGGAGTGCGGGACCTGTCGTCTGTGGGCTTGTAGGCAGGACTTTCCAAATGCTTTCTGCCGCACACAACTGTAATGATGCATGTGCTATTACTAGCATTCCTCCGTAGACAGCTTGTATTCGAGGGAACGAAGTAAGGCATCAGAATTTTAAGTATAATGTCTTGAAATATGGCATGAGTCTTTGCTTATACACCACGTTGTGCCCCACTGTTTGTATAGAGGCTCCACTAAGCCGTATTTGCAGCGAGTTCTGTAGTTCCTAAGCAGATCACGAGCTTTGCAGGTGTGCAGCGTGCTTGTTGTGCGAGCTGAACGAAATGACGATGCAAGGAACACTATTTTAGTCTTGATGCATCACAGATATGTCCGAGGCATTGAACAGCATTTTTAAACAAGCTGCATTATTTTGCGCAGCCAAGTCTGCCAGCTGTGCCTACTATGCATTACTTGTGCAGTGTTAGTGCTAGCACGTAACACCATGTTACTGCAACCAGTTACTGAATACGAGGATATTTAGCACCTATATTTGTGCGTTGCTTTTTTGAGTGGCATCTAAGGAACGCGGCACTGGCTGCGGATGCCATTTTTTAACCTGTGGCAAAATGATAACATGCTTGGCTAACTGGGTCACAGGGCCATGGGACGTTTTTCGTAGACATGTTCATCATCAGCCTATTTTTGTCCACTAAAAGACAGAGGTTTCCTGCCACTGGCATCTAACTGCCCCTATCCTGTGCTGTCTGAATTCATTCTTTGCTCCCTGAATTTTGTTATCCCATCTCTCCATTTGTGTCCTGTGGGCCTTTACATCTAGTTCTATTTCTTGGCAGCGATTTTGTTACTCACATGGTCTGCTTGTTGTCTCTCCCTTCGACGTCGAATTTCTTCCCTTATCCACGACACTTCATTCCTATCCCTGCGCATCACCCCTATTCTTTCCACGACTTGTTGACCTGACCCAAGTTTTCGTTCGAGGTGTCCAGTTAGTCCCAAGTTTCTGTTCCCAAAGTTGCCACCTGAAGTACTATTTATTTGCTGTATGCCCTTCTTGTTCATACTACTGGCATAATAATGTACCGCAGCATATGGTGACGGGCTGTGTTGCTGTATTGGCCAAGAGGTCCTGCCCAGCAGCACTATTTTATGAAAAATAGTAGCATACAACGTGTTATGCATATTTTTCCACACATTTTTTTTTTCTTCATGAGGCAACTTTCAAGTTTTAATTGTCTACCATGTCAAATGCCTTGTTTTGTATAACTAGACATTATCTGTGTGCAATTTTTCGTTCTAGCATATTGCTACAATGTTTTTCTGTGATATAGATGCAATATTTCTGTCAAACAGCCTTTTTTAGCCGCTCGGGTGTGTATTATGGCAGATGAACGGTGTTTCAAAAGAACAATAAATTGCTTATACCTTTGTCTGACTTGGTGCTCTGACCTCGTGTACGCCATGGAAGCGGGGGTTCCTGGAATCCGTTATGTTTATGAATGTGTTTATTATGCTCTGCGAGTGGTAGGTCCACAGGGGATGGGTATTCTTACCCCCCCTCCCCCCCCCCCCCACTTTCACTGAAGTAGCAATCAGGCAAGCAGCAAAGTCAGTTCTGCTGAATGTACTCTTTGCATGGCAATGCAAATGCGGGTATATTTCATTTCATTTGTTGTCACTTTAAAAGCCCGAAGGCATTACATAATGGGGGGGGGGGGGCAATAATAACAGGTTGAATAGAGCACACAGTGAACACCGAAGAATACAAGGCAGAGCAAAAATGGCAAACAAAAGCAAAGCAAACAAAAAAATTTTAAAAATAAAACTGCGTACACGGGAACACAGATACGAGCTGGAAACAAAAGAAGCATACACAAAGGCGAGCGTATACAATAAAAGAGGTGTTAGGGCAGCAGAACAGACTCAGTCATTTGTTGTGCTTAGATGAAGCAACAGAACGATAATTTACGGTGTACAAAATTTTGGAGGGCAAAGTGTAAAGGTGATTGGCGAGTGATAAAATAAGAAAGGATTCATGCTACAGCAGAATGGCTCGTTGGGCTCGTTGGTGAAATTGCATTGTGAAACCTTCAGAAAGCGCAACACTGAAAAAAACGCGAGACGAAGAAAGGGAACACAGGACGAGCGCTTATCACAACTAAAGTTTAATCAGAAAAAACGAAGTAAATATACTGTCCCAGTCATCAGACCACGCATGCATCTCCTATAATCAGTTGGGAACAACCTAAAAACCACAAACAACCATAAAAACCCACAAAAGCAAAACCAAACACCTACATCATCAACTGCCACAGGGTGTACAACTCTATGACCACCAAGGTACGCAATCTCTTTCTCGTGTAAAGCGACAGATGCCTGACTGACACATTCATCCCCTCTCTGGGTTATCTCAAACACTTCAGCTACTTCCCTCGTCAACTGCCGCACATGCCTGAACATCTCGTGGAACATTGCAGCAGCAATGTCCCGCAAAATGTGATGATATAGCCCCTTTCAGGGACAGTTCATGCTCTCTAAGGCGCACGTCTCTAATCGTCTCTAGCTATACTAACAATTTTTCTAGTTAGAAGCTGTCGATTCCAGTTAGAATCTAATAATAGAGTCAGAAATGAAGCCGGAAATTATGATTTCTTGCTAGAAATGCTCTTTCCATTTTCATGGGGGGGGTGTTGAAATCGCCGAATAGATAAACAGGGGAATGGAGAAATCTTATTTAAACTGCAGTTAATGATTGTCGAAGGTGGTCGCTGAAAGAAGGGGAACTGTCTGGGGGCCGGTAACAAACTTTGAAAACAGATTTGGAAGATGAAGACGATATGCAAATCCATGTTAGTTCTATGTTTACTTCGTGAGTAATGTGGGACGATGACAAAGTGTTCCTGACGGCTACAAGGACACCTCCTCCTCTTCTCTCCTCACGATCCTGACGAAAAAGCTTAAAATATTTCATTGTCAGGGATCTTTGTCAATAAATTCTTTTCCAATCCAATCCAAGATGTCTTTGTGAACCCACGTTTCTGTTAGTGTAACAACGTCAGCATCAATGTCGTCGATGAAACAGTATAGTTGGTCACATTTCAGGACTATGCTTCCAATGTTAGTAAAAGCAATGTTTAACTGAAAAAAAGAAGGTCGGAAAGTTCTGTTAGAGGTGATCGGTGATGTCAAAGGCCGTCATTCTCTATCGATTGTTCTACCTTTTTCACTACTCACTGTGTTGTGAATGGTCCAATTGTTCTCAACAACGCTGAGAGGGGCTCGTACGAGTAGCATTTCTTTCCAGCGTGTTTGTCAAAATTAAGTTTGAAGGTGGGCCTAACATCATGCTTTGAGCGGTCATTAACTACCACCCGCAGTTGTACTTCCTAAGAGATTGACACTGTACGCTCATGATAAGGCTCTGTGCTATGCCTACTTAACCTCAAACAAGGGCAACAGACCAAAACTTTCAGTCGTAGTAACGAAGAGAAAAAAAAAAAGAAGCAAAGGTTAAGGAATATATAATTATGAGAGAAAGCGTGATTTTAGCACATGCCACATCAAATTTTGCTCTGATGCCGCTACCTCGCTTAGAGGCCCAGCAGTCACCAGACATCCAGGGCACTGTAGTGGTGTTGCCTTCGTTAGTTACACGCTAATTCTTTTGCATCTACATCATAAGGAGTTCATTTATTAAATGTCCTAGTTATTTCAGCGATTCCACTACTGCCAGCATTTCTCTGGAACGAAAACGTTTTAGTTTCTATCAGAACATTTTTAGACTGTCTGAGCAGGATTCTGTGGTTGCAAAATGTGAAGCAAAGCTTTTGTGAAGCCCAAAAAACTAAAAACTGGAGACTGAAGTTATCAGGCGGGGAGGACAGCAATGAGGAAAGCGACAGGCGGAGGGGAAAAAAAAAAGACAGAGAGAAAACACATAGCCTAGAAAAACATGGTGCGAAGAGAGGTGGCACTAATGAATGGGGAAGTGTGCAATGCTGACAGGTCAACTTGGGTTATGAAAGGTTCTGTAAGAATGCTACGGTTTATGAACTATTTTCGGTAGTGCTGCTCCGTTCTAGTACTGTGTTTTACTAAGTGTCAAGCTAGCCAGTGATGAGTGAGATAGACAAAAAGACCCATTTAGTGTGACTACAAATACAGAGCACCCAGAATGGTTTTGAGAGCCGAACGGAGCAGAAAATAATATATACAAACGGAACTAAATCTGATACAGATCAGTGACAGTGTATAATTTACACGGAGGTGAAAATTGCAGCAAATGTAAGTGCAAAAAGAACATACCTACGGAACAAAGATAGGAGACACCTTATGCCTTGAAACTCGGAGGTAGTCACAACTGTGCACAATAAATTGAACTGCTTCACTTTTTAAGGCACAAGAATATTGAGCGTAATTAGATGCGCATCTCCTTGCTTCATTGCAAATGTCAAGATACAATAGGCTTTTCCCACCCATGTCACGCAAGTCCGTAATGCTGTAAGGGCTTCGAGGGTACTTCAATAAATAAACCCCCTCCTTCCCCATCTCACGTACTGCTCCTACACTTTTCACTTATCCTCCCTCCCGCTCGCTCTTACTATGATGAATGCAACTGAGCTTTGCTCAATTCAATTTCCCCCCCGCGTTTGCTATCTGTTGGAACAGTGAGGTCTTTTTCTTTACTTTCACCTTTTTTGTGTCCTGCTTGGAGCAGCTTGAAGCAACGTTTTGTTTATTGTTTGCTTTTATCTCGCGTCTTCAACACTGTTTTTAATGCCTCATGTTTTTTCATTTGCTATCATAAAAACCAATCCAACGTGTAGTCTTAACGGAATGCTGACACTGTCAATGATGTACTAACATTTTCCCTCAAATATGCTTGAAGTTTCCTTTGCGCTGAATAACGTCGACAAGGGTGAGTCACGGAAGCGGTTAATTCGTGGCGAAGCCAGTAGATATGGGGTCAATCGGTTGGTCAGGCGGCAAGTAGTTGGATCGAGTGAGACACAACAAGAACAAGATTTCCATGTTTAGGCAGTCCAAGAAAAACTATCTGTCTTTAATAAGTGCAGAGAAGCAGACAGACACATCGATGGTCCTACCTGTTAAACAGATTCTTCAGGTCTTCCAGTTCATTGTATTATAACTAAAGCCCTTCCATCATGTCCAGTACAGGGGTGCCTTGGACCATGCAAGCTGAGACGGTCTTGTTTTCCTGTTGTTATTGTGGGCTGTATATATAATTCTTATTTCTTCCAAACTAACAGCTTGGAAGCCGGTGCTGTTTGGGTACCTTCCTTTATTTGATTCTTCACTTTACAAAGTTCAGTCACAAGATATTGTTCACATATCTCTGAAACCCCGAAGCTCAGGTGCTCAAAACTGTGATGTTCTTGACGCTTTCGTTTACGCACAGAGGCATTTGTATTACAACCAACCATTCTAACAAAATTAGTAAGTTGCTTTTGGGACTCGGCCGTAGGAATCAAACAAGGAGATGGTTTATGCAGACTTGCACTATGGATACTTCGGTATTCCAACTTCAACTTGCAGCGAGAGCGCGGCGTACTTTATATTTTCCCCTGCGAAAAAATTTTGTGAGGACTCCTTTCTGCACAATAAGAGCTGTTAGGATAGTTCCTGTCTGGACAGGGCTCCAACACTGATCATTTTCAACAATCAACAATCATGTTTTCAAACATACTTTAACACATCAAAGAGAAGACAGCTCCTTGGGCCTCCAATTGTCTCTCAGCTTGCTTGTGTGTTCAAAATGTCACCAACATGACCTAAGTGTACATTTTTTCGAAGAGAAAGGCACTCATTCTTGCCTTCCCGTCTAAAATTCCTTCATGCGAGTTGTATTACGAGGTAGCTGCAGTGTCATGGTTCAGCGGTAAATAGACAGGACCTGCTTTCATTTTGTTTTAAAGGAGCACTGACACGAAAATTTTATGTCACACTTTTATTGCTTTTATTGATGCTTAATGGTCTGGCCAACCTGAAACAGCACTTCAAATACTTCAGCGCGCAATAGTTAATTACATTGAACGGCCTGAAAATTGCTTGTTTCAAATTCCCGCGCTTTCATCCCGAATGGCGCATATGACAGAATCCCTGGTTGACCTCACCGCTTTGTGCGGACGTCACCGGTGCCCGCTTGAAAGGGTGTTGCGCCCGCTTGCCGCTCGTGGGGCCCCGCGCGTGAAGTGGCGTCACGAGTTTTTGACGAGCGGTGTCGCGTCACTTCTTTTGGCTTCACGGGGTGATGTCATGCTGATGTCCATTTGCTGAGTGCCGCTCCGCGCGCTGCTCCGTCGGCACGATAAACGAGATCCAATTGAACTATGTTCTTCGCGTCGCAGGCCGCTCATATTTCGGCCAGGGTATTCTGTTGAGTGAAGGAAGCGAACTGTGCAATAATATTAACGCCGAAAATTGGTGTCAGTGCTCCTTTAACACGAGCAATTACTAGACAAGATTTTTTTTTTTACTCCTCGCACTCAAAGACAACCTATACATGTTTAATGAGAACCTTGACGTCGGGAGTTCGTTTTTTGCCACTGAATCGGTTGGCAACTCTATCTTGCACCTCTCTGTCAAGTGCTTCCTCACATTCTTCAAACGGCGTGGTGCATCCGCAAAAAAGTACACACACCTAGAGCCATCATTTGGATTCGGTACATGGAACCATCGCTTTTTCTTAGTATCACTAATGGCATAAAATTTCCACAATGTTTGATTGCAGAGGCCCCATGCCACAAACAGTTCACACCAATGCATTCATGGGTACACAATTGTTTACTATCATTGCATTGACACGCCGCCTAGCATAAACGCAAGGGCATGCTATCCGTGACAAAACTCTGAAGTTACGTTACGTTCCACCGGAACGTTGTGACCTCTGAAGTGGCATTTCTGTTGAAGGGCCAAAATCCAAACCTTCTGCAGTTTCCTTATCATCCCACCATCAATACTCCTGCTCTGAAAGCTTGTCTGTCTGAATAACAACAACAACAAAAAATACAGAAAATAAGAGACACCTTCATAGTTTGTTTAAAAACAAAAGCGCACATACATACCTTGATTGTAAGCACATGAATTCTGTCAGGCATTCGTGGGCATTTCCATCTTTCTAATTACTAGGCTAGTTCTAGTCTAGTATCCTTGAGGCTATCAGAGGAGCTCCAGCCTCAAAGCCTTCGGCACTGTTTCACTGCTCCACGGTAAACCCCACATCGTGTTCATACGTAAGCAGATGGCTTAGTCAGGACTTGAAGAGGTCTGTTTTTTTTTTTTATTTTTTACACGAAGGCGTGGTTCAATCTTGTAACGGCATTCAGTTAATTCAATTGCGCACCTGCTTCGAGATTTTCATTGTCCA
This sequence comes from Haemaphysalis longicornis, assembly GCF_048455015.1. Lineage (NCBI taxonomy): Eukaryota > Metazoa > Arthropoda > Arachnida > Ixodida > Ixodidae > Haemaphysalis > Haemaphysalis longicornis. The sequence goes on from NW_027526445.1 coordinate 132,680,405, forward strand.
CCTCCAGGGTGCTGACGTCTCGCTCCATCAGAGATGTTCTTTTAAGCTCTGCAATTTTCCACTCTAAAGATCAAATTGTCCCTGCTTGATGCTGAAAATAAACAAATAAGGGACTCTAGTTCTTCGTTAAGACATGCAGTGCTGCTGCCTGCCTAACCCTGTACAGACTGCTTTCATAATAAAAGCTATGCCTACCTTTAAACCAATTTGGCGCGCCTATTGCGTTGGGAGTGTTGCCCCTCAGGATGCGTATGGGAACAGTGGAGGTTGTCCCAAGGCCACTGCATGCTGCATTGTCCACGCACACTTCCACATCACAATTAACACGAATTAACAAAATTAGTTGAGCTAGTTGGTTCATGGTTGTAGTAGATAGATGAATAGAGTGTTAAATGGACCAAAGCCGAAATAACACTCGAACGACATAAACAGGTGCCACCTTCAGACTGTTCACCTATTTATGAAAAACCACGCTCATTTATACACAGAACCCGAGCACATATAATGTCAATTATTTGGCAATACGTCGAGCCCGCTTGTAACGAACACATTGGGAAACTGAAATGACTTCATTATATCCGCTTTTCGCTATAACTGGACACAAAATCTGTGTATACAAATGGTAACGGGAAACGAAGATTTATTCGTTATAGCCGCTATTTCGTTAAAACCCGGTTCGCTATAAATGGGCTATACTGTACTAACAGTTTATCTATGAGCTGTTGTTAGCAAATAATTTTTGTCAAAATCATTAAAATTATCTGTACCTGGGGTCTGTCAATAAAAAAGTGTGGTTTTTCTTAAATAAACAGTTGGAAGTTGATGCCTGTTTACGTATTTTCCATCTTATTTCGTCTTTGTCTGTTTAGTGTCCTATTCGTTTATCTACTACAATTAAGACCTTTCTAGTCAGTCTGCAATTCGCTACAGCTTATTTCATGGCCACAGGATCTCTCAAATATACAAAGTACAGCCTCAGTCAGAAGTTGCTAGGCCACGACAATGGCTAAGAGACACAGAATTCAGAATACAAGCAGGTGAAAGCCCCTTTCTTACTACCGTAATATACTTTAGTTGCCCTTGAACGTGAATCTTTTGCTTTGAATTCCGTGTGGCCCAAAAGCGTTGGGCCTGGCATAGAAAATTTTGCCAAAGACTGTACATCTGACAAGAGCCAGCAGGTGGACTCTGTGCACTAGATGCTGAAACTTGCATGTGCAAGGGAAGTCAGTTGCTACGGTGCATCATGAGAATACATGTGCATGCAGTGAAACAGTTCGTGTAATTTGCAATGTGCTCATAGTACCACCTTTGTCTGTTGCTTTGGTAGTTATTTCCTCTCCATCACACCCTGGGCTGGGTGCAGCCAGTCACGTCTGTCGTGACTTCACTAGGGATCTGCCTGACCCTGAAAAACGCGAGTGCAAAAAGCCTACACTGAATCCCCAATCCACGTTGCACAAGCCCACAGGGTACACCTAAACTTGTACATACATACCCCTTTTGCGTACACAGCTGAAAGTTTGCGTACAGGCATCTCGCTGGCTGGGAGCAGATGGGAACATTGATTTGAGCAGTGATTTGCCGGGAGCTATGTTCACCGAGCCTGAAAAAATGTGAATGCAAAACGGCAACTGATTCACTGAATCTTTTTCACAGAAGCACACAAGGTGCACTTAATGTCACAGTGTTACCGACTCGAACGTACCACTTGTGCCTGAAAGACTGACAGTTCACGAACAGGCATCTCGCCGACTGGGAGTAGGTGCCAACACTGGCCATGGCTTCAGCAGCGACCGGCCAGCAGCTGGGCTCAGAGCGCTGAACGCTGAAAGCTCTTGCTGTGGCATGCTGCAGGAATACATGGTTCGTGTGTGTGTATAGCGAGTTTTGCTTTCGAAGCGAATGTGAAATGTATAATGGTTTTGTTTGAATAGTTGCGAATTGAGGCAAATATTTAGCAATGTCCAGTAAGAAAAACTGAAAGTTACAAATTCTCAAGCATGCTGCAGTAACTACAGCCTGTGGAAGAAGAATGTGATCATTTAATATATAAATAGTTATTTGGCATTTTTTTGCATGAACAGAAAGTGAAAATAAATTGCAAAAGAAAGGGTCACAAAAATTTCTTTGGTTTAAAACACAAATACAGAAGCTTTCAGCTGTTCCACATGAGGCAACTATCGTATAACGTGGTGACATCATTTGCAAGTGCTTCCGCGTGTTAGTGTAACTGGGGCATAACTACATAGTCTGATACTTTGACAAGCTATACGATAAACACGATCCTCTTATAAAAAAGAACTACGAGTGAAAGTTCTGTAAACTTCTTGTGAGCTTAAAGAAAAAAACCTCGATGTGTGGCATGAAGTCATGAAAAATTGGCCCGATTTTGATGCCCTCCTTCCAGGCATGCCTTCATGGCAGGGTGGTATGTATTAGTCACGCATTCTAATATTAAAAACACATCAATTTTACTTGCAAAACGCTTTTGTGTCGCACACACATGAATCTTTAGAATTTTGAGTATGGTCCGTGAAGAACATTTCATGCGTAGTATAAACACATGAAAAGAGTTGAGAAAAAAATTGGGAGCAAGTGCGTGATAATAAATGTGAACGGTTGGCCAACTTGGTTCGCCAGTGCGCAATGTCAAAGACCCTTTATTTTTAAAAGAAAGCCTCATCGTAGTCTCTAGGAGTACGAAACCAGGCAAAATTACCGTCTTTCCGACCTTTCCACTGTCCTGTATATACAGCAAAAAAAGAACATAAGAAAAAATATCTACATTTCTGACACGTTTTGCTTAGAAACTGGGGACCATGTTGAACATGCAACAGTGCTTTCTTGTCTAGGGAGTGTTGAGCGGGGCAGTTTTGACCATGATATCAGGATGTCAGAGAAGGATCACAACCCAATGCCATGCAGATAAGAGGCACTCTCTGAAAGCGATACGTTCAGTGCCCAGCCAGTTCTGACTCAAAGCAAAGAACGTATTTTGCATCTGCATTAGCAGGACATTTCTTGTTTTCAACGCGGCATAACTTCGTGTGCCCGAGTTTACTGAAGCTGCCCGTTTGAGTTTTCGAACCTTTTTAATAGTGCTATTTTATTCGAAGCTGAAATGAATATCGTATTATTTGCTCCGATGTTTGAAAGTTTCAAACACTCGCACACCCCTGATACGTAGCTTATCGCATGTTAAACAGCACATAAAATACGCTTAATGTGACAGTGCTACCGACTTGTGCATACCATGGCTGAAAGTGTGTGTAGAGGCATCTCGCTTCCTGGAAGCATGTGACACCTTTAGGAGGGGCTTGAGCAGGGACTGGCCAGCAGTTGAGATTGCAGCAGTCGATGCTGGAAGTTTCACATGAAAGAGAAGTCAATTGCTGAGGTACACTACAGGAATACATGGTGTCACACCTGCCAAAGTGTGGATTTTGAACTTGGTTTTAAATTCCTTCAGCCAGGTCAGGCGGGACTAAATTATCTTTTTTAGCCGCACAATAAATGCACTTTGGTAGGCGAAGAAGGCAATTCTGTGCGTAGCCATCCGCGGTATCAACTGCAATCAGCTTTTCACAACCAGAAACCCCTCCCGATTGTGAGCTTCTTGGGCCGCTACTGTGCAACAAATGCGTTTAAGGTTTCTAATGTGCGATGTTATGCTGTCGCCTTCATCGCAATCCCACGGTTCAAAGATAGCATGCCGGAAGAAGTGGTAGGACAAGCGAGTCGCAGTGCACCTGACAAGCGATCGAGACGCAGTGCACCTGAAAAAAGTGTCACCTACCAGCAGGTTCAGCGTCATCGTGTGCCTCAACTTTCTAGCGGCAGATGTGTGAACTGCGGCGGTGGGAGGATGCTGAATTCCCCACTGGGGTATGCTGCATCATTATCATCATGGTGTTGATTGTAGATTGTAGGGGTTTAACGCACTGACACAACGCAGGTGATGAGGCACGCCGTAGTGGAGGGCTCCGCATTAATTTGGACCACCTGGGGATCTTTAACGTGCGCTGAAATCTCGTCCGCACGGGCGTTTCTGCTATTCGCCTCCATCAGAAAAGCGGCCGCTGCGGTCGGGAATCGAACCCACGTCCTCGTGCTCAGCAGCGCAACGCCTTAGCCACTGAGCCACCGCGGCGGGTAGCATCATGGTGTTCATAATCCTGTTATTAAAGGTCAGAACCCAGTTCCGGTCAGCCATGACACCGAACCCTGCTGCTTGCCTTCTCTTGCCTTAACACAATGCTCACAGAGCCAGACCCTAAAAAATGTGAATGTTATTCCACATTTCACAATCGCAAAGAGCCAACTTTACTTATTCATTGAGGCAGCCTTTTGTTGTATGGGTCAGGAAAGGACAATGCTTCATAAACTTCCAAGGAAGGTTATCAGAGGCCCACATTTCTGAGCAACTTAGTCATCTGAAAATGTGGCTAGCTCACGACGTGACAGTCAGCCATGTGGGCAGGACTTCACTGTTGTGCCAATAGGGAAGGACGTGCCCATGGCGGTTGTTTCAAAACACACTCATCAGCCTAACCTGCCATGGCCAGTCCAAGGGTAGAGAACTCTAGGCTTAGTATTGCGGTAGACATTTGATAGTTGCTTTCACTGGCAGCGTGGATGATGCCACGCATTCAATTCTGGAGGGCAATAACAAACTGTCGCTCAACTGTGTATGTTGGTTTGTGCACGCAGACTGCACCATACTGTTGCCACTCACCACGCCACGCGCCTCGCAGGCACGTACAGGCATGTACGTAGCTGCCTCCACCTGGCTGGCGTGTGCGGGCAAAAACCACTTTGTGTGGAAAAAACACACTGCGTGCAAAAAAAAAAAAACACTTCGTCCTTATCAGCTTTATCTATTTCTTGGGAACGATGTATGCACAAAACCTACAAACTAAGCTAACTATCTGTCATAATCCCCGACGACGGTCGGGAAATCTAGGAAGGACGGTTGTCAATGGTTACTTTAATGAGAGCTAACTTTTCAACATTTCAGGCCCATAAAGAAACAAAAGGGGCAGCCTGAAGTATAAATTTTGTTCCTAAAAAGAATTAAGAAGGTGAAACGATAAGTATAGCAAAGGATAAGTGTAAGTTGCGTTTGTCAATACGGGTAATTTAATGTCATGGTGTTAAGAGCTTTCACATACCACGTGTGCCTGAATTTCTGAAACCTTGCACACAGCTGTGCTGCCAAGTAGGTGCAGGTGTCAACTTTGGGGGCAGCTTATTAAGCAGCGATCGGCCAGCAGTTGGGCTCGCAGCGCTGGACACTGAAAGTTCCACAATGCAAGAGAAGTTGGTTGCTATGGCACAATACAATAATACACAATCAGGATGCAGCTTTAATACACAATCAGGATGCAGAATCACCAATAATTCTGCAATGTGCACTTACCACCTGTGTCTGTGGCACTGGTGGTCTCCTCACAATTAAGCCTTGGGCTGGGTGTAGCCAGTAACGTCTGCCGCGGCTTCAGAAGTGGCCGGCTGGGAGCTTTGCACACACAGTCAGACCCTGAAAAATGGGACTGCAAAACGGCCACTAAATCTCCAACCCGTGTTACTCAAGCCCAAGCTGATTGGAATTCAAGCTGATTGGAATTCTTCGCCCTCTAGTACATTTGACTGCCCCCTCCCCCTGGCTTCACCATGGGTCCATGGCTAATGCGTCACGATGTTGAGCTGTGAGCCCAAGGACGCAGGTGCGATTCTGGCCGCGATCGTTGCTTTTCAGATGGAGGCAAAAAGCAAAAAGGTCATGTGTTGAGATTTCAGTTCACATTACAAGTCCCCAGGTAGTCAAAACTAATCCAGAGCCCACGTGCAGCGTCGGCACATTAAACCCCACAACCTGACAATCCCTCTGTACTTACATTCCCGAAAGAATGTTGTTTATTACACAAACATATTGTACGTTTCTTTTTATATTTCGCAATGTTTGCTTCAAGATTTTCATGTTACATTTAGAGCTTCTTATTTTGTGCTTAGTTCTTGTGTATGTGTACACAAGGGTGCATATATATGTCTAAATATTGTATACCTAATATCTATTTATTGATTACTCAATACTCAGTTGAATGGCCTTTTTACGCGTTGTTATCGTGATGAACGTTTTTGACATATATAATGTTCACCCACTCCATGCTCTGAAGGCCAGACACTCAGGCTGGCAGAACGTAAATAACTAAATACACGGAAAACAGGTATATATTAATGATGGCTGTTGCTTTTTGAGAGTTGAAGAAAATTGCAAAATTGAAATTGCACAGGTGAGCATAATGAAGTCACGTTGGTGGTATCGCAGTCACTGCCTTTTTAGCCAGCCCATACTACATTACACAATGCAAATTGATTAACCTAGAATTTTACAATGACAGGCCTGTGTACCTGGCATCGCTCTGTGGTCAATGCAGCAAATGGGCACACGGGGTGAAACTTTTTGGAGTGAGGCAATGACCCAATCACCTTCAAGGACACGTTGCTTGGTAATCTGCCTGCAAGTGCAGTGTTAGGCGCAAATCATACAGTGCAACAAAAAATTATGAATAGCCGTTTAAGGACAAAACTTCGGCTAGTTGGTGCGCACTAAACTTCGTCATCACTATTAGTGCGAAAGAAATTAAACGAAACAAGAATTGGGAAAGACATACTGGGCGGCACAAAACGATGGTTTTAACTACAGCTTCATGGGAGAGCATATGCCCACCACACAACGTGCACACCACCAAGGAAAAAAAAAATGTTACGCTACGCACAATTATGATGACCCTCTAAATACTCCGTTTTTTTTTTTTTTTTGAAAGGGCAAAAGTACAGCTGCTTACGCAGTTATTGCCACTGTGAAAAGAGTGCAAGTCACATGAACTTTATAGTACAAGCGACAAAGAAAGTGGTGAACCTTTCATAACAGCCTTGCCGGGTTGGCGCGTTATTACAAAGCTGCACATCTACTATGCCAACTTCCCAGGGGCCGAAAAATAATGTGTAAGCTACACATTCACAATGCCACAGATACCACGACTGCTATAGATACAACACAACAGTCATACGGGCTGACACAATGATCAGTGTAGGGAAACCAACACCAGCAGCTGTTAAACCGGACTCTGCATGCTGTTGGATAGCTGTTCATATCGCTTACAGAAAGCAGCCCACAGACAGTTAAAGGAACACTGAACGAAACTAGCAAGTTGGTTTCAAATGAAAGTCTCACCTTCCCATAGCCACTTAAGAGTTGAGTCGGTGCCGAAAGATGCCTTAATTGTTGTCCAACCACTAATCAAACGCACATCAAACATGACACAGAGACTGCACTCGCTGTTTGCACAATAATAAATTGGAAGCAAGCAAGGCAGCAGTGATGTATAGCGGTACAGAAGCAACCAAATACAGTAAAAGCTCCTTAATTCAAACTCGGTTAATTCGAACTGACGCCCTGGTCCCATCACAGCCCTGTGTATTTTAATGGGGGAACACTCCCGATAATTCGAACGCGCCGGTTTATGGAATGGTTCATTCGAACTGGGATCCCCTGTATCCAACGCTCCTCGCAGAAGTCATCCCAGAGGTATTACGATGTGTTGCAAATCTAAGCCAAACAAAATTTGCTAGAGATGCAAAACAACGAAGCAGAAAAACAACAGCGTAGTACGTACGCTACACTGCTGTGGCAGCTTATTTCGCCTCCACTGCAGGCGCCAGTGTGCGGGTACACGCCGTTGCAGGTTTTCTTTGTGCCACGGTCGCTGTGTAGTGTAGTAGCGCCTAGTTTGCGATAATGAGTCCAGAAATGGCTTCTTTGTGTTCTGCCCGCACAGCATGGTGCGATTTTCATTAATTCAAGCGCCCACCCGCTAATTTGAACTCCGCTTAATTGGAACAATTTTATGGTCCCTGTCGAGTTTGAATTAGCAAGCTTTTACCGTACAACGCCATCACGTACCAAGCAGTTTGGTCAGTTTCGGTCAAATCAGTCGTGCTTTTCCCAACTCTCACGTTGTTTGCAACTCCGGACAACTAAGCGAAATATTCCTACGTGGGACCTGCGGTCAGTATTGACGTTTTGTCGAATAACGTACTGTCCTTTTGAGGCCCGTGAATGTTAGCGTCAAACACACCACTCATTAGTAGCTCACGCGCTTCCTTGAAAAGCGGTACCGCCGCCCCAGGTATGGATGAGTAGTGCCATCCAGTGGAAGCCAGGAAAGACGTTGCACTCCCAAGATGAGTTAGGCACTTTCGGTGCAATTTGCGCGGTATAGCCAGTGGCAGCACATGTCTTCATGTCTTCGCTATATTCTGGCTTATTAAAAAAAAAAATTATGCATAAGAGTGGTATTTTCGTGTTCTCGTTAATTTAATCTATCAATCTGGAGCAACTTGTATTCTGACTTCAGTGTCTCTTTAAAGGTACATCCTTCTTCTAACAGTGTTAGAAGAACTGGTTTCCTCGACCAAGGGAAGTAGCACCAGCAGACGGAACTTTAACTCAAAATGATGCACATTTAAGAACTGCCAGCGTCTCTTTTCTCCCAACTTGTGAGCGAACCTGAGCCTTTTTGAGTTATTTTGAAGAGCATTCGAAATATTTTTCACAGCGACTGGCCTATTATCCAGAACAACAAGAAAATTGTCTGTGCATCTGAAAATCTTTGCACACTGTGTGGATTCGATGCAAACGGAAATGTGTTTGTCAAAGGCAGCTAAAAACAGCTCATTTCAAACGCAGACACGCGATCATTTTTTTATTAAAATTTGAGTAGTTAACATTAGAAAAAATACACAAAAGATAAAAACATAAAAGAGTTATCAATGCTTGAACAAAAAGCACTGGTGCCACCTGATCTTTCTAGCATAATAGCGATCATGCAGATGCCATGAATAGCTAATTGGGAGTTTACAGTTGCTTCATTACTGGGACACTGCAGCGAATGCGTTGAAAACTTTACTGTAGTTGCATATTGCTGTTTAACCTATTTAATCCATTATTTCAAAATTTAGCGGACGTCTGGAGCCTCAGTTCATTTCTAATTAGCGAGAAATAAAAAAAGCATGCCCCATTTTCAGCCACCGCAACTACTACTACAGCGTTTCACGCTATTCCAGCCTTTGAAATATTGCTTTTCGTATTTCGTACATTTTATGCTTCATGTAAGCTTTTTGTTTGTTTGCGAATGGGTTGTACGGGACAAACACGCTATCAATCCGCGAAATTAGGAACTGACTGCAGTGTCTTTTTACTAGGCCAAACGTTTTCGATTTACCTTGTTCATCGCTTTTTCTGGATTGTTTGGCGACATGCCCTTGGTCCATTTCTGTACCTACATGCGGGCGACATAAAATTTGCTGCATTGCACACACATTAAAAGGTATGAAATATTGATTGTTGAGATTGTGGCTTTACGCAGTTTTGTTCCTACCTGGTTTCTATGGCCCAAGATTAAACAGTGAAAGCACAGCTTTGCATTCCACCTTCTTAACGCGTAGTTTTCAGGCACTGCAGGCTCGAACTGGTCTTTCGTGAAGTGGTCCTTTGCATGTAGAGATGGTTTTTGTTCGTGCAATGACACGTGCACATCATAGTGGCAAGCTCCTGAACTTTTGAACTGAAGCTCCTGAACTTATGAAAGACAAACCTGTACTACTAAGCAGTACTTAATGGTAACACACAGCAGCTGAGGCATGGGAGGAGGGGGGGAGAGTGCCTGCTAGCGTTATTCTGAATAGGAACAGCTCATAATCAGTAAAAATGACGAGAGAAGTGCGACTAAATTCAGAACTTGTTTTGCTTTTTTCTTGTGTTTTGCCCTATTACTGCCAAAATGTGTGCTGAAAAATTGCAGCATACCTGTACCAATTAAGGTGTGCACGACAGATTTTCGCTAATGCCCTAAGGCACAAATGCAGTTTCACAATTTATTTTTATCAACGTAGCTAGTGTAGCACCTGGGAGTACTGAATTGCAACACGCGTTGCTTGCAGTTTCGCAGCAATACTAATATATTATCATTTTCGCAATAATATCGGTACTAGCACCTCCTTGATAGCATGGTGCACGTCAATTATTACCGCAAATATACAGCGTTAGTATAACACTGTATCAGTTCCTACAAATAACTTTTTCTGCGCTTACATCAGCTGAAATAACGTAAGGTAATACCCGTGCTACACGAGCATTTCTAAGGCCTTTGAGTCGAATGCCATTTGACTCAAATGACACCTTTGAGCTGCTACACGACGTTTTTCAAAGGCATTTGACTGAAATGCCATCCAAGTCGAAGGAGGACGACATCCGACCTTTGAAATTCTCAAAGGCCTTTGAAACGCGAACGTTCGTACTCTCGCACGCAGTGTCTGCATGTCACAATAACGAAAATATTAAATCCTCATCCACAATAAAGAAAATAAAGAAAATCCTCATCTGCTGTAGACTTTGGGGCACTTCTCGATGAGCAGAGGCTACTCCGTGAAGACCTCAAAGCTGCGAGGGCCAAAGAGCTTGAGCTGCGCAAGCGGCAAATCAAGATGCAGGAGAAGTTGTAAAGCTCCATGTCGAGGTATTTTGATTGACACTGAGAAAATAAATGTTGCTTCACTGCCTCCTGTAGTATTCCACAATGGCTGCCCTGACTGAATTTCCAGTGGCCTGCACAGCATGTGTGTTGTGTGCAGGCTGATCATATAGTGCATTGTTTGCCTCAACTTCGGCACACCACTGCTGCAAAACAGTGTCACCAAAGTGCTCGCACACGTTGTTCAGGATGCAGCATGCGTGAATGGCGAGCCTGGCATTGTCTATGTCGCACCCCATGCGTTTCAGCAAGAACCGAAACCTTGCCTTCATCCGTCCAAACGCATTTTGAACTATGCGTCTGGACTTTGAGAGCTCATAGTTGAATCTTCTCTGCCCATCGTCTAGCTGGCTTCTGTGGCTGAAGGGCTTGATGAGGTTGGGCGTAAGGGGGAACGCTTGATCGCAAAGGATCAGTGGAGGCACAGCCGTGCCGCTGATGTTGGCCACAGGTGTCTGGAACAGTGGCCCATTAATGTGGCGAGCCAGGTCCGATCTCTGGTGCATGAACCAATCGTGGCACTGGACTGGTGAGCCCACGTTCACGAACCTGAAGCGGTAGCGGTGGCCCACCAGGGCCAACAGGATCATGCTGTACCTGGAAGATACACAGCTCAAGTGGGCACATTTCGTAGCAACAAAAATGTGCAAGTATCAATGGGTGAGACAATGCATCAGCAAGACGAAGCTGGCTGTCATTAATTTTTTTTTTTTAGTATTTCTAGTTGCTGACCAATAACGTCTGAAGGCAAATTTTAAGGCGCGAGTTTTATGGCAGAAGCAAAATAACCATGTGAAAAGTATCTTTCGAGGTAAGAGCATGGCTTACCAGCCTTTGTAGTTGATATAGTCGGCCGCGTGTTCCTTCGGTGGTGACACCGGGAAGTGACAGCCGCCCATGGCACCTACGGCCTGGGGGAATGCCGTCACAGCAGTGAATTCCCGGGTGTGTTCTGCCATGTCCTCCGATGACGGCATCTTTATCCAGTCGGCCTCCATGAGCTCCACAACCGCCTCACAAAACTCACGGTACAGCTTGTTCACTGACGATCGCCCCACGGCGAACACCAGGGCAATAGTCCTGTCCTCCGCGGAGGAACACAGTTTGTAGAGGCCCACTGCAACGCGTTTTTCCACCGGCGTTGCGTCGCGAATGTTGGTGTTCATGTTCTCGAGCTTTTTCGGCACTTTTCGACAATGAACCGGAATGTCACTCGCGACACTCTGAACATCCGCTTGAAATTTTGCTCGTCCAGCTGTGGCAGCGTTCTTTTAACTCTTTCGCTACCGCGCCTATCAAAATCGATTAATTTGATCGATACTTTTGGGAGCGCCTTTTCATAGCGTTCCAGGTGTTTCTCGAACAAGTAAAGCTGTTCGGAGTTAGATCAGAAAATGGCCTTTCAAAATCAGTTTTGTTTTCATTTTTGCAACGGAAACGTGATTTTTGACACGCTTTTGAATCACCTGGTTGTGGAAAAGGGGCGTGGTCATCGCGCCTCAAGGCTACCAACGAAGAATGCGTGCAACTCGTAATTACTCTGCACCAGCGCTTGTTTTTTGCTATCAGGGCGTGAATGGGGAACTAGCAAACGATTTTCAATCGTCAGGTTCACGCTCTGACAGTAATAATCCCAGAAATCGGCTGAAAATGTCAAGCAGTGCCTGGTTGCAAAGCTACTTTATGATTTTAGGCAGTTTTATTGCCTTTGCGCAAGTTGTCCTAAGTACTCTGGTAGTTCTACTTACCCCAGGACCATTCCCAAACAGTTTACAACAGTTTCGGTTTCGTTTCTGCATCGCGAAATTCATATTTAGCGCAACTACGCAGTTACCCAACTTCAAGGCTAACTGCCATGGCGCCTGAAGCGTCCGCGACTGATCCTCGAACAAAGCACGCCGCTCCTCATTTCCCCCCACCCTAACCCGATTTCTGCGATAAGAACTTCAGATGCAAGTCAAAAGGTCACACCCAGTCGCCAGATATCTGTTCCGCCGAGGACAGCGCTTCAAACCGGCCTTACACACCTGACGTTCAGGAACGGTGGACGAGCTCTACCGCGCATGCGCCAACTAGACATCAAAAAACAAAAGAAAGCGACTTTTTTTTTTTGCCGGACGTGACGTCATGGTTTTAAAAAAGGTACTGACTACAGTGACGGGGCCCGTCGCTTTAAAACATGCACTACAGTGACGGGGCCCCGTCACTTTAAAATCTGCACTACAGTGACGGGGCCCCAAAAGTTCCGTCCAGAGGAAACGCAATTGCTCGCGTGGAGAGCAGTCTCTCTTGATTTTTACCCAACCGGCCAAACCACTACCGCTCACTGACTAGCCAGAATCACTGATAATTATTAATCATTATTATCAATTACAGATGGTCGGACTAACTCTAGCCCTATCCGAACGGATCTCCAAGCCGCCACCCGACGCCCGCTTCACAATATTTCCGCGAGAGCAGTCAGTCTTGATTTTTACCTAACCGGCCAAACCGCTTCCGCTCACTGACTAGCCAGAGTCACTGTTAATTATTAATGACTGATAATAATTACAGGAGATCGGGTGTAACTGGCGATGGCTACGTCGGCCTTGGCTCCAGCTGAGCGGTTCGGCCGCTTGAGTAAAAAACCAAGACCGACTGCTCTCACCACACACACACGCACACGCACACGCACACACACACACAAATATAAAAAACACGACGCGTGAATCGAACTACGGACTATAACGCCCGTAGTCAGCGGCTGAACCACTGCACCAAATCCAACAACGAGGAACGGCGGCTAATCGGCTGGTTTTGATTTTGATATATTGAGGGGGCCCCGTCACTGTAGTGTAGATTTTAAAGTGACGGGGCCCCGTCACTGTAGTGCAGATTTCAAAGTGACGGGGCCCCGTCACTGTAGTGCAGATTTTAAAGTGACGGGGCCCCGTCACTGTAGTCAGTACCTAGAAATTAAGAAGAAGAAATATTAGTAGAAATTAAGAAGAAGAAATGGACGTGGGCAGGGCATGTAATGCGAAGGCAAGATAACCGCTGGTCATTAAAGGTAACAGAGTGGATCCCTAGAGAAGGCAAGCGTTGCAGGGGGCGGCAGAAAGTTAGATGGGCCGATGAGATCAAGAAGTTTGCGGGGATAAATTGGTCACAGTTGGCACAGGACCGAGGTAATTGGAGAATAATGGGAGAGGCCTTTGCCCTGCAGTGGGCGTAGATAGGCTGGTGATGATGATGATGATGAACTTATTTGCGGTAAGATTGCTGCAGACACAGCTCAGTCACGCTAAACACAGAAGAAATGACGTTGAAAGCATTGCACATCGTAAGATCTGTTCCTAAAAGCACCAACTTAAATACAATATTGTTCTTCGGCATGTGACAGCGCACATCAAGGACATATTGGGTAGTGAACTGTTCAGCGTGTGTTGAATGCATAGCATTATACCAGCTTGAACGTGCCTCAGAAGGGATAATTTTAAAAACGGCAACTTGAGAGGGCCCACGAAAAAAAAAAAAATGCTTGGCACCAGGGCTAAGTGCAGCTAGTTAATATTTTCTCATTCACTACTTGAGGCCTGGATGTGTATTATTAGGGCTTGGTTCCTACAGCTGGTAACAACAACAAAAAAACCTTTGTCCTGTGCGCAGCCCTACCTCCCACCGGGCTGCATGTCCTATTATCAGCTGGCTTAAGGTTTCAGACCAACGAAGTGATTAGCAGACAGATTATTCAGCATGGTAGTTACTACACCTTCGCAATGGTAAACATTACCTGCCTGCCTCACGACTCCGAACATTATACCTTCGCACAGGTTAACTCCGTTATACTGGGACAAAAACACAGCCCTGCGGTCTACGTTTGCAGTGGCTAGCTTGGTTACGATGGGAGTGGTCATGCGCCGTCCCAGTGCCCTCGTCTGACCGGCGTTGCTGCCTCTCGCCACAACACGGCGGCGGCGAAACGCCCAGCGGCCTCAACACGGCGCTCTAATAAAACACACCGCAGAAGTTCGTCGGGAACGCAGTCATCACTGTCGTAAATCGAGGCGGCAGAACTGATGCAGGGCGCCCGTGGTCACCGTCGCAACGTACTACGCGAACACACTCAGCGTCCAGGTCACACGCTGCACACCACCGTAAGTGCTCTCCAGAAGTTCAAGAGCGCCTTCATCACAATCGTAAGCCAAACACCTATGCACCGCTGCAACGGCAGGCAAAAATCACGACGAGAAGAGCGCAGCGAGATAACCGCGCAACAGCTGCCATTTTTCTTTAAGCATAACGTCACATCCGGCAAAAAAAAAAAAAAAACAAAGTTGCTTTGTTTGTTTTTTTATGTCTAGTTGGCGCATGCGCAGTAAGGTTCGTCCACCGTTCCTGAACGTCAGGTGCCTTACACTGCCAGCTGTTCGCCTTCCAGTTTCGTTTTCATGCGAGGGGATATCCGGGTGTCTAATGTTGCTGCTTAGTTGAACTGTCTATTCGGACGGAGTCTCTGATAAGTTTTTGTACTGTTTCTTTTGAAAAATGTTAGGTGGCGCTGCAATAGAGGAGGCTCGTTGTGCTGATCTTTTTTAGCGCGCGACTGCTACTTGGCCAAAGATCGCAGGGGACGATTCTAGCTCATCGTACCTCATTTTTGCGAGCAAGGCTACAATTGCGAGTAAGAAGATGATAATAAAGCTCAGCTTTATGTTTTGAGAGATAACTGACCGTGAACGACAACAAACATCAGCCACGGCGTTCCGTTTTCAACTTCATGCATGTTTTTTTCTGCATCGCGTGCTTGTCCCAAATATTGTGCTCGCTGTAAATGCAAAGTCAGCCATTGGCAAGATGTTTTTACGTTATTTGGGGGCAAATTGGTGCCTCTGATAACGTCAAACCGCCAGATTTATTCCAAGGAACCACCCAAAATTGCACAGTTTGAATTAGAGGTTGGGCTTCACCGCATGACACGAGCACCGTGCGTGCTAACATTTTTTTTTATATCGGAAAAACTGTTCCGCGCAAGTCGACATTTTTTTTAGGGTGTGTTTTTGAAATGTTTCCCTGCAAAATGTATATTCTAATTTTTTTCTACTACCGGTGGTTTGATATACATAACTCCTTTTTTATCATTTTTTTCGACGACTTGACAAAACTTTTGATTTTGATATTTTTTTTCACAACTATGATATATGAAAACCTTTAAAAAACTGGTGTTATTGGAAAGGCCGTTAAATAATCTGCATTTTGTGCTCCTGCAATTAGTGCCTAAATAATTTTTTAGCAGAAAAAAAAATGTTTTCTTGGACCCCCCAAAATTGGTCAATTTTCTGCGGTAGCGAAAGAGTTAAACCACCCTTCGTGGCGTGAGTGCATCAAAATGCGCTTTTCAGTGGGATTCGCCGAACACGCCGCAGCCCAGGTTACGACATGGTTGATACAAAGAAGCTGTTCGTCCAATGCATCCGCTGCGGCTTTCGCCGCCTCTACTTCGGCGTCCATTTCTTCGAGGGCGGCTATCTCTATGGCAAGCTCCACACCCGGCTCGATGCCACTATGTTCATTTTCCTCCATCGAGGCCTCGAAAAACCGGTAAATGGAGGAAAAAGGAAGGAAACTGATGATAAACGATCGTAGAATCTCTAAAAACGTTGGAATCTGCATCTGCACCACCGCTTTGAAAAATCGCGCTGAACGGATGCAGGCATAGAGATAATATTGGCGGTGAGATGTTTGAGTGGCGCCCCCTGGCTCTGACGTCGGCTTAGGGATTCGCGCCGCTGTCGTCTGCTACACTCCGCTTGTGAGGGGTAACAGTGCCTGGGCTAGAAATCGCCCGCTTCGTTGCTGTAGTGCGTTAAAAAGCGTATTTCTAGCGATTCAGTTATTTTGCCAGCTTCTGACGCACCTGAATAATTTGAAGCTGTATCCCCCGCAAGTTTGCAACACACGAATAGATAGAGAACAACTTCCCTCAGAGTATCGGTCAGAAGATCGTGTGTAACTCGTCCTTTCTTGCTTATTCGCGAGGATCAGCGATCAGAGCTTCTCGATAAGTATTGAAAATGCGTAGGCTTCCCTGCAGTATTTTTGAGATGCTCCTATGAAGACTCAACAGTCGAATACTACGTACCAAGCAGCGGCCTCTACTAAATAAGCGGCCTCTAATAAAGCGGCTTTCTTCTGTTTCTTTCGTTGTTGTCTTGTATCGGGTTAATGTTTCTTGCTTTTTTTTTTTCTGCCCAACGCATTAATTTTTCTGCGCCGTCACCAACTTTTTATTAGGAGGTTTCGGGATGTTTGGGAGCCTCACAAAGGTCGTGTGGATATTTCCTTCATTTTGTTTGGCATACATTCCCTTCTTCACAAATTGGCTTTCATTACGGCTGCGTGCAAGAAGATGCATATCCGCAGCGTGCTTTGTTTATTCACATGCAAATACAATGAGAAGGTTCGTGCTACGCCACCGCGATCGCGCCCTAAACAACGTGGTCCACAGTACTCGAAGGCGGCTTTTGTGCTCCGAATTTCTATCGTAATTATATCGTTATCATAACGAACTGACTCTCACCTCGAACAATGATGACATGATTACGGTGTTGAAGGCATGATATACTCGCTAAGTAACGTAATAAATAGTATACCTGCATATATTACAAGACTCGAAACCGAAGAAGTATTCCAAGTAGCTCTTTATTGCTTTTCAACCCTTCCAGGCGCGAAGAACAAATCCTGTTCTACTCGGGATGGCGTTCCATGATTTGAAAAAAATTACTTTTACTCTCTTGTCCTGGACTGAGGACCCGGCCCACTAAGCAGATCGATTTAATTGTTAAACAAAGTTTTCCCCTCCTCCCCTTACTCTTCCTCCTCCTCTTGAGTGCAGTTTTCCTATAACGCATATCCGAATATTGGGAACATATGGCTGTGCAAAATGTTCCGAAATATCCCTCCAGGTCTTAACAAACATATATGTGTTACTATAAATTTAATGAAGACGTGACTCGTTTTACTCAATAAACCTCCATACTGGTTAGATGCCTGGTATAGAATCAGCACGCGCGTATATACACACTGGGTTATTTGGAACTCAACCTACCGTTTTTGCAGTCTATAGTGCATGTCGGCAAACTTTCATGCCTTGACAACGTAAAGTGATGTGACAAAACACGTTCGAGGTTGCAAAAACTGCTTTACCTTACATATGATTACCGGGAATCGTGATGCCTTCTGCCAAAGCCGGCAGCCCTGAAGGCCTATAATTTGTTTTGGTCTTCCATATTCGCTGTTGTCGGTTATTAGCAGCTGACTGTTCCTTGTTCGAATGCTTACATGAGAAGCTCACGCCTAGCTCCGACTCTTCGCGCTCCGCACAGGACCGGCTTCGCAAGGAATGGGGTGGCGCCAGCAATGTTTCTCCTGTAGCGGTACCCAAAACTGTACTTTAATTGACACCATGAGCTAGTGTATGCGATTTTAAGCCTATTATTATGATAAAAAGTTACCCACACGCCAATTCTGGTGCGGACAAGCATCAGACGTTGACCGAGCGCAAAGAAACAGCAGGGAGAGCGATCTTGAGTGAAGCAGACGACAAATGCGAGAATCCCTAAGCTGACGTCACTGAGGCGCGCTTCGCAGCGCCGCCTGTGTTCGCGCTCACCGCCAATACTGACTGATGCAGGGCCAGCGTCGCCAGCGTGGCCAGACATCAAGACGTACGCTCGTAACTGTAGCCAGGTTCTTAAAAGACTTCCTACTTAACAAATTCACCTAAATTTATCGTATTAATCAATTTTGTCACTCATAAAGATTTTTTTTGCCGAGAAAAGCTTTAAAATTTTTTTTGTCAATTT
Source organism: Haemaphysalis longicornis (assembly GCF_048455015.1). Taxonomy (NCBI): domain Eukaryota; kingdom Metazoa; phylum Arthropoda; class Arachnida; order Ixodida; family Ixodidae; genus Haemaphysalis; species Haemaphysalis longicornis. Next base: position 132,698,847 of record NW_027526445.1, read on the forward strand.
ACGAGAACGAAACTAGGCAGCAGTGGCGACACCAGAACATTGCGGGTGAATGCGGAAACTTTCAACTGCCTTTGAAAATCGTCGTGCAGATCGGCTATTGGCGGTGAGCGCGACCACGGGCGGCGCTGCGGAGCGCGCCTCCGTGACGTCGGCTTAAGCCCGTTTTCTTTTGAGTCCGACAAGTCGGATCCGACATGTCGGATCCGACTTGTCGGGCCGACACGCGAGTCTGAGTCGGGCGGCCGTTTTCTTTTGCATTTGGGAGCCGGACGCCGCCATCAGTGTCGGGCCAAATGCGTCACTTGAATCGAATATTGTGATTGGTTCGTCCGACCTTATAGTACTTTTTGTTTACGCTCAAACAGCTATTGTGGTCATTTGAGAAAATTTGAGTTTATTTCCCTCAGCATGGCGCGAATGTTGATCTCATTAGACTTAATCAGCCTGCAGCCGTAACGTCTATGTAGACGCAAGCGCATTGGAGAGCTTCCCATAAACCAGTGCATGCCCGGCGATGCTGCAGCTTGGCTCGGGCAGGGTCACTCTGGCTTGGATTATGAAGCGGCGACGGCGCAAAATCTTCCCGTTTTTCCGAATCTCATGCGGCAAGACTGTTCTTTGAAGCATAATCGCTCTCCCAGCAATGTAACATGCGTCCACGTACGTAGCAGCGCTCTATGATTACGCAGAAACAAGCTCTCGACCGTTCAGCGCATCGCATTCTGATACGGTGCGCACGGTCTGTCTATTTGCGTCGTTGCGGCAAATGTTAGCGCTTCTTTCGTCAATTGCAATGAGCACTGGTATTTTAAATTCTGCGACGCAGGGTACAAAATTTTGGTCTGGGAATATCGGCAGGCAGCATAGTTGTTACCTTAACATCATGTCCGCATCTCTTAAACACATATTTACGTACTCATTTTGCGATTACGCGCCTGTGGAACTACGACAGTCAGCGATCGTATTTAGGAACTGGCAAAAACCGGAATAGTTCCACCGACCGTCGCCGCAGTGTTTTCTTTTTTTTTTTTTTTTTTAATGGCGATGCCGGCTTTGACCTTTGTGTTCTACAACGAGATTACCTTTTCTGGACGACTGTACGAAGGCTCCCATCCAGGTCAACAGTTTTACTAATAACTTCCACAGAAAACACAGCTAGGCACATTTAACGCTTTGCTGCATGTTTCAAGTACATTTGTTTACAGTTAATTATGCTGATTCCGACACTACAGATTTTGTTTGCAAATTAGCACAGGCTTAGAACCTGGTCCGGGGTTTGTAAAAGCACGCGTCCGTACACGTCTGCATGAGCGATTCATACAGCAGAATGGAAGTTTTTTTTTTTTTTTTATCCCTCACAGAAGCAGGCCAGTCCCACCACCTGCACTTACTGGGGGTACCAGCCGTCTGGCCAAATTAATTTCAAAAAATCAATTCACATACTGCCTCCCACCCTCCCCGCTCCTTTCTTGCAGCCTGGGTTACTGCTTGTTCATCGGATTGGAGTGAATAGCTGACACTCCCCTCCTACTTCTAATGGTCCCCATGGTAGTGCCCTTGGTCTTTCCTTTAAATTTTCTGTAATGAATTATTTCCATTGTAAATGAGCCTAGACAGATTTCGCTATATGCTGGCAATTTCACTATTTCTTATAATATCCCCTCGTGGAGTCATGTGTGGGCTACGGGGTTAAAACCGGATGACTGCAGTCTCCCTTCATATCATCAACAAAAAGAGTCCACTCACACTTTTTTACCCTTTTTCAGGAAAACTTGCCCGAAGCTCAGAAATGTACTCGTATAGCTATTGTATAAACTAGCAACTTGAGCTGAAGTCACATATAAAAACCAATGTTTCCTCATTTTGTCATGAAGTCAGTATTATAAAGCATAAACTCACCGATACTCCAGCAAAAGTTAGATTACTTTTGTACCCTACTTTAATTTGATAGAAACTTCAGTATGCCTGCACCGTCTCAGACCCCTATAGAAGAAATAATATCGAATTGGTTGAAAAGGCTCTAAGAAAGGCTGTTGACTTTATTTATTCTAAATATAATTGCACAAATTCTCTTTGTGAGGTCATATAAGCTTATGGGATTCGAATATTAGTCAAGGAGAAAGTTTTTGCATCTTACATTTGTTCACTGTTCAGAATTCTAACTATGGGCACACGGATTCTATTAATGAGCTCGTGCAAACTGGTGCGATTGAAACACTAGGGAAAAAAGAAATCTTAATGCCTTAAATTTTTTGCTGTTGTTATGCTACAAACTTGGCCTAGATACAAGACCAAGACATACTTCAAAATAATATTCATCATTACCATTTTCATTCTTTCACCCGTTCTACACACCGGTTGAAATTTTTTTTCCCACATGTATTATCGACTGGAAAAATACGCCTGAACATATGTCTTAATTAATTTGAATACATAGAAGCAAATGTTTAGTTTATTTTAACCTTTTGTTCTTTCTCATTGCTGCCACATGTTGTATCCTGAACTGCTGGTATCTATGATCTTGTTCACACCTTTATGCCCTTCCTTCTTGGGCCTCTGGTTCGCAGTACGCACTTCAATAAAAAATTTAAAAAATTAGTGACAAGGGCAGCTGGAGGTGCTGAAGAAAAATTGGCTTCACACTAATTGCAGAAGACTCACGGCAGAACACGACGTGTATACCCCACACAAAATAAAACTCGCCGATATAATTTTATTTCAAAACAAGACAGCTATGTACAAAAACAGATAGGCCCCAGAGATTTATAGATGCATGAATTAATAAGCCTTAGTTATAAACAAAACTGGCTACGTTTTGTTAAGAGCAGTGATGCCTTAATGAGTTACCAAGATCTAGTTCATTTCCGTAATTTCCACTTATAACGCGGTCTTCTGTTTTGAAATGAAGCCTCTTTCGGCCAAAGTTAGGCAAGTAAAGGGACAACAAAATGAGTTCCTTTGTTTAATGCTACCAAATGTACTAAGTAATACAGAATTGAAACACACAAAATTAAGTGAACAGCACTACATACAACAATAAGTTAAGTTTATGCAGACTTGAAAAAAAAAAAATCAGCACTAGATGACGCTAAACTGCAGCACGGTTTATTGACATTTCATCGATAGGCCCACAACTCGTAATGATCAAGTAGTTCCATGCATGTTGAACCCTTTCATTTTGCACCATTCATATTTTTCTTCTCCTGGGTTCCTTAAATATAAATTGATACTTGAGCATCATCACATACACTATGTTCTTGCAATCAGTAAAAATTCTATGCACTCAACACCAATACAATAGCTTTAATTGTACACCAATACAATAGCTTTAGTTCACTTTAATGCAGACCAGCGATGTTAGCCGAGCCGTCGGGCTGGCTTGCTACGCTAAATGAGAGAAGAAAAACAAACAAACAAAATAAAACGTGAAGACGAAAAGATGTCTTTTGATGCGGCCAAAATTTTCAATGACAAAACTTTGTCCAGTTCTGTGCTCCGAAGAAACTCCAAAGGAGCTTTGATTGCACGTGCAGCCTGACTAGGACCCGACAATAAAGGCAAAAAGCAAAAATGCTCATGTCGAGATTTTGGCATATTTTAAAGATATTTAGGAGGTCAAAATAAATCCAGAGTACTTTAATACGGCGCGCCTCATAGTCCAAGTGTAGCTTTGGTGCATTAAACCCCATAATCAATCAAATCAATGTAACCAGTTGAGAGGTAGAAAACACAGTTCATTTGCAGCGCCTTGCTTTATCTTTTTGCAAAAACACATGCCCGCTGCCAATAAAGCTGCAAGTTACTATAATGCCAATACCATCAAAGTACTCCTCATAAAATCAAACGCTCTTACAATCACAGCTAAAACAGTCAGCTTCCGACCGTTCTAGTGCCCTTTTCCACTTCTCCCTACGCTTGGCGCCAGACAGAAGACAAAAGTGCTACACCCGTTCATTTGTGCCTCTGCACCTGGAATGGCAGGTCGACACACAGCCCAATCTAGGCATTCTCGAGCTCAGGACACCTGTCGGTTACTTTATGCACAAAGCGCAAGCACATGAGCTTAGTGCAACAGGGATGGTGTAGTGGAAGAACCACGTAAGGCAGACCGAGGTCATTGCTGCATGAAATGGGGCTGAAAGCTGTAATTGCGTGGGAGCCTCAAAGTTATAGAACGTCGACCAATCTAGAGCCTTTGTCCGTAGCGCACTGTCAGCATGACTGCTACAGTTCACAAAAGTGATTCAGTTCTGAAAAGTTTTTTGTAGCAATCGCACAAGAGTTCTTTTCGCTGTTTCGTGTTGGGTTGCATGCTGCGTGCAGTAGCACAAGAAATGACACATGTTCTTTTTCATAGAGTAAGGGCGTTCTGCATTCTGCAGCCCGTCCAGCCTCTGCATAAGTGTTTTGGAAGAGGGTGTTCACTTTGTGGAGTGATTTTTTTAGTTTATTTTTTGATCTTCTGCTGTTGAATGAAGCTAGACCCTCAAGCAGGTGGACAAAAGGCTGAAAGTTGGTACACATAAAAACTGAGTGGAAGAAAAATGAGAAGTGAGCAAATGGTGTGTTAAAGCCAGGAAAACCTCGATGTCATTAGCAATGGTCTTGACCGCCACCGCCTTTGACACTTCTGAAACCTCTACCAGTTGGTATACAGTTGTTCATTTATTTTTAAGCGTGATAGTATGACCGCGTGTTAAGCTTTTTTGCACAACTTCAGCGTCATGCAAAAAGTAAACGAAAGAGGGCATGCCATGCAGTGAAGATAGAAAATTTGAATGTCATGCGGCAAAGCCAACTTTTACTGCTCAATTATTTCCAAATTTTCAATACTCGAAAACATTCAGCACTTTGAATGATAAAAGTGCACTGCAAATCGAATAGCAAACAGCATTCGCAAAGTGTTTGAAATTTCAGAAATTTCCACGCCTCTATTGTATTTTTCTGTGTTTGGCGGGACCATCAAATAAACGGATGGACATTAGAAGAAGGCGGTTCCTTGGAAGCCAATGTCACTATACCACTTTATAAGGCACTTTCTAAACTCCCCAGAATTGTGTCAGGACTACCGACGCTGTGATCAGAAACTACGACCAGCTAGGGATAGCAAAACTTACGGACAGTACGAGTGAAGCTGATGCCGTTTACTACATGCTGCACTAGGCTGTTGCACGTTACTCTCCCAGGCTTCAGGTGGTTTTTGACGTTTCATCGCACAGTAACTCACCGAAATATTTCAACAACTTTGAAAGTGGACTGAACCTGACCTCCGATTTAGTCAGTCTATCGGTGTATGCAATGGGCTTTCGAATGCGTGGTGGTGCTATTTGCTTAGCTGCACCGATGCCATCTGCACGGTTGCATTTTGCCGCATGGGCCGCGGCGTTCCTGATGTGAAATGTGGTTCGCAGTGTGGTGTTGGCAAGAACGTTCATGTGGACAGCGTTTTTTTTTTTCGAGCGATTTGTGGATTTGCGAATGCCTTGTTACAAGTAGTAGTCAGCATTGTTTTTGCGTCGAAATTCCAAACTGTGCTGTGCACACTTGCTACAACCGAAGATCCGAAGCAGGCCGCATGGCAAAAGCAAGCGTGTCGCTTTTTTTTTTTTTTTTTTTGCTGCTTCGGAGCCAAGGATAGAGCAACGCTTGACGACAGTCCGCCTTCATGCGACGAATTTACAATGAAGTTATCGATAATGGGACTAATCAGTACTGAATCTGTTGCACCTGTTTCGTTCCAAGTGGAAACGACGGGCCTTGAAGCTTTCACCTCGCACTTTGTCACATGCTTGAAACATTGCGCAGTGCTCTCTGCACTGCTGTCCGCACCTGTCTAACCGTTGGACAGGCGCTGATAACGTATCCACTTTGCACTATCTCCGTGTGATCCCTATGCATTGATTTTCTTATTTTTGGGTTGCTTCAAAGGACCGTGTCTCGAGTTAGGAAAATTTTTCCACCCAAAGCTGCAACAATATTTGATATGGTGGCGGCATGCGGGACGAGGCACTGGCTTTACCGAGCCACCCAGGCATGCTGCGCGCTTCTTGGGGAGTGCGAGAGACGGTGAGGTGGTCTGGCAACAGTGTTCTGGTGTGTTGAACGTATGACTGACGTCTACCTAAACTCCCAATGATGGTGAGCAATTACGCAGAGGTTCTGGGTGGAAGCAATCGCGACGTATGTATATAAAATTAGGTGCAGCCACGTCGACAAAGATTCGACCGATAGTTTTCAAGTGCTTTTTTTTTATGTAGACGAGGTGGAAATTATAAGCAAAACAAGATTATGGAACACGCTTTGAATACTGCAAAAACAGCGCAGAGACAAGCGATAAACCATATTGCTCTAGTTTGCCAATCCATAAGTCTTCATCTCTGCGCTGTTCTTGAAGTAGTCAAATTGTATAGCCAACGTCAAGCTTTAGTGCATAAGCACAGAACGCACTTGGTCATTAAAGAGCACTCGAAGACGACAAAAGAGTTGGATGCCCACAATTACATGAAAAAAGGTTGCATTTCATGTACACGTATTCACCTAAAAACACTGGAAGTAGACAAGGCTGCGGCTGGATGCACAGTCGGGTTAGCCTCATTGATAAAGTATGCCGGCTGCCTTAACACATCGTGTTACAAGCATGTGCAAGGTATGAGGTGAAAGCTTTGACGGCCGTCGTCTCCACCTGAAATAAAATGGGCACGCCTGATTCGGTACTGATTAAACCCATCATCGATAGCTTCTTTGCGAATTCGTTGCCTGAAGTCAGATCGTCTTCAAGCACTGCTCTAGCTACCGCTTCAAAACAGAAAAAAAAGCGAAACGCTTGCTTTTGTTGTGCGGCCTGCTTTCGGATCTGCGGTTGCAGAAGTGTGCACGGCACAGTCCGAAATTTCAAAACAAAAACAATGCTGACTACTCCTTGTGACAAGGCATTCGCAAACCCACGAATCACGCAGAAAAAAACACTGCCCACGCGAACGTTCTTACCAACACCACGCCGCAAACCACGTTTTGCATCGGGAAACATGCTGCCTGCACGGCAGAATGCAACTGTGGATATGGTGTCGGGGCCGTCGTGTAGGTAGCATTGCTGCACGGCCAAAAGCCCAGTGCATACACCCTATTGCTGAACTCCCGAAGACACCAAGTGGCGCAAGGGTCGGATATCAAACAAACATTTTTAAAGGTTGGCATAAAACCGGTGGACAAAGATGCATTGCGTTTCCTGTGGTTTCAAGCAATACCAAAACCGGGTGTACCACTTTCACCAGTTTTGACTTGCTGTATGACCCGCATCCCTTTCAGAGTGATGGCTAACCCATTTCTACTTCCCAAAATGCTTCAACACCACTTAAACAAAGAGCAGTACCCTCAAACTGTGAGACATACACGGATGACGTGCTCACAGGAGCCGGAAGCGAGAAAGCTGCCGTGAAGCTGTACAAAAATGCCACTGAAATGTTTGAAGCAGTAAAATGCTATTCCAGTGATTTCAACGTGACTCCCGGGCTACCATGCATCTCGGTTATTTGTCGGGTGTGCTGAAGGTTTTGCGACGTACGTGGGACCCATGTGCCATTCTCTCTATGTATGGATTGTATTCATGGCATAGAACCATTCACAAATTGGCCCATGCTACAAACAACGGCGTGGATATGTGACCCACTAGGGCGCAACGTGAAAACTTGGAAGTGTTGGTAAGCATGTTGAACCCTAGCGTAAACGACATGACAAAGCAGCGCTTCGTGTGTCCTGTTGCTATCGTACTGCGTCTTGTCATTTGCGCTGAGGTTCAACATGAACCACTAAGAAGGGAGGGGGAGGGGGGGGGGGGGGGGGGCTTTCTTTTTTCATTGTCCATGCCAAGGTCCTGTTCCACGAAGTGTGGCGTAAAAACATCGACTTCAACACGCTACCTACCAACAGCACGGCGGCCTGGAAGGTAGCTAGACGGACTCCCTATCTCCCTGAGGTTCAAGTACCCCGGTACTACAGGTCGCAAACAAATGGAGGGAGGACGGACTGCTTTCACATTTCTGCTGATACCCGTCCAATGCCATATGAGGCAGTTGCCTACCTCACCCTGGAGGGTGAAAACGGTACAAGATCGACAACTCTGGTAAGCAAACAAAGGGTTGCACCAGGCAAGGAAATTACACTGGCGAGACTGGAACTGATGGCATGCCCGCTCGCTGGTCGATTGTGTGGCTATATTTTGGAAGCCCTCAAGCAACAGCCATCAAACATCTACCTACGGACAGATTCAACAACAGCACTCTATTGGATTCATGAAGATGTTGGCCGCTGGAAGCAGTTCACACGCAACTGAGTCACCAAAATTCAACGCCTCGCGAACAAGTGCGTATGTAGACATTATCCGGGAAGAGAAAATCTAGCTCGCGACATCCCAGCCATGCAACTGGCCAAAAACGCACTGTAGCGGAGCAAAGCACTGTAGATTTGTCCCGCATGCATATTGGGAATGAGTGGTTCCGAAAGCGACATACGATGAAATCGAACTAGGGGAAAGGAAGAAAACAAGATCATTGCCAGCGGCAACATCGCCACCTACTGAGTCGGGCGTGATCGATCTGGAACACTACGGCAAAATCTTAAAGCTAATCAGAGTCACAGCTCGGGTTTTTCAGTTCATCGCTAGAACCAAACAACAAAGCAGCAAATTGGGACCCCTCATATCCGACGAGCTTAATCAAGCTGAACGATACTGGATATGTTGGGAGCAAAAAGAGATTCTCAAAAGAAGTCACGTGTGCCACCCACGGAACACGAATTACCCCCAACTCCGCTTTAAGAATGTTCACTGATGATTGACAGTGCTGGCATCTTAAGAGTTCAGGGAAGACCACAACATAGCCAACTTTGGTGTGGCTTAAAGCAAACAACTATAACAAAAGCGTAAATGGGCATTTGAAAAGGTTTATGATAGAAACCATTTTGTGAACCCGGTGTGTAAACACTACTCACAGGAATATGTCATGACTGCATGATTACATTACAATAACCATGTGCTTCATTAGTAAAGGTAATTTTTCGGATAGTGGTGCATGGAAGCTTTACCTAGCGCATATATGCGGCATACGTAAACAAGCAACAGCTGCAAGTGAAATGACCCCGAAGACTAGTCCCAAACGGAAACAGCATCTCGCATGAAAGCACAGCCTGGACACACACTGCAGTTGCTGCACAAAGCACACTTGCCACCACATCACGCGGCCACTAGAATAGGCGAACTAGCGGAGCACTCACGACGCTGGTTTGGGAACGCTGCAGTCCACCAGCGGCACTAAAGCACTGGGAACACCCTCACATTTCAAAACGCACAAACACCGCCACACATCGCTACCAACTGCGCAGATATACAACGGGAAAGTTATGTAAAAGGTGCACCCCTCGGATGCGATGTGTTTCTTGCAGTATCGGAGCTAGCGGCGCCGCAGCTTCACAGACACACATTCAACTCCGGGAGAACTGCGACGCACCACACACGGCTGATCGCGAGAGCCGAACTTCGACACATCAAACAGATAACAGCACGGCGTACACACTTGATATGAAAAACTTGCACTGTACACAAGCGCTGACCGCCACTGCGCGTTGCTTTCACTCACAGTGACCATATTTTGAACGTTATCGATGATCCAAGCGTGGAGACAGACCTTGACAGCTCGGAGCGCACGAGAGCGGGGCCACGATGAATTTAGACTTATCAATCGTCTCGCGCTAGCCATGAGCGCGACGAGCGTATCTCTACACACTTGATAGAGAACGAAAACACGGCGCACCACTCTGCAGACGCTGGTACTGGTGCCTTTTCTGCTTCGGCTCCACACAAAGCGCGAACGTTTGAAATAGACGAACGATAAACGCGTATCGCAGTACCGACTCAGGACCGGGGTGGTCTGTCGTAACTTCTGCAAGTCGTTGTAGTTTTTGATATCACAATCAAGTTGTGCGACGTACACCGTCCCCGCAGCTCGCCGCCGCCATGTTGCCGAAGGCCGATGGGCGGAGCCAACTCCAGCCGGACGGCCCAGCCGGACGGCTCCAGCCGGACAATTCGCTCGCCGAGCGAATTCGACCTCGGCGTCCAACTTGGCCCGACAGGGCCCCCCCGACAGAGCACGACAGGCCCAGCCGGACCATGTTGTGCTCTGTCGGACTCAAAAGAAAACGGGCTTTAGGGATTCTCGCATTTGTCGTCTGCTTCACTCGGGCTCGCTCTCTATGCTGTTTCTTTGCGCGCGGTTGAGATTTTGTGCTTGTCCGCAGCAGATCTCGCGAATGCGCAACTTTTTTTTCGCAACAAAAGACTTAAAATAGCGTAAACTAGCTCAAGGCGTGATTTTAAGTATAGTTTTTGATACCGCTCCGGAAAAAAACATTGCCGGCGTCGCCCATGCATTGCTGCGAAGCTGGTCCTGTGCGGAGCGCGAAGAGTCGGAGCTAGGCGTCAGCCTCTGTGTTCAGCAGTCTTTCGAACAAAGGTACAGCCGCAGGCTGACAACCGACAACAGCGAAAATGGAAGACCAAAACAAATTCCAGGCCTTCGGGGCTGTCGGCTTTGGCAGAAGGCATTACGATTCCAGCTAATCGCATGTAAGATAAAACAGATTTGGCAACCTTGCCTAACATTCGAAACTATTGTATCAAGTCACTTTACGTTGTCACGGCATGAAAGTGTGCCGACATGCACTATGGGGCACAAATAATGTAGGTTGATTTCCAAATAACCTGCTGTGTGTATAGGCGCGTGCTGGTTTTCTACCTGGCTTCTAACCAGTATGCAGGCTTATTGAGCAAAACGAGTAACCTGTAAGGCAAACATACAGTAAGACTATGTTTTTTTTTCATATTTGGAGGGATATTTCGGTACATTTGCCACAACCATATCATCCCAATATTCAGACAGGCATTATAGTAAAACTGCACTGAAGAGGGGGAGGACCAGGAGGAGGAGAAAACAATAAAATCGAGCTGGTTAGTGTGCAGGCTCCTCAGTCCAAGACGAGAGAGTAAGATTCATTCTTCAATTCACCGAACGTCATCCCGAGTAGGCCAGGACTTGTTCTTTGCGACTGAAGGGGTTGGAAAACAATAAAGAGCTGTCTGGACATATTCATTGGTTTCGAATTGTGTTATACTGAAAATTGGCATGTATACTATTTATTGCGTTAGTTAGCAAGTATATCAAGTTTTCAACACCGTAATCATGTCAGAACTTTTCGGGTTGAGATTGAGTTCGTTACGATATGGATGGTTGGATAGAAATTAGGTGCACAAAAAGCCGCCTTCGAGTAATGTGGACAACGTTATCTGCGCCGTAGCACAGATCTTATTGCATTGAATATTCACACGAACTTTGTGAGCCTCGCAAACATCCCCAAACCTCCTAGGACGTTTAGGATGGTGCAGAAAATGAATGCGTTGGGCACAGAAAAAAAAAAAAAAACAACGTTCATCTAACAACAACGAAAGAAAGAGAAAACACCCGTTTTATTTCCTGCTGTGCGACCCGCTGCTTGATGCGTAGCATTAGACTCTTAAGTCTTCATAAGAGCATCTCAGAAATAGTTAAGGGAAGCCTACGCATTTTGATTACTTATCGAGGAGCTCTGAGCGCTGAAACTCGCAAATACGCTAGATAGGACGAGGGCGAGTTACGTCTGAGCGATGCTCTCTGAAAGTCGTTCTCTATCTCCTCGTGTGTTGTAAAATTGTGCGGGACAAAGCTTGAAATTATTCAGAGCCGTCAGAATCTGGTTGAAAACACGATTTTTAAAGCACCAAAGCATCAAAGCGGGCGATTTCTAGCCAAGGCACTGCTGCCAGTCAGAACCGGACGACCGCGGCGCGGGTGTAGCAGCGCGGCGAATGTAGCAGACGACAGCGGAGCGGGTCCCTAAGCTGACGTCAGATCCAGGGGGCGCCACTCAAACATCTCACCGCCAATAGTGCCTGTAGGCACTATACTATAGTGCCTAGAATGTGCCTGTAGCCAGCTAGAGCCGTGGAGCCATATCCCCCATAGCCATGGGTATAGTGCCTGGAATACTATAGATCGGCGGAACTCCTTTCAGTTCGAAGGACATTTGAAAGTTCAAAGGCCATTTGACTCAAATGACCTTTCAAACGTTTGAGAACGTTTGACCCGACGAGGTCAAACGTTCTCACCTCGCAGAGTTTGGATGCTTCCTCGGATGTAAATTTGCTCGCTCGATGCGTTGCAGCCAGACGTTCAGTCTCTTGCTGCCATGCTCCCCAAAAGGCAAGGAAAACAGACCGTGTATAGCAGCCGGGGGCGTAGCACCACGATGGCATTCCTCGCGACGCACTGAGCACATCGAGCGATATCAAAAGGCTCGGTGGGGCTCTTGGAGTAGAAAGCCGAATAGCGCTTTCTGAAACGCAGTACAGATAACGGTGCCGGGAGTGTTCTCGCCTAATGCGGAAAAAAGGTGAAAAAGTTACGGCTGTTGTTGACAGAAGTATGACGGAAGAAAGAAGAGACTTTTCCACGGACTTTTCGAATCCAGCTGAATCGGTCGGTGGCGGAAACGGAACTACGCGGTGGTGAAAGCAGGCGTGGTCACTCCTCAAAGCGGCGCTTTCTTTCTTTCATAATGGCTGGGTAGCGGTACTTCAAAAAGAAAAAAAGACTGTGGATTACTTTTTCGATGCCCGAAGAAGAGAACAAAACCCAAAAAAAAAAAAAAAAACAAAAATACACTGGCCATGGCACGTAGTGAAGCCGATAAAGCTAACCCCGTTCTTGCCCGCACCCGTTCCCTCCTCAGAATCCTATTTTACGAACGATCGCCGACTTGCTCCTTTTTGACCTTCCTTTGTCCGCCCTCGCGCCTAGGCGCGAGGGCGGACAAAGACCACCGCCAAGACCACCTTGGCCAGGACGGGAGAAACAGTCCTGGCCAAGGTGGTCTTGGCGGTGGAGAGCGACGCGCCCGACGTCCCTTATTGCAGTGCAATAAACGTCGGAGTGGGCGATTGCCGTGTCTTGTGTGTGTTCCTTGCTGTTCACTGCCGGTACGCCAAGATGGCGGTCCGTAGCAGTGTTCAGCGGAGCTAGCTTTGCGCCCGATTCTCGAGGATCGAGCTAGGCCGCCGTAGAACCCTGGTCCCCACAACATGCGGCTCAGCATGTTCCACTGGTTTCGTCGGGTTATGTATATCCTCATATATATTCTCATTTTGGAGTTCTATGGGTGAGGGAGCTGGACGAGCGAGTGGCTGCACTGGTGGCCATGCGGCCCCGCTCGACCCCCGCTCCCTGGCTTCTTCTCGTCCCCCAGTCACTTCCCTGGGTCTACATCACGCTCCGCACGGCCGACAAGTTCCATGGTGAGCATGCGGGAAAGACACTGGGACAATCGTTTCCCGCACGTGCGAACTCGTGAAATGGGACGTAGAGAAGCATGTCACGTGGCTGACTCAGGCGACCCTTGCTTCCGAAAGGAGAGAAAGAGAAAGCTTTTGTCCATGAGGGACGTGGTTTAATCTGTAAGTGTATTTGGCACATGGACAAATGGCTACGCACGTGCGACGATACGAACTTTAATAGCGATGGCAAGGGTATATGCGTGAACGAGTGGGGCGACTGCACTGAGAAAGAAAGAAAGAAAGAATTTATTAACAAGAAAAAGGAAAGTAAGGTCCACCTGCAGGCGTAATTTGTCACACCCAGGGGTAGACACCAGAACGCCTGCTGGTGTGGGGAGGGGGAAGGGCACGGAGCAAGAATTATTGCGGAGACGCAACGGGGCTTATTCTGGTGGCGCGATAAAGTCACGGCGCGGGCACTAAGCGGGCACGGCACCAACGCGCCCTCTGTCGCGAGAAAACGCGCGGCGCGCTTTCCGAAAAGGCTCGCCGGTTCAAGGTCAGTCAGTGCATATCCGACTGCTGTCACGGGCGGACGACGCCGACGAATCCCTCACGCGACTGAACCTTCATTGGAGTAGGTTTGCGGCGGAAGAAATCTTCGCATTTCAAACATCGTTGTCGTTAGACGAAGGGGCTTTTATTCCTTTTTAGAACGCGAAACTTACAATTAAAAAAGCGTGGTTGAGAAGCTAGGTGAGACGAGTTCCAGTGAATCATGGTTCTTATCCTCTATGGCATTGGTTCATATTTAGAGAGAGAGAGAAAAGACTTTATTGAACGAAACCGGCGTGCAGGGTTACACCGGCTGCGCAGGGCTCGGTTTCACCCCTGTCGTAGACTTAGGTAAGAGTCCTAATGTCTTGGACGTAGACCTCGGAGACTTGGGCCCGGCTTAGCTCCGGCTACTTGGGTTCCTCCGTCCTTCCCACCGTCCCTGGCATCGCTGCCGGGAGGGGTAGGCGGATTGGAGATCCCCTTTCGCCTTTGCTTCGCCAGGGCGTCTTCGAGCCGCTGGATCGCCCGTCGCTGTTCTTGGAGTTCCACGGAACCCACGCACACGCGCACTTCCGGAGGGTATGTGTCCGTCGGGCACAGCACATTGTCCCCCCCCATCGCGCACAACACTGTTGCATCCCCACATTATATGGGCGAGCGTCGCTGTCTCCAGTTCACAGACGCTACACGTAGCACTCTCATAGAGTTCCGGGCACACGTGACGCGCAAGCGCCGGCGTGAGCACGGTCTCCGTTTGCAGTTGCCGGAACTTCGTTGCCTCGGCCCGGGATAATTCCCTATGCGGAGGTGGGAAAGTTCTTCTTTGGTCGCGGTGCCAGCGGAGCACCCCGCCGTAGTCGACGAGGGGCTCCACTTCTTCTTCTTCGTCTTCCTCACCGTCGTCGACGAGGTGTGGCGGACGATCGGCCGCGGCCCGGCACGTGGCGAGACCACGAGCCGCGGCATCCGCCTCCTCGTTGCGGTTGCAGATGTTGGGTGCCAGCTCCCTACCCGCGTGGGCCGGGAACCACTTGATGACGATACTCTTGGCGCGGTCCTGTCTCGCAGCCCGCGAAGCCTCCAGGGACTCCGCCAGTCGCGCCGTACCGCTCCACACCACGCCGCGCGCGAAGTTGCGCACCGCCGTCTTGGAATCGCTCAGCACCGTGCGGGTGCCCGGTAGGCCCGCGGCCGCGGCGATCGCCATCTCCTCCGCCTGGCCGGCCGTCCGAGCTCGCACGCTGCTCGCCGTGATCAGCTCCCCGGTGCTCGCCCGAATCGCCACCGTCACGTACGCGTCGCGTCTTCCCCGGCACCTCGCGGCGTCCACGAAGACTGCGCCGTCGTCGTTCTCGTACTGCCGGGCGAGCGCGAGAGCGCGTGCCGCCCTTCTTCCGCCGTCCCGCTCCGGGTCCGTGTTCTTGGGGAGCGGGTAGACCACTAGTCGTCTGACGAGGTCGTCCCGCAGGGGAACGAGCTCGTCCGTCGTCGATGTTGTCGTCGGCTCTTCGCCCGGAGGCAACAGGCCGGCTCTCGCCAGCAAGCGTCGGCCCACGGCAGTACTGCCCAGGCGCGCCAGCTGTGACGCTCGTTGTGCCTCGCTGATCTCCGAGAGTGTGTTGTGTACTCCCAGAGACAGCAAGGCCGTGGTCTTGGTTCCCTGCAGGAGCCCGAGGGCCCCCGCGTACGCCTTCCGGATGGCGGCGTCGATCTTCTGACGTTCCGCCTGCGTCCAGCGGTGGAAAGCCCCCGCGTAAGCTGCGTGACTGACCACGAAGGCCTGCAGCAAACGCAGGAGGCTATATTTAGACTGTCCCCGCCCTGCTTGTGCAACATGAAAAGCGCGTGCAAATCTGAGAAGCCCGCGAGAGGCGAGAGCGGCGCGAGTGAACCACTCGTGGCGAGAAGCGGCGTCAGCGGACGTCGTCTTCTCCGGGATTCCTTGTAGTGCTTTGTGTCAAGCGTGGCACGGCTTGTAACTAGGGCAGTATTTATTAATATGTGCTGCTGAAATGTCCAGCACTTCTGTTTATTGATTTTACAGACTGAAATCTGTCAACTTTTACAATATATTTTATGATATTAAGATTTTTGTGCGTCGCGTCCGTAGAAGAACATGTTAAGTACTGCAATTACAGCCACTAGATCAGATAATGGCAACGCGCTTGACGCGTCATCTGTTGTGCTGCTCCGCAAGCTGCATTTCCTCTTCGCCAGAGAGTGACGTTAGAGAGGTTTAGCATAGCGGCTAGCGGAGGCTCATGCTACGGTGGCGGGTTACCGGGACTAGGGTTGCCACCATGGTTGCCACCTTTCCCCGAAGAAAAAACCGGCAATTCAGATTGGGAAGAGGGGAGGGGGGGGGGGGGGGTGAGTAGAAGGTTGAATTTGTGTTGAAAAAAAGACACCACCTTTTTTTATTTACATGCAATGCCATTTCTTGTAGCTTTTCCCTACAGAGAAAGCAGCATGACGATTGCACTGAAGGCGATTGAGGTTTGGCTATTGCTCTGAATGTGCTGCACTGAAGAGTAACCGCACTTGCTGATTGAACCGGCGGCATTTCGTTGTGCTGATCCTCCCTTTGGTCCCCTTCCATCTCGGGAATCGATTGATTGATTGATTGTTTGTAGGGTTTAACGCGCCGACGCAACGCAGACGATGAGGCGCGCCGTAGTGGAGGGCTCCGGATTAATTTTGACCATCTGGGGATCTTTATCGTGCGCCGAAATCTCGTACACACGGGCGTTTTTGCTTTTCGCCTCCATCAGAAAAGCGGCCGCCGCGGCCGGGAATCGAACCCGCGACCTCGTGCTCAGCAGCGCAACGCCTTAGCCACCCATCTCGGGAATCGTGCTCGGCCGCGCACTTCCTCTGTTCGCGTTTCTTTGCACAGCTTGTCGACCCATATTGGTTGTCGTAGTACATGTATTTACGCTCACAAAAGGCCAAAAATAAATAACCGCAGCATGATGGCCAGAAAACCGGCCAGTGTAGGCCGGTTTTAGGTACAGACCGGCAACCGGCCCGCTGTCTAAAAAACCGGTAAGGCTTGTCCAAAACCGGTCAGGTGGCAACCCTAACCGGGACCCGACCGCGCATGCGCGCGCGGGGAGGGCGAGGAGGTTGCCCCTTAGTGGACAGAAGGCGCGGGCATGGCGAAGGCCGGCCGGCGGAACTAATCTCCCCACCGGAACGAATTTTCACCTTCCCAGTCGGGCCCCGCTACCCGCCGCCGTAGCGTTTAGACGGTACCCGGTAGCAGTCCGCCCGTTCCGTCGCATACGTAGCTAGCGTGTTGACCGGGACCCGTCTGGGCACTTGGGCATTCGTCACGGTATACGGATTATTTCCGCCGGCCTGCCTTCGCCATGTCCGCGCCTCCTCGCCCTTCCGCGCGCGCAGGCGCAGACCGGTCCCGGTAAACCAGGTAACAACGTAACGAACGGAACGGACGGACTGCTAAAACTTAACGCGCCGCCCGCCAGCGCTGTCCCAGCCCAGCGGATTCTCCTCGAATACTTCTTTCTGCGTGGGGAAGGGGATGTCAGAAAGGTGGATAGGAGAGGCAGAGGAGAAATAGACTACACGATAATAATAATGATAACACACACACACACACACACACACACACACACACACACACACACACACACACACACACACACACACACACACACACACACACGCGCACACACGCACACACACGCACACACACGCGCACATACACACGCACACACACACGCGCACACACACACGCACACGCACGCATACGCGCACACACACACACGCGCGCACACACACACACACGCACGCACACGCACACACGCGCGCACACACACGCACACACACGCGCGCACACACGCACGCACACGCACACACACACACACACACACACGCGCGCGCGCGCACACACACACGCACGCACCAAGGGAGTTAACAAAAGAAAAGTCATTCTGGCTCCGCCAACACTCTTTGGTGCTTAGGACACTCCTATTTTATTTAGAACGGTTGGCACGCCTTTGGAGTGCCTTGTCTCAGCACAGTGAGCCCACCCCAAAATACTTTTTATCCATCTTCGAGAAGCGCTGAAAACGAGAAAGGAAAGTCGTTATTGTTTGCTGACCATGCGCATGCGCGGCTGTTCGGGCGCGCCACTTTGGAGGCTAGTAGTGATGAGCCGAAATTGACCAGAGAAATGGTGTGACCTATTTAGGCACATGCGCTCGCCCGCCACCGAAGCAGCCGAAGCAGCCTTCGCTCGCCGTACAGTGTCTAGAGAACTTTAATGGACCTATTCTAGACAGTACACTCATTGCAGACAACCCGTTATCTTCGTAGGCCGCATAAACTTTCATATGAGTGTATGCTCTAACAAAGAACTATGTTATATGTCGCTTACGAACTAAAAAATACGTCAGAAACGCCAAAATCGACTCGACGAGTTTCGAGCGTTCCTGACCTAATGAGCAAGTATCATCTCAATTACTCGCGCGAGTACCGATGGTAAATCCCAGCTCACATCGACGCTAGTAGCTTTTCTCTATTATTATCCTACTTGTCTTAAACCGTGCTGTTTATCAGTCCACCTTCCGCTGTGTTACTGTCAGTATTCTTCTAGCCACCGTCAATTTGAAAATGTGCATGGCTGCGCTGAGTGCGCTCTTGAGTATGTTGTGGTTGTTACAGGCGCGTAGACGTGGAAGTTATTCGTCCATTGCTTTCGCGCATTTCATCCCCAGTTCCCTAGATTGTTCCCCAGTGCCGTACGCATTGCCGCCCCCGCTTTATCGGCGCACACACCTGGAGCACTCAACAGCAGGTGAGCAAGGCTGTGCATTACGACCGACCCTATTTCGCTTCGTGCAGTTTTCCTCTTTTCTAAATACTTGAGCCGTAGACTCTAGCCATTATTTTCTAATGTAGACTGACGTGTACACGTGTTGGTTCTGTACGGGCAGAGTTAGTACGTACATTACCTCGGGCCGGCCGTATTAGGTTGCCGGCTTGTGGGTTTCAGTCCGACGTCCCGCGCTCGTATCTGATATGCCTTATCTGGTAATATATATATATATATATATATATATATATATATATATATATATATATATATATATATATATATATATATATATATATATATATATATATATATATATATATATATATATATATATATATTCATTTTTGCAGTTTCTTGCGTGAACGGACACAGTTAAACTGATTTATATACCTTCCGTTGCCAGTGAGAATATTTACAGTGTCGTAGTTTGCCATTTTTAGGCGATGAAGAACGATTATATTGTTTATGCTGGTTGTTTTTCATTTGTCGCGTGTCATGTAGTGCCGTCCGCCCCTGCTTACGCACCTAAGACATCTGGGCTTATTTTCGTTTTATATCGCTCTCCTTTTGTGACACTTAAGTCGTTTCTACGCACTCCCGTGTGCACTGAGTACGCATCCCTTAATTAAAAATGAAATGCCAGTGACGTAGATTTCCCGTAACCGCATCGTTTATGCAAGCTCCTGTCTGACATACATCACAAACTTTTGTGGACGTTACAGTGCTGTCTCTATACAGTGCTATTAATGGGGTGTATACGTGCAATCGGTTGCCTTTGTTTTCGACTTTACGAGGAATTCGGAACGTCTCGCGCTCCTATATGATATGTCTTATCTGATAATCTTTTTTTTTGTCACTCTTGCAGTTGCGCGGTCCTCCCGCAACGCAGTCAATCGCTTTTACGGTTCTTTTTCGCGTTCATTGTGCACTTGTACAAGATTTCACAATGATAACGCCGAGGCGAACGCAACTTTTGAAGGATGCAGGCAGACGGAACAACGGCTCGGATGTCAAGTTTCAAGCCCATGGAAGCGTTAAAACGTTATAAAAGCCGGAGGAACCGTACATACACAGAGCGTTCTGGTTGCACAGTATTTTTTAGAGCGAAGCTGTTAGACTGTAGTTGGTCAAACAATTTCATGAAGTAAACAGAAACCCAGGCAGGTCCCAGCAGTTCTCGCTTAAGACGCTGAGTACATGCGTCAGAGCAACCAAGCATGCAGCACAGATCTCAGTATTCGCTTTAAAAAACCCACAAAATACGCATCGAAACCCCATTATAGATGATAAGGCGCCAGTGAACAATGGGAACCCCCTCCCACGATGTGTTCCTGCAAAGATTATGTTTGCAGATTATCTTTGAAGGCTAGGCAGGACTATACTCGGTTACAACTCAAGAACGGCACCACCTCATGTAGTGTATCACTCCGCCAAAGCGCCGGACCCGTGACGTCAGTGCGCGCGCGTTTTGAAAGGGGTTTGCTATGAATGCGTGATATCGTCTGCCTTGTCTCACGCAGTTTGTTCGTCGTCACTGGAGTCGTTTATAAGCATATTGAGTCCAAAAAATCACGGGAACGGCTCACGCCATGTTCAAAATATTCCCAGTAACGCCCTACTTGCGCCGCGCGGAGAAACATCCGGCTACGGTGATAAGGCACAGCGGCAACTTCCGGTGCCGTTCTTAACTTGTCACCGAGTATAGTGTCACTAAATAGAGAGTTCTTGCCCAAGACGCCGAGCGCATGCATCAAACTAGGCAGCTGGACCCAGCATTTGCCACCGAAGATGCCGAGCGCAAGTGACAAACCCACCGAGACGACGAGAAGCATCGAATACCCTCCCCCATCAGCATTTGTAGTTGTTTGCAGTAGCCTCGCTTGATATGAACTGTCGCAGGGCGGGATGGCGACCGTTTTTATTTCCGAGGATGTAAATTTATGAGCATTTATTGATTTTCTGCTGTTTTTTTCGCGTAGTTTATAATTCGCGTAAATCGAACGAAATCAATGTAATACGCGGAAGATAGTACCGTCGATTCGCAGGCGTACGTGTGTTGCCGAATCGTGGGAAGTTTCTCGTATTATGAAAACCATTACCGGTAAGGAGGGGAATTCAGATTTAGCATGTGAACTAGGGAAAACATTCTTGGTGCGAACATATATAGTACCACGTAGTATATATTGTATATTGTAATATTTGGTGTATTTCCCATACACTGTATTACTCGGTATACTGATGTTTGGTGAAGGTCTCAACGCGTACCCTTTATGTGCGGCGGAGGCAGGACAAGGAGGCAAGCGCGCTCAAAAAACCTTCTGTATTTCGTATCAAGTGGTGTGGCACGACATATTTTCAAGCGAATCAAAAGGACAACTGGAGAAGGAAAAAAATGGCCTCGTATCGCTGCAAAGGTGTCGTCGAAAGTGTTCTTCCGCCACCGCGGCCATTTAATGAAGTTTGCTCAACTGGATTCAATTTTCCCGCGTGCACACTGCTTGCGCGCCATCTGCTGGGACCTTTTATTCGAATTACTCCTGTGACAGCTCTAGACGCCAAGCTTTTCAGCGCTCCTTTTTATCTTGACTTCTTATACGCCATCTTTACGCGCTCTTACCGACCATTAGCCATGTACATATATGGTCTCACCCGGAATTGGCAGATATCCGAGACAAACACTAGCCTTGGCGGGTACGAAGCGTTAACGAATGGATCTACCCAAAGAACCAAGTGGAAGATACGCTGTGGGCCTTCACCAAAGAGAGACACTTCGTTGGAAGGACCAAAACGTGCAAATCGGCACTACCTTTCCTTCGTTTCCCCACCGCTTTCTCTCGTCGGTCATACCGCCGTCCTTATGAAATTCATTCATTCATTCATTCATTCATTCATTCATTCATTCATTCATTCATGTGCTCTAACCTGTCCCACGCCTACTTTTCTTTAAAAAAAAACGGTGGTAGGTTTCGGCTCATATATGTTTATTATCTTCATTTTGCAAACAAATCTTGACATGTACGCCACCAGTTTTAGTAGTTTCAGAAGATCTTTCCTTCTTGATCAAGAGTACTGTCAACTTTTTGCCGGGTGGCTAAATCGATTGACAGACAGACAGATAAGCAGACACACAGCCCAAAATTTTCGCGCGAAGGTGGCCCAAGAAAGACCATGTCTTAAAAAAAAAAAGCAAGGCAAAATAAGTAACCAAGTGCGGCTCTTTATTGACACACTGAACAATACGGGTTGCCTACGGGGCTGTCAGTTGAAAACATACGCGGCGGATCTTCATTAAAATTGTTTGTTTACTGGTTCTTCTCGTTATTAATTCTCACTGGTCTGACACAGCAAGGACCTCCGGCGGGCTACAACGAATATCTTTGAGTAACAAAATTGGTGTTCGGACTTTTGCCTGCTAGCGACGTTGCGGCGTCTGAATGCATATGTATACTCCAAGCATTGCCACAACTTCTGAAAAGAAGAAAATATGATGATGTAAAAGTCCCGCGAACATTGACATATGATTGAAATATGTCGTATAGGTGTAGTTTTTTGGGCGTCAAAAGCTGTTTACGTGAACGAACTTTCTTTAAAAATCATCACGTAATGGGAGATCACGTGATCCTACCGGTGCCTCAGCGCTCAGTGGGCTTAAATGTTAATGTCATTATGATAATTTCGGAGACACCCACATTTCCGCAGATAGGTGCTTACTTTCGCCTTTTGTGTCACATTGCAGGGAATCTGTCCAGAGGAGCAGGTACAATGGCCACCATATCGACCGAGCTGTCCAACGCCCTGCTGGCATTCAGCTTTGACGTCTACAAGCAGCTCCTCGCCGAGAACAGTGGAAGCGCCAAAAACGTCGTCGTCTCACCGTTCAGCATTGCAACAGCGCTGTCGATGACACTGGCCGGAGCGCGGGGGCGAACTGCCCACGAGATCACCCGCCTCCTGCATACTGCAGAGTTCACGAGAGTCGACGGCCAATTCTGGGAATTCCTGACCAAGGTCTCGAGCTTCGCTCCAGACGTGACGCTCGAACTCGCCAACCGACTGTACGTCGAGGAAACGTACAGCATTCTCGAAGAGTACATCGCTTCGTTGAAGAAGTTCTACGGTAGCAGCGTTGCGCCACTAAGCTTCAAGACAGCGCCAGAAACGGCGAGGTTGGCGGTCAACGACTGGGTGGAGGGAGCTACGAAGTCGAAGATCAAAGACCTCCTTCCGAGCGGTGCGGTGAACTGCGACACCGCGCTCGTCTTAGTCAACGCCATCTACTTCAAGGGCCTGTGGAACGATCAGTTCAATCCGAGGTTTACTTCTCAGAGTCAGTTCCACACGTCGAAGAACAGCGTCAAGAATGTCGACATGATGTTCAGAGAGGGGAGGTATCGCGTTAATGAGGACCCCGATGGCTTAAAGGCCAGTGCCATTGAGATTCCCTATAAGGGCGGCAAGACGTCCATGGTCATACTGCTGCCCGACGACGTGGAAGAGCTTGCAGAACTGGAGGCTTCGCTGACCCCAGGGAAGATCGCGGACTTCCTTAAGGGGTTGGGTTCTAGGGTCGTTGAATTACGCCTACCGCGGTTCAAGGTCGAGCTGGAGACGAACTTGAAGGAGACGTTGCAGAGCATGGGTCTTGAGAGTCTATTCTCAGAGAGCGCGGACCTCTCTGGTATTGACGGAAAGGGGGAGCTGACGGTGACGGCTGCCGTACACAAGGCATTCGTGGAGGTCAACGAGGAAGGAACCGAAGCGGCGGCCGCATCTGCCATGGTGGCGACGAACAGGTGCGCCAGGTTCGTGGTTTCATTCACCGTCGACCGGCCATTCGTGTTCTTGATCCGAAGCCACGACCCAAACATTGTTCTGTTTATTGGTTCTGTGCGTGACATTTAATGGAGCCAGCATGCATCTCACTTTCCCCTTGGAGTGTATGTCACCTTAAGACTGACGGCGTATAAGTATGTTGCAGCTTTGGCGGTTGGTATGAAGTGAAGGATGGGGCTGTATGGTTATGGAGGACAATGTTTTTCGTTTGAATTTTTGAATAAATGTATTTGCAAAAGGAAGGCGCTATGGCTCATGACTGGGGAAATGGAGCTGGGGAAATGGGGTGGTTCATAGTTCTTTGTCGGGAGAGGCGCACTGCACACACGGCCCGCCCCGCACACGTGTCACGTTCTGTTCAACTTCGCAAGTCCCGTAGCTGAAGAGAATTCCCGAAGGGACATTGTAGTAGAACGGGTGTCTATTTTTGACTTGTTCCGTTGTTGTAGCGGATTGTTTAATGGTAGGGGCTTGAAGTGAGCCTCGTCTTATATGAGCACAGAGCATTCCCAGACACGACGGTGGGTGCTGGAGTGGGTGGCATGACGCAGAGGGCAGGAATGCGGGGGCCGTGGAGGCTGCGGTCGGGGCGTCGAATTTCGTGTTTCCGAAGCGACAATACCCGGACCAGTGGTCCAGGATGTCGGGAACGAGACACATCTGCACGGGTCTTGTGCAGGAGAGTCTGCAGACGTCGGCTGGCACATCAATGGTATGAGAGGACCGCGGCTTCAAAAGTGAGGCCCTGCTGTAATTGCTTCCGCTCCTTTTTTTCTAGTACGACTTTCCACGACGTCGTTTTGAGCAGTCAATTCCGGTTGCCGGGAAGCGGCCGTAGCTTTTTTTAGCTTCTGAATGGCTGAACTCCGCCCATGAGAGGTAGAAGTTGTGGCGTGTTGGGACACGGCGTCACATGAACGAGCCGGCGGGCGTGTCTAGACAGATTTTTGAAATTGCAGTGTTACTCGTGCGTTACATCTAAGGTTCATTTCAGGTGGAGGGGGAACATTCGAGGCATACACCGATGGTGATCACGGAGCTTTTTGTGCTTCGGTACGTGATCGCTCACATTACTTTATTTTAAAAGAACGATAATGTGTGTGTGCGCGCGCGCGCGCGTGTGTGTGTGTGTGTGTGTGTGTGTGTGTGTGTGTGTGTGTGTGTGTGCGTGTGTGTGTGTGTGTGCGTGCGTGTGTGCGTGTGCGTGTGTGTGTGTGTGGGTGGGTGGTCCGGGTCGGGGCTGTGATCCGAGGCCTCCCACCTCTCCTCAGAAGGGATTTCGGGGAAAGAGTCCTGGAGGCATGCCCAGATGATGTGTGCCAGGTTGGCATGGGCGCTACATAAGAGGCACGCCGAGGTTGGGTAAAGGCTAGGGTGTATATGCGCCATAATGACCGGATTGGGGAAGATTCCCGTGTAGAGCTGGCGCCAGACGTGACTTTGCTCTAATGTGGGAGATTTAGCTGCCTGAGGGTAGATTCCGCGTGACAGAAGGTAAAAGGTAGTAATGTCGTGGTAATCGATAAGACGCTCCGGCGCGGACCGGGCTCGGCCCAGCCCGGATAGTAGTCCTCGGGCTAGGTCATGGGCCGTCTTGTTTCCCTCGAGCTCAAATACGGGGGGTCCAGATGACCTGTACAGAGGATTTCGGGGGGTTCCTGAGTAAAATTTTGAGCGCCGTTGGATATATGCGTAAAGCGGCAAAATTTTGGAGAGCGGTTTCAGAATCTGTAATTATTGTTGCGGGGGTAGGGTTGAGTGAAAGGGCCAGCGCTATCGCTGCCTCTTCCGTCGGTTCTGGGATGGGCGTCCGGGCTGTGATGGAATCAAGAGAGCTGGCTTTGGGGTAATTGCAAACAGCGATTGCGGTGAGCGCCTCGTGGTCGAAGGACATTGTATATCGTATGGACGTGGAATGGTGCGAACCACAGGTGGCACCGGTGGCAGCGACCGAACGTCACTGTGTCTGTGTGTGTGTGTGTGTGTGTGTGTGTGTGTGTGTGTGTGTGTGTGTGTGTGTGTGTGTGTGTGTGTGTGTGTGTGTGTGTGTGTGTGTGTGTGTGCGTGTGTGTGTGTGTGTGTGTGTGCGTGTGTGTGTGTGTGTGTGTGTGTGTGTGTGTGTGTGTGTGTGTGTGTGTGTGTGTGCAGGTACGCCTGGTCAAGAGCGTGGAAGAGGTCGCCAAAGGGCACCGGCCTACGTTCACCACAAGCTCGCCCACTTATAACCCAAGGAGAAGACGTCCTGGAGGGGTGGACGCCCAGCCCTTACCCGCCGCCAACATAAGGACTTCAATTCTGATTGGCCATTTCCTCAGCCAATGTATTTCTCTCTCTCTCTCTCTCTCTCTCAGGCGGATCGTTTTTACAAAGACCTCCTCCTATCGTCTTCCCGCACTGCTGTTTCCCTTTCCTGGCGCGTGACCCACGGCTCAGGCTCCTCAGCTCGCGCAACTTCATCTTTTTTGGACCAACTATTCTCTGTACACCTCTCTTCTAAGAAAGCCGCCCATTTTTGTGCTCAGTAAAAGTTGTAGCGACGCCATCATCATCTTCTTCAACCGCGCCATCATCACTATCGACCGGATCGTGCTCAGAACACGCTGGCACCTGTCTGGAGCGGCACCTCGTTCTACGCTCCTCGTCCTTGTTATGGTACAAGCCGTCGCAACCTTAATAAATGTGGGCTCGGCCACACTGTACGTCGTCGGCCGTCTACAACGTTTTCCAATCGAATCTAAAGGCATTCAGTGAGCGAGGCTCAGTTCCCATAACTCGCGGTAATTCGACTCTAGTGGCACTTTAGCTACTCGGAGGCACATTTTATTGGCCTATCTGCCGCAGAGCAAACGGTCACATGCGTGCTCAGCTTCGTTAATGATCTTCAAAAAGCTCTCTTCCAAATAGCCTCGGAAACCGCCTGCACTCAAGGAGTACGGGCTGCCGTCCGAGTGGGGGGAGTCGTCTCTGGGACCTGTCATTCCCTGCCCTGATGACGACGACGACGGCGACGATGATGATGCTAACTTCATTTGGTGCAAAGCTGTGGGAAAGGAGGAAGGGGAAGTAGGAGTCTTCTGGAATTTCTCCCCCTGAGAGCCCTTGTGCTCGAGCGGCATCTTCGATCTTGCTGTGTTTTGGGATGCGACCTGAGCAAGGTGTCCCACTGCTCCGCATACTTATGGTTAAACTCGCTCGTGCAGTCGGTAGTTTTAAATCACCCTAAATTGTTCATCATCATCATCATCATCATCATCATCATCATCATCATCATCATCATAATCATCATCATAATCATCATCATCACTATCATCATACCGTCATCATCATCATCATTGTCATCATCATCACCATCACTGCACGGGTACGCGCGTTCCACGACCGCGTGCACCAGCCTAAACAACCATCGGCACTCCGTAACTGCTATCGACGGCAATAGGCAGCTCCTCGGGCGCAGTCGCTGTCGCCTCGCTTCCAGTGTTCTTCGGGAGCAAGGCGTTGGTGCTCCGGGAGTCCAGGCTCCACCGCAGCATGTCGAGCGAATCAAACGATAGCAAGGGCGAGGTAGAGCACCGGCCCCTGTATCCGGGCTACGTGACGCCCACCGACCCCAACCAGCCGGCCGCTGAGGTCGGCATCAAGGACAGCGAGGAGGAGCCCAGGTCAGTGTGAGTTACGTACCAACCAGCCGCGAGGTCAGCGGTGCACGCTGCCATAACTGGTCCGTTTTATCGTAAAATGTCGTGAACACGTGGTGTAGACCCGCCACGGTGGCTCAGTGGCCAAGGCGTTGAGCTGCTGAGCGCAAGGACATGGCGCGTTGGACCCCGGCGGCTGTGGCTGCAGTTCTGATTGAGGCGAAAAGCAAAAACGCCCGTTTGTCTAGATTTCGACGCACATTCAAGATCCCCAGGTGGTCGGAATTAATCCGGAGCCCAGGGCGTGCCTTCTATCCCAGGTGTAGCTTCGGGGCATTAAACCCACAATCAATCAATCAATCAATCAATCAATCAATCAATCAATCAATCAATCAATCAATCAATCAATCAATCAATCAATCAATCCCACCAAAAATATTTAGTATACAAACTAATTGAACGCGTACAGAACTTGGCTTTGCGTTTTATTTTTTCCAACTACTCCCGCTTTACTAGCGTTTCCGATACACGAAAACGGGCAGACCTCCGAACTCTCTCAGACGGCAGAATGATATCTAGATTAAAGTTCCTTTATCTTTTGTTCCACGATCATTATATAAAATACCCCGAACTAACTACCTCCAAGCTCCCTTCAGGCATTCTTTGCGCACAAATCATTATAAGACTATCAGGCAACCTCATAGCAACATAAACACACATAAGTGCCCTATTTCCGTCAGCCATCGGACTGTGGAACAGATTACCGGCGTACGCCGTCAACAGCACATCTGTAGAGTGTTTTCTAAGCCATAAATGATCAAGCATTTTAACACGTGATAACAGAAAAAAATTGCATATTTAATGTTTATATAACTTCTTTTTGTGAACTAAACGTTTACACTGTATAGCATGCTTCTGTCCATGTGTATTCTATATTGTTCTTGTTTCTTGCCTTTTGAATACCTATGTTATCCTTACGATGAAAACTTGAATTCATTGTAACCACTTTGCATGGGCCCTGAAGGGTCTGCAGTATGTTGAAATAAATAAATAAATAATCAATCAATCAATCAATCAATCAATCAATCAATCAATCAATCAATCAATCAATCAATCAATCAATCAATCAATCAATCAATCAATCAATCAATCAACAGCATCTAGTCTACATTAGAACATGAATGCGCATGCCTACATGCTTGAAGACCATACCAAGCATGCCTTCAACCACCACAGAGCCCACTCCCAGCCCACCAGCCCTTTGACCAATGGGCCTGGAGCCTTCCAACAAAAGTATTCCCCCCTCTTATACTTGCAGAAGGGCACTGAGGCGGCGGAGCCTGCAAGTGGCGCCCGACTACATGCACAGCTGCCTGCACTTCGCTGTCGACCTCCTGGAGAGCCTGCGCCGCAATTCCGGTGCCACCGGGAATGTGCTGTTCTCCCCCTTCGTGCTGTCGAGCACGCTGATGGCGCTGTACAACGGCGCCCGCGGCCGCACCGCCGACCAGATAGCGCGCGCCATGCACCTGGGCCTCGACAGCTGCTCGGTGGCCTCTTCCCTGCCCCTCTGGTACGCCGGCCTGTTCCCCTCGTGGCCCGACAGCCACAAGCGGAAGTTCGAGATCAGCCACGACCAGTGCCTCGTCCACGACAAGAGCATCCGGATCGCCCACGGCTACAAGTACGGGATTATAATGAAAACATTTATAGAGCGGAGCGGAAGGTGTTATGGCTGAACCCCCGTGGGAGGACTCCTTATTCGAGGGATCCTTGCACTCTATAGCTGCCAGGTGTTCCTAGGCGACCCAGCTCCTCTGGTCTTCAAGGCTCGATCTGGCCCGCAGGCTATTCCACCGATCTGGGGTTGGCAGTGAGGAGGAGGGGATGGCTGGTGTTTTCTCATTTTTACACCATATGGTTAAGGTGCATGGTGTATAGAGAAACGGCAGTATTGGAGGTATTGAGTGGGACAGAGCTTATGAAGTAGTACGTATACGGCGCCCGTTAAGTGGAATGGGTCCCAGAGATTTTGACGTTTAGGATTTGTCTACGAACAAGCAAGAAATGGCAGCGTGAGTGGTGATTAAAGAAAGCCTAGAGTGCAGCTCAAGTCATGGTATTGTAATATATGCAACCGTAAAGCTGGGCAGACGTAACTCCATACGTTTGATGCTACGATGATCGTGTTGTCACCGCAAAGTTAGCCGAGGACTACGTCATCGCTCTAATCATGCCAACAGGAACATGTATGTCCTCGAATGGTCCCTTTACGTCGCTTCATACATCGCCTACATTGATTGCGTCGTAGTCCTAAGAATGACACGGCAGCTATGTCGTCGCCATATCGTCAGCACGCGTACAACAGTTAGTAGCGGCGCGAACACCGAAACAAGGTGACAAGAACGCGACACCCCATACAAAAAATTGCCTCCATCTCCCCGCGAGGGAACCCTGGTGTGATACGGCGCATCTGGGGGTTCAATAGACCTTTCCGGAAAGTTGCGCGCGCCCCCAAACGGCGGCCGCAAAGCAGCCTGGGAACTGTGAGCGCCGCAGCAGCCGCCGCCACTGCCGCACGGGCCGCTCTTCATGTAGCTCTGCCGTGCCAAACCGTGCCGTGCGCGACAGCGCCTGTGGAGGCGGCATTTTTTGACGGTGCAGCTTCGGCGGTTAACATTGTGTGATGCATGCAGAACATCTGCTATCCTGGACAGCTGTTTTATTAACTGACTTCTTTTTCAAACTTCAGCATTCTTACCACAGCCCGCATTTCTTCAACAAACTGCTGCATTTTGGGGAGTTGCAGTGTGTATCCCATCGATTCATGCTACACTACGTCTGTATTTGTTTCAAGTACTGTTGCTTAGGCCCTAAGAGCTGACAAGTCTTATCGTCTAATCCTGAGCTCTTTTTCTGTTTTCGGCTGTGTGTAAATATGGAAATAGAGATGTTTATTTCAGTAGAAAAAAAGACGAGGCAGCTGATATGGTATCATTGCAATAAAAGACACGTACACTTTTATTCCGTTAGCAAAACTAACCAATACCGACTAAAAGGTAAAACTTTTCAGAGGGCGCTAAGAGAGAGAGAGAAGTGATTGGATGGAAGAAAGGAAAGGAAAGTGCACTGGGGATATTATTGAGCTCAGTAGGGAGCTCAAAAACACGCATAGTTGACATTTTGCTTACTTATCGATTGAGAAGTGGTTTATATAAGAAGTTGTTCAGGTAGCAACAAATTTTCCATCTGGTTTGGCTTGTCAGCCATCGCATTTGGTAAATCATACCACATGTAGTATTCTGAAGCTCTTCACTTCTAGAATAACTCGCTCAACGTGTCTCCTCAGGTTGGCGATCTGCCGTGTGCGTGTTTGCTCCGCTACTGTCAGTTGACGCCGACCATTTTACATGGGGGTATTTAACGCCAGGTTCACGGAGCTCATCTTTGATCAAGAATCCTGGGTCAGCTATGGCGAGCTGCCTCCTTTGTTTTCACACAGGAAGCACACCGCACCTTAAAAGTGGGAAATAATTCCACAATGAGCGACCGAAAAGAAATAGTGCTGAAATGCTGAACTCACAACAGCAGAAACCCCGTTCCTCCAATGCCACAGGAAATGGGCTGCAGGCAGTCGCTGTCGTTGGAGAAACCTCATCGTTGTCTGCTGGAGCGAAAGCATTGCTTTATCGCCTTGTTACGCCCTTTGTGCTAAAATTCATTACAAAACGGGCCTTGATCACTCTGAGCTGACAGGAGTATCTCGACAGTGCTGCATATCACTAGTTCGTCTTGGATTCCTGGAAGCGGTACAGGCGCTTAGTAGGGCGGCGTTCCGTTCCTTTCGCGGCAGCTAGGAAACAAAAAAACATAAAAACCATAATTTACGTTATAATGCTGGGCTTAGCTGTCTTTACCAGAGGGCACCTCTCGCTGAAGACCCGGTGTGGAAAAACGGTCGCATACGGTCCATGTAACATTTGCGTCTGCTCGCATTGAAATGGGCTCCACATATCCTGTGATGCTCGGACGGCTCCCACAAAGCGAATCGGCCATCACGACACTGGCCATTTATCCAGCGAACACATTAATCCTATTTAATTTTGTTGTCCTTCGGAAACTTGTGCAATGAAACATGCCGGTCTCATAGCGTATTGTTGTCTCAACCGAGCACACAGCACGTTTGTCCGCCTCCTGCAGCTTCCTTGGCGCCATATCGTCAGTATAGCGTAAACTACAATCGCCAAGGCAGGTCGTAAACGAGTGTAGCTTTATACACGCGGAAATGCATCACGAATAACGTGTGCACACGATATGGGCTCCTTCGTTTTCCTACTCGGCTCCCCGCGGGCTGCCGGAAGCAAGAGCTGGTTATTTGTATTTTTCTCGGGGAGCTCAAGTGTCATATGTGTTTTCTATTTCCTCGCGTTGAGGAATTTCTCTTTTTCCGCGGGCCGCCAGAAGCGCGAAGACGCTTTTCAACTGTCAGCAGCTGGTTCCACTCTCCAAGCTAGCAGACGACGGTGCTAGCAGACGACAAAAGGTTCTCATGCGGTGTAGGCAGTTTCAGAAGGATGCGGAGTTTATTTCTTATTTTGGGTTATATGGTATAAAGATGTTTTCATTGATGCGGAACAGAACTTTGAAAGCACAGCATTTCATTCTATTTAAACTTTGTGCTTTGACGGGCTCGCTCCGCGCACGCTGCGCGCGGCGCGACCACCCCGTCGCCGCTCGCACCGCGCGCGCACGCAGTTCCCATGACGCCTTGCGCGGGCCCGCCAGGGGAAGGAGCGGCGCTGCAGTTTCTGGAAAGGTCTATTGGCGTTTCCATTGGGTTGAAGGAGAGGAGACCGCGGAGGAGAGTCGCGCATGCGCGCACATGCGCAACGGAGCAGCTGTTAACGCAGCGAAGCGCGCGCCAACCAAGGAGAACCGCCAGCTGTCGTTATGCTAATGCGCCGGAGTGAGAGTGTTGCACACAGCTGTGGGAGAGGCGAACGGAGGAGGGCTGCGGATGGACGCCACCGCCGCCGCCGACGACGCAGGAGGGACATGCCTCAGAGCAAGAGATGCGCCGCATCTAAAATATCGTATGGTCAGCTATAGAAAGTCACTTTTGGGGTTTGTTTTTTCTATTTGGCACAGTCAGCTACAGCCTTTTCTATGACTGCCTTTAGTTATATTTATTGACACCTTTATGAGCGCCTTTAGCCTCTTATACGTGGTAGTATCAGTGGTACTCTATAAAAATAGTTACCACTTTCTATAGTTTGCTACATTTTTGCGGCATGCCATTTATTACTCTTTAACCAACAGACCATAGCCCAGCAATGAAAACTCATGGATCTCTAGAGCTTCTCTTGAGGCAATTTCTCGGTTGTGTGCATACCTACATTCTTTAATACATGTAGCGTTAACACCTAAGCTATAAAGGCAATCTGACAAGGGGTGAATGCCAACCCCTCGGCAAAGCTTTGAGGCAGCTGATTGCTGCATGAACAGTCAATGGTGACACATACAGCGCGAAATGGTTCTATGCGCGCCCTGTTCGTCACCATTTCTTTGCACAATTGTTCTCCAAATGTGTTATAGTAGGGTTGCACACGGTGTCATCCGGTAGGGGCGCTCCGGCTGCACTACCAGAGACCATTTAAGTCGGCGTTTTCGTAAAGCTGCAGCGGAGCGATCTTGTCGGGCATAGCGACCGTTTGGGACATTTGGTGCCAGGAGCTTCGGCAGCTACCAAGCCTTTTTACGCGCTTTGGCATGCAATATGCGGCTCAGTGTATATGCCCGTGACCTGCGTGTAACAGAAAAGCGTCGGTACTTGCATTAGTTGCAGTGTGCTCCTGTCCTTCTGCTCTCATCTCTCTGTGGTGTGAGTCGTTCGCGCAGATTACTCACATGGTTAACATGCACAAACTCACCCTCTAAACGACACAGTTATGCCCCACGCCTAGAGCTCCAAGGCAAGAGAGCGGCGGACGGCAAGACGCGTGCATGTCTGTCGTCAGCTACCACGTATTTTCGCGCAGGCACTGGCTGAGCCAGTGGTGCCGAGTGGAGCACGAGGACTTCGCCAACGACCCAACGGACGGCGTGGTGTTCCCAACACGCATGACCACCTGGATCGGGGCGCTCACTTCGTTCTCGTGCAAGGCGGCTGAGGAACCCGCCTTCTGGTCAGAGGTAACTGCGCAATGTGAAGAATTCGAGAGTGTTTTTTTGCGGGGAAAACGTTAAAGTGCTGACGAGATTACGAGGGCGTCAGCAGTGACTGTAGGGTGTGGGCAACAAAGAACAGTGGAAGATCCTTGATGGATCTTCAAGAATATGGGTGATCACCTCGTACCGCTCTCTCGCGAACTCGGCCGGATGTCCACGTTTTGTTCCGGCTTCAGAGGCCATAGTACGGCGTTTCTCGCCCGCTCGTCGCACACCGTGCCAACCCCGCTCTGCATTCTAACCGTCTCAAAGATCACTTTTTTTTGCTTGCTTTAGCAGCGGTGTTGGCTGCCTGTTGATTCAGAATCGACATATCGCCGACGTCGTTCATTCCTTCTCTCTTGGCGCCCCGTAGTACTAAGTTTTACAACACGTACAGGCGGCGACGGGAGTCGTGGAACCCGTAGAGACGGCGTACGACAGGCGAATCGGCGCAGGCAGGTAGTGAGCTACGCTCCGCAGCTACGCACTCTTGCGTTTTCCTTTCTGTCACTACTTGGGAAAGATCGACGGCGAGCAACTTTGCCGACGTACCCAATCTATGCCCACGAAATAAAAAAAAAAAAGGTGGGGTAGCGCGAAGCATTGCGCAATGCACCATTGTGGGAGCTCGAGGGAACAGATCAGAGGAAGTTCCCTTTATAAAACACTGTAACGTGCAAACTAGATCAGCGTAAAGGCACTGTGGAACTGCTTGATCATGTCTTCCACTTGGAGGTGCTTTTTTTCTGGGAACGAAGAAAATGTAGAACGGAGAAAATGGAGAAAATACGGCTCATTTACACCTAATTGAACGCCGTATTGCTTGAATAGATCGCGACCGGTCGTGGAATAGATACTGCAGTCTGAATGTAATTGCTGAATCAGTACAGCAAAGCAGCGTTCACCGTTAGACACCCATTCGAAGCTGCAGTATGGTATACGCGTTTAGCGGGTGTGATTAAGCTGAGACAATAACGGGGTATTCGCGATAAACGAGCTTACAGCCACTGCACCACCCACTCTAAAATCACAGCAGCAATGCAGCAAATACCTAACAAGAATTCCTATCGTAATACAAAAAACCTTGTTGCGACAACAGAGGTCCTGTTATTACGACAAAGCCATCTGTTGTTACGACACACATTTCCGTCGTAACGACAAAGTTAATGTTCTCAGCGACTAACTTTCCTGTATAGTCGCAACGCAACTGCCATTTACGCTACTGTTCACAATGGGCAATAACATTCAAACCATGTGCAACTGCTGATGGAACATCAGGGCCACGACAAGACAGCAAGTCGGCCCTTCGGAGCATCAAAATAAAAACAGGAAAACGGCACACGACGAGAGAAGATCATAATCACGACACGACAGTAATATGACAAGACGACAGTACGACACACGAAAATACGACTGACTGCGGAAATTTTTCTTGTAATTTTCGACCGGACAGGTTCGTAGTTTTTTCAGTACTGCTGGTGTCACCACTACGTATAGCTTGTTTCGTGGCGCAAAGTATGCGGCAATGCGCCCACGTGCAGGTGGATCGTACCACGTCCCTGTTCCTGCTGAGCTTGCTGTTCATCAAGGGCAAGTGGCGCGACCAGTTTCATGTCACGCGCGGCGTCTTTCATGAGACGCACAAGAAGTCCAAGGTACGCCCACCCACTCGATGAAACCGTGGTACGGCGCACTGGTCTCGGTACCATACCCGGCAACTGTGGACGCGATGTGTTCCCTCTCAGAAATGCACGATATTTTGCATACTGCAAGCGAACTAGTTAGAAACATTTTGAGTTTGTGTAAGTAGTGTGGAAGGTTGCTGCTCATAGATAAACACAGGATGACATCTTGCGTTTGTCTGGCACCTATAGTAGAGGCTGCTTTTAAAGACGTACGTGGTACTAAACACAATTGCCAATCTTCCGTATTTAATACCAGCCGCGCAGGAAAGCTTTTGCAAAACATTACAACGGTGCAACGTGCTTCGCACTGCAAATGAGGTGTCTGATAAGCGAGCCTCTTGCTAGATAGGTACAGGCAGGACAAATAAAACGAGAACCAGAAAATATGAACAGAAGACACAAATAGTTCTATTTCGCTTCGTGCCAGCGAAATGGTCGCGTGGGCTTATTACAGTAACAAACATTGAAAACGTGCCTTTCCAAAAATACCGCTAGATAGCCATTATTTTATTTCTACTATATATCTCTTTTTAAAGCGAAGCTTTAGTGTCCTTACTGATGCCGTTGTACGCTAATACTTCCAGCAGAAAAGCCACCTTTCTCCGACGATGAGGACGAATGATAGTGGATGAAGTGAAACAAACAAAAAAAAAAAAACCTTCCGTGGCCGGAATCGAATCTGAGTCAGTCGCGTTATGAAGCCGCGGCATCTATCCGATTGCTGCACTTCGACTCAGAGCAGCCAAATACCCAAAGAATCCGTCACGAGAAGAATGGTGTTGCACTGCGTGCCGCAAGGCTGTTAGCCACAAGAACCATTTTGAGGTTGAGGACGTATGAGGCCTAACTTCACATTTTGGGGTTTAACACCACAAGCTGGCACCCACCCAAAAATTGCTTACTTAACGCCAAACAGCAGGTACACCTCAAACCCAAACATTAGACCGGAGTGCACACCCGAGAGTGGCGCTGTTGGTGTTATAGAACAGTGGTGCGTATACCTCCAGAGTAGCACATTACTCTGTGTGTGGGATTGGCCAACCAAAAAAATCCATCACGAGAAAGCTTCGCGTTCAACCATCGTTATCGTTACGCCGAGGGTTTCGTGATTTTTTTATTTTTACGTGTTCTGGTTCACATTTTTGTGTTCTCATTTCATTTGTCCATGACTGTACAAGCCTGGCACTAATGGTTTGATGCAAAACGCTAAATGAACGTGTTTGTGTGCCGCGCACCGCCTCTAAACAGTCACAGAACATGCCATACCACCCAAAGTTACGAAAACAAATGTGTACAATTGAGCTAAGAGAACATTCTACAAGAGAAAAACTTCAAGCACTGCTAGTTCTTGAACACAGACCATTCAGTCCAATAACGCGATTTTACCCATAGGCTTCTGAGGCCCCCTCTCTTTTATGGACACTACTGAGGCCGAACAGCGGAGTTGTTTTAGTAAGGGCTCAAAATAATATATGGAGTATTCCGAGGAAATCACTATAGACGGCGCTGGTTGCTTACAAGAGGTGTCCGACAAGTAGCACGTCTCATCTCAGTGCTCGTCCCGACTTTTGGTTGCCGCTACTGCGCTTTGATGAGAGACACCAGTGGAGGCAAGATGGAAGGTAATGGGCGCATGCAGGTGGTGCGCATGATGAGCCACACGGGCCACTTCCGCACCAGCGAGAACGCGGCGCTGGGCGTCCGGGTGCTGGAGCTGCCGTACCGCGAGAGCAAGAAGAGCATGGTCATCCTGCTGCCGGACGAGTCGCAGAGCCTGCGAGACCTCGAGAGGAAGCTCACCCCGCAGCACATCGTGCAGTGCCTCGACGCGCTCGCCGACAACGGTGAGGGCACGGCCGACACCGCGGCAGTGCGAGGCATAGGCCTAAAGGGCACGGGTTAAATGCGATAGCAATTTCTGACCTCAAAGGAAGATGTGACGGGAAGTAGCATCGTCCTGGTCGATATCTTATGACGCGGCACATGGGGAAGGAAGGAAGAGATCCAAGTACTGTTACATTTGCGAAGGCGTCTCCGTCATGTAGTGGGGGCGTGGTGAACGAGCGGCGAGCAGAAGAGCTGCCCCGGTGTCGGCGACAAAGAGCCGAGAACAAAAGCTCATCTGGTTTACTGCATGGCGAGGGATGAACAGCGACGATACAAGAACAGCGCCCTCGCGGGTTACAGCATGAATCGGGCATAGAAATGCTCCTTCCGGCACAGAGATGCTCCTTACCACCTCACGGATTTGTTACATAGACGTCGCAAACACATGGGCTTTACTGGGTGTGGCAATTGGGAATGAAAAAAATTGCGTTAAATCCAAGAATTCGTTACATAGAGGTTCGTAATTATATCCAGGTGCTGGTCATATTGCGTCTCTCTTGCCCGTGTCACCCGTGTTTCTTCACTATAGCGTGGAGTTTGAAATTTTCAGATATTTCTTGCGTTTTTTCGGTTAAGAACATCTTTCGTGACCGGAATAGGGCTGAGTGGCTTCCCGAAGGCTAGTTTTATTTTTTTTTTTTTTCAAATTGAACAATGTTGTATTTTGCCTTTATGGTCTCTTTGAAAACCTTGCTACTTGATTTGGGCCTATCCCTTTTCAGGATGACCCGTAATGCTGGGGCATGTATGCGTGCAGGTCCTGTGAGCGTGAGACTGCCCATGTTTCGCCTAAGTGACGTGGTCGACCTGAAGCAGGCGCTGCCGGCGCTGGGAGTCAGGGACGCGTTCCGCAAAGACGCCGACTTCTCCACGCTGTGCGACTCGCCCAACAGCCCCATGGTCTCCTTTGCGAGACACGTGGCCGTCTTCCACGCCCGAGAGCGCTCCAGCGGCCGCATGCCCAGCGTCGCCAACGCCCAGGTATCGATAAGAGAGATGCACACTGTGTACGACCTATGGAGTGAGAGTGTATACTGTCAAGCAGCGAATTAGGAAAGTGCACAGCAATCATTGCAAGCTACCGGGGCCCACTCTCATGTGGTTGCAAATGTAGTCCATAATTCTGTAGTTCAAGAAATTGATTCGGTTAGGGCATCTCATAAGCAGGATAGCGAGCTGCATGAGTAGCAGAATGGATTGCCGGGAACAGCATGAAAAGTAGAAAAAAAAAACAGGAGGAATAAAAAAAATATATATAACAGGGATAAAAAACTATATAAAAAAAGCCTCCTTGGCTCTTTTTGTTTGTCGATGACTGCGACACTGAAATGTTGTGTCCCCCGACCCCTGGGTGATTTAGAGTCACAGCCTGCAGCAGGAGTCACGTGTGCAGGGGTAAAAGGAGGAGTAACAAGCAGGGCAGGTCTCCTGGGATATGAGTTCCAGCTAGGACAGAAAAAAAAACTGCCACCTTACAGCTAAGATCAGGACAGATGTAATTGAATGTTCTCATTGTTGGAAATGCCTTCAAATTGTAGGATATTTTCGTGCTTTACGTCTTAATTTTTAAAAAGACAATAGGTTCGTTTCCCCTGAGCCTCCTCTCCGTTCACCACCATGGCAACCTAAGCACGGTTTGTCCCACATTCTGGAATTGATTGATTAAATGAACGTCTTAGAAAAGGGAATGACAAATGCCAATGTGTCAAGAAAAAAAAAAAAAAACAGGCCATCTCCACTTACGTGAAACCTAGGGAGGAACGAAGCATGCATTGTATAAGTGATTTTTTTTGGCGCCTTGGCGTTTTTTTTTCTCACGGAGATGAAGCCGTTGGGGGTGCAGGTATACAGCTTTGCTGTAAGTCTCGTGTCTTTGAAGCACGGAGCATTCTAGCGCGAGACGAAAACGATTGTCCCGGTGTTTTAGTACCGGGACTACATGAAACGACGACGACGAAAGGAGACGCCGGCAGCCCGAGCCCCTGTGGGGGTTCGCCCGTAAAAAAGGCAATTCAGCGTAATGGTACCGATACCTGCCCTTCGGGGGGTCTTCCACATAAGGAAAACTCAGGTCTTCGTTTGCTGTTCGGGCCCTGGTCACCGACGAAGACACGACCGTGTATCGGCTCGCTATGCTGTAAAAGTCGGAATACGGTAGTCTTCCGCCAGACATGCCACATAACTACCTTTTGTCTCTCCCCTGCCCATCTCCCACGCTGTTGCGCTCCCGTGTCGCTCCTCCCGTGATTAACCCAGTCGAGGTTTGCCAAATGCTAATCAGTTTTCCTACGATGATGATGATGATGATGATTAAAGGCCTCCCCTTTGAATCGGGGTGACGGCGTGCGCCATCTAGCCTATCTCAGTGGTTTGAATTTAAATTTAGTCCCTCAACTCGGATTTCTTTTTAATTCTGCCCTGCCGCTACCCCTGGCTGGGATGTTATTTTATCGACTTCCCTGCCTCTAGCCGCTGCTTAGTAATACCTACTGCCGACCAGTTAATGCTTCCATCAATTGCGAAGCCCAGTGCCTCAGGAAGTAGGACTTTCCCCCCAATTCTATCCGGCTGAATCTTTTGGCATCCTATTACTATGTGGCCGATTGTTTCTTTATCCCTGCCACATACAACACATGTCTCATCCTGGGACGAATATTTGCTTATGTAGGTTCGAGTTCTCAAGCAGCCAGCCCGCGCCTCAAAGAGCAACGCACTACCTTTATTGTTGTCATAAAAGTTCTCTTTCCGGATCTCTTTTTTGCTTGCTTTGTAGATTCCCAGCGATCCCTTCTTTTCCATCCTCTCTTTCCACATGAGCGTCTCTGTTTCCTTCACTTGCTTTTTAACTGCCCCCCCCCCCCCTTGTTTATTTGCCGCGGTCAAGGTATATTTAGTCGCCAGCTTTCGCGTCCTCTTCCGCCATTGGGTGTCCACACTTTTAAGGTACAGGTACCTGTGCACTCTGGCTGCCCAGTTCTTCTCATCTAAATGTCGCAGCCGCTCCTCAAAACGTATCTTACTTTGCGCTTCCCTCGCCTCAAATGAAGCCCAACCCATATCGCCTTGTACCGCCTCATTTGTAGTCTTACTGTGAGCTCCCAGTGCTAATCTGCCGACTGCCTTTTGGTTAACCTCCAGTCCCGACAGGATAGGTGTTCTTCATGGGCATTCAGGTACCCGTTTCCTTCATTAAGCCAGATCCCCAAGTATTTGTACTTATTTACTAATGGTATGGCTTCCGCACTGCTGGCGCGCCACCTGTTGGGGCTTTTTGTTACTGAATCGGGCTTGGCGCTCGATGTAACAGAGTGGATCCATAGAGAAGGCAAGCGTAGCAGGGGGCGGCAGAAAGTTAGATGGGCGGATGAGATCAAGAAGTTTGCGGGGATAAATTGGTCGCAGTTAGCACAGGACCGGGGTAATTGGAGATTAATGGGAGAGGCCTTTGCCCTGCAGTGGGAGGCTGGTGATGATGATGATGATGATGCACGACCAGGAGGCGTGGGCATGAGTCCGTTTTTGTATTTTGTCGTTAAAATAGTGTTCCTAACCCGTTTCCGTTGTTTGCTATTAAAGGTACCAAGAACACATGTAATTCAAACTAAAAGAACACTGCGAGGACCAGTTGCGTAGAGTTATGTTTTACCACAAATATGTCTAATGTTTTCTTTTTTCTGAACAATGTCGAGAAGTATATGAACACCGCTACCAGATATAGTAATCTGGAAACGTTTTGACTGCCTAAACATGTCATTTAAGAATTCCTTTTTTTGGCCGGGTGGCTGAATCGCGGGACAGACATGCGGGAAGACCAAAAGATTTGTGTTTATTAAGTAACCCAAGGAAAACTTTCAACACTTCCGATAAAAGCTTTCGCTCTTTCCTTGGCGTCTTGAAGCACTGCGAAAGCTATTATCGCCAGCACGGAGCGGCACTGTTTGATTTCCATGTCGCAGCAGTTACGCTTTCCGTTTCTGCTTTGCTTTTGTGACTTTCTTTTTAGAGTGGCTATCGAATGTGTTCGTTGCTGCAACTTTAGGAAAGCCGGCCAATAGCCGCTACACCGACGTTCGAGCAATTGAAGAACACCAAGACCGGGAAAGAAAGGAAACATCGTTTTTTTTTTTTTTTGAGAGAGAGAGAGAGAGAGAGAGAGAGAGAGAGAGAGAGAGAGAGAGAGAGAGAGAGAGAGAGAGAGAGAGAGAGAGAGAGAGATTATTTATTGAAAAGGATGAGAGTTTTGCTGGCGTTTACAATCGCCTACTGCTGAGGATTGCGGATGAAAGGAAAAAAGGCCCTAGAAGGAGGTGGGCAGGAAGGGAAAAAAATAACTGGCGTGGCTTACCGTGCTTGACGGCCTATGTTTTTTAGATCGCGTCACAGAATTCACAATTTTAAAATGTGACCAATGTCCCACAAATAGGGAAAAAAATTTAGAGCCTGGTGCTGCTTTGAGGGACTAGTCCAGTGTCTTTAGAGTTACCAGGCCGTGTACTAGGAGTTCTATATCTTCCATCAAAAGCGCTATTTTGGTGCCATATAGGCCGCACATTCCAAAAAAAAAAAAAAATATGTTACACTGTTTCTGCAGAAGAACAACTGTCGCAGTAAGAATTTGTCGTCAGCCTAAGGCGAAAAATAGCGTGCCATCTCCCCTAACGTGAAACCTGTGGAGGGACGAAGCATGCAGTGTATAAGTGTATTCTTGGCGCCTTGGCGTTTCTGCCACCGTATTTAACTATTGGTGTAACTATTTTGGTGTAAGCCGAATTCAGTCGAGGCAATGGTACAATGTGTCCAGGCGAGAAAGCATTTTGGAAGTCTTGATTTCTACTCAGGGTCAATCGCGTGCAAAAAGCAGCGGTTACACCACAGCCGCTTTCTTTCACTTACTGCAAAGAGGTGTGTGCAGAAGCCTCGGCTTCTGGAATGAACGACCCCTAATATAAGGACTGGATGTGTTGGTTGTCTACGTTGTGCAAGCATTTAAGGTTTTGAAAAAGTTGGGAAAAGTATTGCATGGTC
This sequence comes from Haemaphysalis longicornis, assembly GCF_048455015.1. NCBI lineage: Eukaryota > Metazoa > Arthropoda > Arachnida > Ixodida > Ixodidae > Haemaphysalis > Haemaphysalis longicornis. The sequence goes on from NW_027526445.1 coordinate 132,740,880, forward strand.
CCTTTAAGAACATTCCGTGGACGGCAACGTCAAAGCAGCTAGTTTCTCAATTAACCGCGGCGTTGCAGGGCACAGCAAATGGATCTGGGACTCTGCACCCATCCGCTGACGCAGAGGGTGAAAAACAGGATGAAGGCAAGGACGAGGCCAAGTTCACGGTGGACCGGCCCTTTGTGTTCCTCGTCATGAACAGCGAGCCTAGGGCTGCGCTACTGTACGGGTCGGTCCGCAAGATTCTCGGCTGGAAATGAAAAACGGCGAGCATTTCCGCCATTCCGAATGCACGTCGTGTATTTCGCGGTGCTGCAGTGATCACGTGCAGTGTTCATGTTTATTTTTCTTAATTTTCCTAGTTTCTATTACTGTCGATTCTTACTTTTACCTGGAACCTGTCGTGGTGCGTTTTGAAATAAAGGTACAGAAACAAACTGGTGTAAACGATAAAAGCGGCTTTGTTTCCAACCTTGGTGGGGCCACAGCTTAGTCAGTAGTATAAACTCTATGCACCATAGAGTTTCTCACTCTATGCTATGCACAGTTTGGCTTGGTGGAGCTTGGCTTGGCTTTTATAGAAGAAAGCTTGGCGCCGCGCCACAAGGATGCGACATCCCATGATTTTAAAATGATGTTGGCATACCCTGTAACCCATAGAGTTTCTTACAATATAACTAGAGGGGAAACTGGCGCTGCAATCGTACGCCTCAATGGGCGTGATGGGTAGTTGTGGATTCGGATTGGCGCTCGATGGCTCGTAGAACTTGCTATGGATTGCAGGCAGTTTCGTTTTCGTTTTGGATTTACATGAACGCATTTGCCTATGCGGGGTGTTGGGAGGAGTGATCAAAAATAAGTTTCTCCTTGAACTGCATGCCTCGCGTGCACTGACGCCGCCCTGAGTGGAATGTTTTATAACCAGAGTTGCGAATTGGGTGGGTTGTCAATGCATTGCCGCACAGCGAGCATGAAAACTCAAATGACGGCGCTCTGTGCGGCGAAGTCTGCTAATTAGGAGTTGCGGCACTGCTCATTAGGCAGAGCAATGTATTGTCAAAGCTGACGACGGTTGCGAATCGCTTGGAACAGCCACACCTTTCGTGCGGACGCCGGCTCCTACGGCGTAGAACAGCAGCACCGGCGGCTGATAGGAACGCAGCTTGATGAATGTCACTAATTCACGCAAGAATAACTTCTCCAAAGGTAATCGGTTTATTTTTTCTTATGAGCACAAAACTTCTCTTACTATTACAAACCACCAGTGCCGAAACTTTTACAAGTAGTTTTTAAAGAAGTCCGCGTCCTGCTGTACTTGGCGGAAAATGGCAAACCTGCTCCACAAACCTTCTCGACTCCGCGTCTGCTTTTTATTTAAACGCGCCGTTTTATTTCGTACAAAACCGGTTTTTCGTCACTAACTTTTTTGTTCGCCATGTAATTTGTAAACGGAGGACCGGGCAATAAGAGCTTTTTTGTCAAAAAACACAATTTGCGCAGCCATAAGCCCGTTTTGATCCTACGCAATCCGGTTCCAAAACTACCCATCATTCCCATTGAAGCGTAAGCGCCGCTGCCATGTTCGCGTTGACACTAGCGCCAGTTTCCCCTCTAGTTATTTGTATGAAACTCTATGCTGTAACCCCCAAAAATTTCACCATCTTCCCGTAGGGGAACCCTGAGTAGTATGCGGAGGCGGTCGACTCAAGTTCCCATTAGTTTTCAGTTCGATCGCGGCGTTGCGGGAGGAGAATGAGGGGAGCGGAGCGCGCGCGCGCGTCATTTATACCGCGGAGCTACAGTGGCGCCCTCAGCGGAGTATGCAGCGGCTACCGTCGCGTTTCTAACCCTAAGCTTCTTTGCATTATCGTGCGCGGAGCCGCAGGTGTTGCCATTCGTTGCGCAATCCCGGAGAGGAGAGGAGCTTCGGAGAGGAGAGGAGGAATGCCGGAGAGGGGAGGAGTGTCGGAGGGGAGAGGAGGAATGACGACGGTGGTTGAACGCGAAGCTATCTCGTGATGGATTCTTTGGTTGGTCAATCCCTAGGGGCATCCTGCCACAATCATCATCAGCGGTGCCTGGCCAGGCATGCGCAGTGGGGGTGTGGTACTCAGGGTTCCCCTACGGGAAGATGACGACGGTGGTTGAACGCGAAGCTATCTTGTGATTGATTCTTTGGTTTGCCAATCCCTAGGGGCATCCTGCCACAATCATCATCAGCGGTGCCTGGCCAGGCATGCGCAGTGGGGGTGCGGACGGCGGACGACAATGACAACGACAAGGGAGGGAGAGACGCAGCCCCGAGCATGAGATGCTTGGCATCTAAAAGTTTTATCAATTAGTGCAAAGTATTCACATCTAGGGAACAAACTGGAAAACTAAGAAAACGAAAGAACTAATTGCCAAACGTAAAAACATGAAAGTGTCAAGACGGCAGATCAGTTTGAATTAAGCTGTTGAAGCTGACTAGCAGAAGTAAAACGAACGACATTGGTCGATATAACAAGGCAGCGATATGGGGAAGCTTGAAAGCAACTAAGAGACAGCTAGCCATCAGCAAAGACAGGTTGTACGCATTCAGGGATGAGCGGGGTAACATTACGCACAACTTGCACGAGATAATAAAGGTAGCAGAAAGATTTTACACCAGGCTGTGTACCAGCCACGTTAGACCAGGGGAAACTATTGAGCGTACAAGCTCAACTTCCGATGACCCACTAGTAACTAAAGAGAAAGTTGGAAAAGCTCTCAGGGACATGAAAATAGGCAAAGCTGCGCAGGAGGCGACGGCATAACGGATCTTTTGAAGTAGGGAGGCGATATTGCACTGGAAAAACTCGCTGTACTATTTTCGAAATGCTTGAAGACTCAAAGGGTGCCCATAGCCTGGAAAAATGCCAACATTATTCTTATTCATAAAAAGGGTGATCCCAAGGATTTCAAAAATTACAGACCCATCAGTCTACTCTGTTGTTTAGAAGCTCTTTACCAAAGTTACAGTTAGCCGCATAGGTGACAGGCTGGATTCCCAACCCTGGATCACATCGATGTCGTCAATGAAGTGATAGGAAAACCCTAAGAGTACACTAAAACCCTTTACATGACATTTATAGATTATGAGAAAGCGTTTGATGCCGTACTCACCGCCGCCGTGCTAGAAGCACTAAAAGACCAGGAAGTAGAGGAGACCTACTTAAAACTTCTAGTAGACATATGTAAAGAATGCACAGGCAGGACAACCATTCACAAGCAAAGCAATAAATTTCTTATCCGAGAGGGCGTGAGACATGGAGATACCATCCCAAGCAACCACAGAACGTCTGTCGGTCGTCCATTGTACTTCCATTCCGGCTGCAGCCGACATCCGTAGGACGTCCGTTTCAGGGCCGATTGACGTACCGTAAACGTCCGTTAGTCGTCCGGATTTAACATTTCCGCACGTCCAATCAGACGCCCGAAATTGGTTGTACTTTGGATGTTCAGTAAAACCTTCGAACCACACAACGAGAAGCTTATGTTCCTACAATGTATACTACGCCGCACAAGACCAACGCACTACCGGGCAGACAGGCATACATGAACACAGTGAACTAGCTTCACATGCTTCGTTACCGGTTTTCAAGTCATATATCCTTCCCTAAAGAACTCATCGCTGAAGTCGGTGAGGTGCTTCAGAAAGGTGAAAAAAATAGGTTTAATTGTAGAAATATGCAGACGAAATTTGCCATAGACAAGTCGGGGAGTTGATGTACAAAATGTTTTTAATTGAAAAGCAACGTAGCATTTTCGTTTTCGCTTTTATATTCAATTTAGGCCTTTGCTTGATGCTTCGTAATAAATGTGTACGTCCACAGGTTCGGATTTTTACATCCGTTTCTGGATGTCCACTGTACGGCCCAAAATGTACATACAAGTATATAGTGGACGTACAGTGGCCATCCAAAGTGGGCATTGGATGTTCGGCTGTATTTCGGACGTTCCGCGGACGTCCTTGTTTGCTAGGGATCTCGCCAAAACTATTCACAGCATGTATGGAGGAGGGGTTAAGAAAGCTTGACTGGGGGAAACATAGGAATAAGGATAAATGGGGAATATTTAAGCCGTTTGCGGACGACATTGTCTTGCTGAGTGAGACTGCAGAACACAAACAAACAATGCTTGAGAAACTAAATCGAAAGCACGGCCGTGAGGTTAAGAATAAATATGAATACATCGAAATTAATGAGGAATAAGCATGCCAAAAACGCAGCTTAGGAAACGAAACTCTAGAAGTAAAACACGACCTCCGCGATCGGCTGCCGGCGGCGCGCCGGCGCGCCGCCGGCAGCCGATCGCGGAGGCCGTGAGTAAAAAAATATAACTAACGGACAGATGGTAAGTGCTGACACCAACCACGAGACAGAAATCCGGCGCAGAATAGGTGACCGGTAAAAAGCTCAAAGGCTGTCTGCTCCCGCGGAGCCCCGCCACTTCCGGTTCGAGAGCTCTGCGCGCCGCTGGCAGCCGATCACGGAGGCCGTGAGTAAAAGAATATAACTAACGGACAGATGGTAAGTGCTGACACCAACCACGGGACAGAAATCCGGCGCAGAATAGGTGACCGGTAAAAAGCGCAAAGGCTGTCTGCTCCCGCGGAGCCCCGCCACTTCCGGTTCGAGAGCTCTGCCTATATGCTCTGGCCTCCCGTAGGCCGGCGGCTTTCACGCGCACGTGTGCTTGTTGTTTATCTGTTTCCACCGAAAAAAAAAAACCGCTGATTCATCGCACATTAAATAAATAACAGCGAGGAATTATACTAGGGGATCCTCTACAAGGTAAGCACTCTGTGAGAAATAAACAACGCGCACACACGCGCGTGAAAGCCGCCGGCGTACGGGAGGCCAGGCGAAATCTCGAACCGGAAGTGTCGGAAGCAGACGACGTCCCAATGAGCCTTTGCGCTTTTTACCGGTCACCTATAGGAATGGGTTGGGGAACACTCGGCAAGCACTCCTAAATAATGAACAGTGAGCTACCTCTGTCACAACCGGCGCACACATACAATCTTCATACGGAGCTGAAACTTGGCGCACCTTACTAAACAAAATAGGTCGGCTCAACGGGCCATGGAACGAATGTTAGGAATAACATTCAGGGACAGGAAACGAGCTACCTGGATTAGGGAACAAACTCAAGTAGATGATTTCACAGTTCAAGTAAAGAAAAAGAAATAGACTTGGGATGGTCATGTAGTGAGACGAACGGACAACCGGTGGACAATTAGGGTAACAGAGTGGATACCAAGATATGATATGCCTAGAAAAGGGAGAAGGCCATTAACTCGATTGACGGATAAAATAAGGAAACTCGGGGGTAAACAGCGGACTCGAGCAGCGCAGGACAGGAGTGTTTGTATATGGTAGAAGCCTCGTCTTGCAGTGATTCTGAGTAGGCTGGAGATGATGATGATGATGATGAGTGCAAAGTATAACTTGAGAATAGTTACGTAGAGCGAATATGACTGTCACCGTAGGGTATGCCTGTTGGCCTTATAGTAGGGTTGCCCAGATCTGCGCCTGGCTTGGATGATGCGTTGTAAAACTTTGTATCGCAACCACAACGCTACTGTTTATACACTTTACAAAAGATTTACAGGAACTCCCAACTGTAATTGTTCAATAAATGCACACCGCCTCACTTTCAATGTTAAAGAATGACCGTTGCTCTGCGCCGTTGCCACGGGTGCTGCTGTAACTTGGCCGCAAATAAGTAATAAGGAAACAACGAATTATCGCATTTATGTGCCAGGCATTAATTAAAACTCAATCCAGTGTGTCTTAATGGGCTTTTTAAGGGGATGTGGCACCCTCCCTTGACCACTTTCGGTATTATAACGCCAGGATGATACTGAAACTAGTCAAGGAAGGGTGCCACAGACCCTTTTGGCGGGCTCCCCACTTTCCGACAGCTTTCACATTGAGTGGAACTGATTTAATTTTCAAATTCCCTTCTGGTATAGAATTAATCCTGAAGCAACGGAATTGGCAAGGTAAAAAATTATTATGGCTTTTTGGTAACCTTCAAGCGACAAAATGCTTACTATAACCAGAGTCCTTCAATGCCCTTTCGTGAAACTTCGCCGACACGCTATGGGAGAACTTCGTACGCTGCTGCGCCGCGGCGCTGGTGTTGATCGGAAGGCAGCGGGGGCGTGTTCAGAGCGCATTTGGCAGGGAACGGACCACGGAGTAAGATGAAACAGACGCTCGCCGCCTTATCAGCAGTGCGCTTTCGCTTTACGTGTCGTGGGCCGCTCAAATGGACTTATCATTTTGTGAGAGGCGAAAAAATTTGGTGCGAACGGGCATGCTGATACTGCGTTCCTGCCTGCCGGTCTGGCTACAGAGCAGCGGCGGCCGCCCGACGCCCTCCGATCTGCGGTGGCGCCCCTCGCGGTAGCCTTTGTCCCCGTACGAAACTTAGCCGGGAGTTTCATGACCAGAGAAGCATTGAAGGACTCTGCTATAACCTTAAATAATGACTAAAATTTTTCTCAAGGTACGAAATTGGAAACTTTGAAGGGAGTGGTTTGAGCAGGTAGCAAATACAGCCGAACATCCAAGGCCCAGTTTGGACGGCCACTGTACGTCCATGTACATACAGAAACGTATGTACAAGTCCGAATTACATCCGCCAACGGACGTAAAAAGTTACTATGAAGCATCAAATAATGACGTGAATTGGATATAAAAGTAAAAACGAAAACGCTACTGTGCTTTCCAATAACAAAGATTTTGTACATCAGCACCCTGGCTTGTAGGTTGCCAGTTTCATCTGCATATTTTTAATATTAAGCCTAATTTTTAAAATTTTTTGAAGCACTTCACCGACTCCAACGATGATATCTTTGGGGAAGGATATATAAGAATTGATAACCGCTAACGAAAAATGGCGCTTTTCATTAATGTCTGCGCAGGAGGCCGCCTGGTTCTTGCTGCGGCAGGAAACTAAACATCCCCCTCGCGAGGGGCACGATCAAATGCAGAGCATTTCCGGGGGCGCACGACGTTATGTAGTTTGCGTTACATTAATGTTGTTGCACTTGTTGCTGTTGGTAGTTGTATTGTAATTAAATGAGGAGACGTAATTACGTGGTCACGTGACATCATTTATTAGCAGGTGGGTATGATTATTATTCTTCTCTTCTCTGGCTGTTGTTGTTGCGTTGTCGACGTCTAGATGCCTCTGGTTGAGTTAGTCCCCCCATTCGAGGGAGTCGATGGGAGGCGTCATTGTTGAAGTTGTTCTTGTTCTTGCTGCTGCTGTTGGTGTTGTTGCACGACACCGAGGACGACGGCCTTGTGGTCGCTGAAGTGGACCGTCAAGGGATCGGGAAGCAACGGTCGAACGCGCAACGTAGACGCAGACGACGACGACGACACGAAGACGAGATCGATGCACGATCCGTGAATCGTCGTGGGCGTTCTGCTGTTGACGTCGTTGTGATCAGACACGCAGTCGAAACCGTGCAACTCCCTCAACCGCCTAACGAGCCAATCGTCCTTGCGAATGTCCACGTTAAAGTCACCCACCAGGATCAGGTGTTGAATGAGTCAAGGATATAAGGCGCGTTCGTAGCCCTCCATTCTGTGTCGGCTTTGTGGCGCAGTGGGTAGAGCACCATGTACCTTGCGTTCCGCCCGCAGGGTCGTGGGATCGAAACCAGGCGCCGGTAAGTATTATTTTTTTATATAGTGTAGGGGGAGGGGTGCGGACTACTACGGACAACTAGAACGGGTGACATCGTGAGTTAAAGAAATGCTCTGCATTTAATATGATGACGATGATAATCCTTACTGGCACTTGCAAAAGGTAATTACCAAAAGATGTACGACGCACAGCAGAAAGGCCTGTACGCCGCAGAGAGCATGGTACATTACATTCGCAGCCTCTCCACACCTGCTTTGTACATAAAACGAACCCATTGAAGTAGCACTGCTGCTGTTGTGAACTCTTACTGCACCCTCTCAAAATGAGGGAAACCAAAGGGGGCATGGCACGTTTGGTGCTGCCACAAGTGGGTGATGTGTAGCAACAGGGACAGCTCAAAGTGGAAGGGGAGGCAGAGAATGTGCTAGCCAGCTGATGCTTGCCACAAGCGGTGAGCAAAAGGCACTTGCTGAATTAGAACACCGGGGAGATGAATGAACATATTGTGGTTCAGTGCCCCAAAGTCTGATCACCCCCTCTTTCTCCACAGGGCAGCTCCCCAACGCAGGTGCTTGTTTTTGGCTGGCCAAGTCGCGATGGTGCCAGCACCCTTGCTGTGCACCAACGAACAATGGCGCACGACTCCCTAGAACTTAACAACAACACAAGTTGCCTCTGTGCCTCACACTGCATACGGCTGTTACTCCGCACGGTGCCTTACTGCGAGTATTCTGAATGTGACTTGAGTCGTTACCGTGATTTCTCGCGCTTAGTCTGCTGATAAATTCTTCCAGTGACGACAAAATAACTAGGTGTGAAAAAGACGACGATGTTATGCATTAAACACAATCTCGTATCAAAACGCGTGCCCGTGTTGACATCAGGGTCCGTTGCTTCAGCGGAGTGATACACTACACGAGCTATTGCCGTTTCTGCGCCACTTATCTTTCATTGTTATTGCACCATTTCTCCGCCACTTTTGTGATCCAGTAGCCTCCACCTGTGCATTCCCGCCAGATTCCAAAATACTAACCACAACCTATGAGCACACGCAGCAGCACAGTAAGATAACATGGCCACTCATTTCCACTGGCAGTCGAGTTCTGAACTGAGCACTAAACAAACTAGCACTTCCGGCCACTTAAGAGACGGTAGTTAAACTCTTAATAAAGTCTTTGTAGCCACCTTTATTTTGTTCCTATCAGGTATGGAAAGAAGTTCCTGCCAAGCATTTTGACAATGCTGGCCCTACCGTGAGGACAGCTGCCAGAAATAGATGAGTGTCATGACTTCATCAGAAGCTACTGTGAAAGCTAGGGTGCTGGTACCTTAGGAAACATCAAAGCAGCTTGCTTGCCAAGCTTCATGGCATAAAATATGCTTTCAGCCATTGAGAGGAGCACAGTGTATGCAGTAACAGCAGCTTCTAAATGATGGTACCACCATTCCAATGTCAAAGTGCGCAAGAACGCTTGGGCGTCTGAAGGGCTGCTGTGAAACTAAATGACCGGTGCACAATACAAAAAACTGTGGAAGAGATTCCAGCCACTTTACAGACCAGTGTTATTTCACCTATTAAAGAAGGAGCTTTGCAATGGGGTTCTTCAGGTGGCAATGATATGACCAAGCATTGGTGTTTTGTGGAACTATCACCGATGACATACATGTTCAGGATATTTTTAACCAACCTAAGGACCCCAGGAAGCCACAAAAAAGAGCTTCATAATAAGTCTGCATCAAAAAACTAGCCTATACATGTGCTTAAATAGAGCAAAAAATTACGTTTAGTGCTGAGAGCAGGTGGCCACAGATGAGTAGGCGTTTGATGCCAACATGAACAAAAAAAGTTAGCACCCCGAAAGCACGCATAATTTGCTTATTTTCGTAAAAAGCAAACAGTATTTAGCCGTGAAAATTCCCTCTAGTAAAAATACCATTCGCTTGTGTTGAACTGCAAGTAGATGTTCACACAAAATGTTAATGCATTTGAAGGGGTGAACACTGTCACACAGGTTAACCAAGCAATAAAGAAATGAAGTTGGGCAAAGTTTTCTTCATCACACAGTAACTCAACAAGCACGATGAATGAGCACAGCAGTGTGTTCACTGATGGGGTGCGGGCACATTTTCAGTGCATTACTTGGCCGAAATAATGCCGCTGAGGCACCCGCCGCGGTGGCTTAGTGGCTATGACTATTTGCTGCTGACTCCGAGGATGCGGGTTCAATGCCTGGCCCCGGGGGTTGCTTTTCTGCTGGAGGTGAAAAGCGAAAATGCCCGCGTGGTCGAGATATCAGCACGCGTTAAAGATCCCCAGGCCGTCAAAATTAATCTGGAGCACTCCACTATCGCGCACCTCATCGCCTGTGTAGCATCGGCATGTTAAACCCCACAATCAATCCATCAATCAATCAACCAATGAATGCCTTTAAGGCAAATCAGCTAACTGCAGGGACTTAAATTTGAGCTCCTGTGCAAGTGCTAGTAGACTGTTGCTCTGTTTAGCCTTAGAAGTTGTCGAAATGAACCAAATCCTTCGAATAAATACGAAGTGCACTATCATAGTTCAGAGCCGTGCACTTCAGCAGTGACAGCCCGCTGCTCACATTGCCAAATGGTTTTGTGCATTGGTCACTTGTTATGTACCCAAATTCAACAATCCCTGGAGTTGGTAATGTAACAAAAAAAATTTTTATTGCATGTTTACCTAGATATTAACAATATTCTTTTTCCAAGCATAATGGGGCACCAAGCTCTCAATCAGTGCTGAATTGCGCATGAATGTCACATAAGCACTGGCATGTTAAATAAATTGGCCACCAAACAAGTTGTGCGCTGGACGTAATGATACTACGTAATGCCGCCAGCACAAATGCACGAGTAAGTGCACCGCTGTCAAAAAGAGCGACTAGAGGATGTGTCGGAACATGACGTCACAGAGACAAAAAATTGTGGTCATGAACGAATGTGTTCACTTTTTTGGAGATTTGCCTTTGCTAGACTGAAAGAACCAATTTCTCACACAAGCAGAGCCATGATTGAAAACCATTTCAAGGGCCCTTTTGATGTTTTCCTCAAATTTTAAGCATAACAATAATGCTAACAAACATGGGCATCAGCAGGATTTTGTCTTGAGTGGGGCAAACCCACTGAATTGAGGAGAAGGTGATGGGGCTGGACAAATGTTCTGGGGTGGCTTGGGGGGGGGGGCAAGTGCCTGCCCCTTTTTTACCCCCCTGCCGAAGCCCATGCCAACAAACATGTGGCTGGGCTGGGTGTGTAGGTTTTCTCAAAAAGCCAAAGTAGAGGGCACATTCACTGCACATGGCAACTATCAGCTGAAACAATTTTTTTGGCAGCGGTCTGACAGCAAGAGATGCAGAACACATACCAAATACAAAAGCGAAATCAAGGAGTGCGGTATCAGGCAAGTAGTTGTAAAAAGTAGTTGTGACGGGTTTGTAAAAATTGTTGGTAACAGCAAAACTACTCAAATCTTTCTATATACATTTGGAAGGCCCGTGTTGGTACTTATATGTAACTACAATGTAGCATTAAATTGAAAGATCTGAAAATTAAGACACTTTTGGGAGAGAACTTAACTTCCTTCGCCTTCTGTGCCTGAAACTTTTCTTGTGCATTTCACTATTTGCCCTTCGCACATAAACATCGTGTGCTGTTGAGCTATCTTACGCAAGCTACCTCATCTTACTTATTACTTACTTACCTCACCTTGCAACCACAAATTCTCTTTGGCTCGTCAAACTAACCTCGAGATCTCACAGGTGAAACTATTTGAGGCCAAAGCTTGCTAATCAGAACATCAATTTAGGACAAAACAACTCAGCAACTCAAGCTTCCGTAATTACACAAACACATCACCTCTACCAAGTTTCCCTTGTGCAAAAAATAGTTCACCTTATAAGCAACATTCATTGCACAGGCTTTCTTTCATCATGCAGTGTACACAAGTAGTCTGATGATGATAGACAATCACTTAAAATTACAACTTTGTAAACACGTCTGTCAATGGACCTTCGTCACCAGTGACGCAGATATGATTAGTCCAAGCAACCTCAGCTGCTTAGAACTGAATGTACACACTGAGTCCGAATTCCATTTAAAACAAGCGCTGCAGCCAGGCGAAAAAAGCAATTGGAGGCCCAATTGGACCTGCCGAAAAACACAATTGGGCCAAATGGAACCATCTGCGTTTTCAAATGGTTCCAATTGAACCATTCCAATTGAACCATGGTTCCAACTGAACCATTTGACCGGCGTCAGTAGCCAGCCCATCACGTCCGTGGAAACAGGAGCACAGGGTACAAATTTTCACTGTAGGATGATGCCACGTTGAGCAGTTCCATCATCAACTGTGGCTGGGTTTCTTCAGCCGTCTTCCTAACGTACCTCTCAAGTGAACACAGAAAGTGGCCGATGTGGTCCATCTCGCTTGGTTCTGTCGAGCTGCTTTCGACAACAGGCTCGTTCGATTCTGGAGCAGACGGCTGAGGCAAGGGTTGGCGTACTGGTAGCGAGGGTCCAGTGATGGGTAACGAGGGTTCCTTTGCCATCTGCAAAGGTCTTTTGGCTGGCATGGCCGGCGGTGAAGGTCTCTTGGCTGGCAGTGAGGGTTCGTTGATGGGTAGCAAGGGTCCATTGGGTGATGGAGAAGGTCCATCGACCGACAGAGAGGATCCATCGATTGGTGCAGAGGGTTCATCGATAGGCATAGAGGATCCATCGACTGTCAGACAGGGTCCGTTGATAGGAAGCAAGGGTTCACTGACCGGCATCAAGGGTTCAATGGCCGGTTGCGGGAGCCTAATGACCGGTAACGAGAGCCCATTGACCAGCATCGACGGTCCGTTGGCCGGCAGTGAAAGTCTGATGACTGGCAGCGGGAGTCCATTGACTGGCGGTGAAGGCCCATTGACAGGCAGCGAGGGCCCATTTGTAAGATTGGAAACACTTACGTCGTCTTTTACTGACCGAACGTCCGACACCACCGGTCCTTTTGGCAGAAGTCTCCTTCTTTTGATGCCGGAATGGCTCCAGTTGACTTCCGGTGCGAAGGTGATGGTGGGTATGACGGTGTTAGCGATGGGAGACTGTAGCAGAATCAGTGAACCCGCATTATCACCACTGCTCAGAACAGCCTCTTCCCTGACAAAATGTTGGACTGCAGCATCAAGAATACTGGTGTTTAAATTATTTGTGCTCTCGGCAAGGGGCTCACTGTTTGCTTCTTCATTGTTCGTGTTCTCGGCCAAGACCTCAGCTGCGTCAGAGGCCTCCACTGCACTTGAGGGGTCCAATGTCTCTGAGGGCTCAGCTTGCTCTGCAGGCTCGGAGTCGCCTGAGCAGGTGGTGTCATTGGTCACTTCCTTGTCCAATGGTGTGGCAGGATCTCCATCGGTGGAGCCTTCGGCCATTTCCCTGGGAAGAACAGGAATCACTAGTTGTGATGCGCAACACTGAATTCAGCGTCATCAGCAAACGACAAAATGGTTGTCCACTGCGGACTGAAAGACCCGCTCTATAGCTTCAAATGGCCCCAGTCGCAAATCCAACAGGCGAGGTGTGCAAGTACAGAGGATTCGCTAGGTGACATTGCAGTAGTGGTAATACAGAGTGATGAGGGAGTAACAGGTTGAACACCACAAGTCACAGTCGCAGAGGGCTTCGGGTGCCTCACTCACCTCTGCAAATGTCTGTCCCCAAACAAAGTTTTTGAGAAGCAGTCTACTGATTTTAGAAGGAACAAACCTTGTGTTCTGAAGTTTCGCGCGTTGACACAAAGCTCAGTAGATCTTTGCTTCACAACAGGGGAGTAAGTGCAGGTCATGCCGTGAATAAACCTGTTTCAGCAGCACCTGTTGGCACCTGGCAATGATTATACGCTCTCGAACAAAAAGAAAACAAGCAATTCAGTGCCCCTCCACCCAGTGAACGCGGATGACCAAGCAGAGCTGTTTGTGAGTTATTGGTCGGCCACAAACTCCCACTCAAACCCTGCTGTCACGCTGGGGAAGCGCGCAGCGGGATTGTGAGTATAGGCTGATCTGTGCAACACACAATGCGACAATGCGGGAAATCCAGCGTACAAAGACCAAGGTTGCACCAGTCTTTTCAAAATCAGCATCACTTCCAAAAGCGCATGCATTGCCAAGGAGGCATTCTTCCAGGGGCAGTATACAACATCTTAAATTGAAGTATGAAGCGTCGGAGGTGAAAAGGTCGCCAAAGGGAAAGGCTGCGCATACAGCATGAAAGGAGAAGACTTCAGGTCCGCCACGACAACTGAGAGAACGTGCGGCTTTTCTCCTCCTATGGACGCCAAGAAACAGGGGAGATAGCCTGTACCAGCTCCTTCGTTAAAAGGAACTGGTCCCTAGAATGTAGTAACACATAATTTTGGATTGAATTGTGGCACCGAGAAGTTCGATTTATTGCAAGGTGGCTGTATCTTAAAATTACAGTGGATTCGTGTTAAATAGACATACAGACAAACCCTGCTACAACTAAATTTACGCATCGCACGAAAAATTTCACTGAAGCGGAACCTTGTTGATGCAAAATTTGCACCAACACACCACGAAAGGGCAAGAAAAATATCCCCATATACTATCCGCATCAATGACTGCAAAATGCAATTTTTAGAAATAGGAGTGGCACACAGTTATGTCGTCTTGTTTGGATAACAAATGTACCAATGAATATGGTTTTCATCCACATGTAAAGAGTGGAAGAAATGCAGTCGCAAAGGATATCGCTGTTTAACAAGGCATATCTACACAGCTGATTATTTTCAGATAGCTGCTAGGCTGTTGGACGCCCCCCTCTTGCTTGTGGCAGGGGCGGTGACCATTACCTTATCCTCTGACTTATCTCTGCACTTGACTTTGAAGAATGGTAGAATGAAAACTGCAATGACAGCCGCTCACAACGCATACATCAGGGGCCGTATTGTGGAGTTGCATCCATTTTGAGCGAGCCCAGATTGATTAAAAGTGAACACCCTTATGTGTCGCAATGCAAGCACGGCAGAGCTACTGCGTTGAACCGCGGCTTCTCTGAGCACATGATTTGGAGCAGGCGATTTTGGTAGTTCTAGTGTGAGTGCACCAGTCCTCGCCTTGTTGGCTCGCTGGCGGAAGAGGAGGGCAAGAAGTAATGTTGACCCATTTGAAATGCCTGCAGAAGCATTTAGCCTCTCGAAGAGGACTGTGAGGTGGCTGTGTGACGACCTGCAAGACGAACTTGGCTGGCGCCATCGTGCGCTAGAGCACTGCACGGGCCCGGGCCGGCCCGCGGGCCGGGCCGGGCCGCCCGAAGTCGATTTTTGGCGGGCCCCGGGCCGGGCCCGGGCTCAATGCCGTGGGCCCGGGCCGGGCTCGGGCTCGACGCCGTGGGCCCGGGCCGGGCTCGGGCTTGACGCCGTGGGCCCGGGCCGGGCTCGGGCTTGAATTCATAGGCACGACCATTAATAGGTCCGACGTGAAGTGCAGAAAAAAGCATCAAAATGAATATTCTTGGTTTATTTTTGCGCGCTCCTTGCTGTTAGTTGTACTCATTGTTTTAAAAACGTGTTTTGCTAGGTCTGATGGCCACTATACTGCAATTATAATGACATTTCTTGTACTGCATCAAGATTTTATATTTTGGTGTATAACATACCAAAGATACGATTACAAGGAATGCCCAAGAGGGGAAGGAATTAATTCAGACAACCTGGAGCTGTGCACCTATGTCTATGTATGTACACGTGTGTTTTAGATGTCGCACCAATCAAAATGCGGCTGCCGTGGCCGGGAATCAAACACGCATGCCAGAGAAACACCACCGCTTAACGATCACTGCAGGTGAAGGTTTTCAACACGCGTACATACTCGCTGATTTAAATGCGGATAAAAAAAATTTCTTGAATATCAACTTGTGGCCGAGACAACCACGTGAAGTTGCCAAGAGTCTGGTAATCAAAGGTGATGATGTCTCTCGTCTAAGAATACGAGCTATTATTACGCCGATGTGGCGTGAACTACAGACGGTGAAAGCTAAACTACGTGCACTTTTAAACCCTTATTTTTTTGCGTTCAGTTCATGATGTGCTTGTACAGACTAGATGCTCCGTCTGGTCGCCCGGAATATAATAAACAAACTTTCTTCAGCGTCAAAGACCTGGCCTGGTCGCACACGCGCGGGCCCTCTCTAGGCCAAAAAATAAATCACCGGGCCGGGCCGGGCCTGGGCTTGAGATGGCGGGCCCGGGTCGGGCCTGGGCTTGAGATGGCGGGCCCGGGCCGGGCTCGGGCCAGGCTCACTTATGAATGCCCGGGCCCGGACCGGGCTCGGGCTAGGTGTTACGGGCCCGGGTCGGGCTCGGGCTTCGTGAAGCGGGCTCGGACCGGGCTCGGGCCTTAAAATCAGGCCCGTGCAGTGCTCTATCGTGCGCTGCAGCCACACAGTGGTGCCATGACCATGCAGCCACAAAGAAAAAGTTAAAGTGCACACGAGAGTGAATGCACGGAATTTCCACGGGCTACTGTCGGCGCTTCAGGGGTGAATGCGACTCGGCACACGATGACGTTCCAGTGGAGCTTGAGCATTGTTTGTCGGGTCTATATATATATTTTTTTTGTAGACTCCTTCCAAGTACTGGAGTATTCATTACTATCCTGACCTTAACAGTGTGATTTACAGCTCGTCGACTGACCTTGATGAAGGCGTTGTCTTGTCCGAAAAAGTTGTGTTGTTCCTCTGCGATAAACCAACTGATGGCTACTGCAAGGAGTACGTGAGGGGGCGACTGATTGAGGATACGGTAATGCAGACCCGTGTGCAGTAAGTGCATTGCTAGACACACAGCAGAGCCACACAAGTTGCCCTCACAGCAACAATTTTTGGGCACAGGTAGATGTTCTGATTGCTTTGGGGAATTTACCTGAAGCCAAAGTGGTGTTGTCTTCGGTGCAGCATGACCAGCACATGCAGAAGAGCAACTCTCGCTTAATTTATTACGTGGCGGAATACGTTGTACAAAAGTGCGCAATGAAAACTAACTGCCAAGACTGCATGGATGCTCTGACCGGGTCAGCTGAAGATGCGAATCCTGGTCTTGCTGCACTGACGCTTCACAGGGATCGAGGCGGACTTCTCTACCCACGCGACACACTCTTTTCGTTTGTGAAAATGCTTGAAGACATGTTTACAGAACACTTCTGCAAGAAAGAATTGCATGCTGATAGCATATTGGACGTGCTCGGTCCGGTGAGGACAAATTGCACATGCCAAATAGGCTGCAGTAAGCATTCAACTCAGCTCACCAAGGATGTAATCAGCTCTTATGTTACAACGTGGCTTCATTTCTTTGCGAAGGTCATTAGCCGTAAAAAACTGGAGAAGAGGAAGAGCGTCACGCACCGAAAGATTGCGAAAACTGGATGAGGCAAATCTGCACGGTGCATGTTCAATCATGCGGATCAATGTATAAATACTATCTCCATTTGTCATTATTCAGCTTCTTGTCCAAATTCTTAAATCATTTCTTTGTAAATAAACATTGTTCCATAAATGTACCTGGATTGTATCTTATTTCCGTTAATGTGCCATGTCATTAATTTGATGGATACACGAAATATAAAAATTCAGAGGCAAAAAATGGAATGGACTCCGACAGGGCAGCACAGGAGTGGGTGGAAGTAAATGAAAAAGGCCTTCATCCTGCAGGACTTAATAGGCTGTTGATAATGAGGATGATGCTACAAGTGTTAACAGCACGAAGCACGCCACACACAAATCATCACCTTAACTCACCAAGCAGCGATGCTGGAATGTTAAATGTCGTGCGTGGTTGTCATGGTGGTGAAAATTTGGATTTAGAACGCGCATTCCTGCAGCAGGCACGTAATTAAGAAAAACCCGGCACAGAGGCTTAGTGGCTAAGGCTTTGTACTGCTGAACCCAAGGATGTGGGTTCGATCTTCGCCGCGGCGGCCGTTTTCCTCACAAAGGCGAAACACGAAAACACCACTGTGTCGGCATTTCGACTGACATTAAAGATCCCCAGGGGCTGAAAATTAACCCGCAGCCCTTTTCTATGGTGCGCCCCATAGCGGAAGTGTGGCTTCAGCTCGTTAAACTCAAGAACGTTATTTTGAAATTGCGGGGAAAAAAAAAAAAAAAAAAGGTGCCCTGTGTTTCTCACCGCTCCGAACCATGGTCGATATGACCGCTGCATTAGCGAAACCACTTTGAACACTTCAACGCCAGGAAAATAAAACAATGTCAGTTGCTTCGTGCCCTGTACACCGACAAGATGCACCAAAACAAGTATCGTGCATATCATGAACGTTGCATAATTTCGGGCATTTCAAAAATTGTGCTGTGGCTCTCTACTTCAGAGCGCAAGCGAGTTTCAGGTGGCGCTGTGGACTGCGCCGCCTGTCGACGTCGACACGAAGAGAGTCAACCACCGCCGCCTGTGAGCACACTGCACCCTTGTAGTACACTGTAGTGGTGGTGTAGGCACATGTTTTTGGTAAAACTAAGTGGTGTGGATGTATAAAATGTTACGGATGGCTGACAGTACGCTTATATTACCGTAAAATATATTTTCAAGCCCAACTCCACTGAGCAAAAATTTTGTTGAAGTGAAAACAAATAAGCCTGACTAATGGTTCACTGTGTCGTGGACTTTGTTGCTTTGACTTCTATGGCTAGCTGACGGGGAATTGGATATATTTCGTTGAAGCAGAGTTCATTGTAGCAGGGTTCGACTGTAGTAAAAAAAAAAAAAAAAAAAACACCAATGATTACAAGACTGTAATACAAAATTCGAGTGCAGCTGTTCAGGTGTTTGCAATATGTTGAGGCAAAGGAATGAGAGAGAGATGCAGGTATGTAGTGTTACAGGCCCCTTTTTGTATTATGCATAGGAGAGCATAGGGGGAGAGAGCCACCACAATTGGCAGCCCTACTCAGCGCCATTACTCAGTCGCCGCAGATGGACGTCTGCTCATGCAGCGCTGTTTCTCTCCTCCTCCACTATGCCCCTCACGCTCTCTCAACGACCACTATCATTCCTTGTCAGTTGCGCTTTGTGTTCACTATCTTTCATCCTTCTTTCTGCCTATACAGTCTACGCTCGTTACAGCGGATCCGGCAACAACGGACTTTCGGTTACAACAGACCATTTCTGTTGGTTTGTCTGGTACCCATGCATTTTAAATGGAGTCCACTCCGCTCACAACGGACCCGGCTAGAGCAGACTATCGGCTACAACAGACTAAATTTTAGGCGAAAATTGTTTCGACTGAACGTTTATAGCGGACTTCCGCGGGGCCGGCGCCCGGTGTGCTTTTTCGTTTGTTTTGGCAAGAAAACTATTATGTCTGGAAACATTGCTGGCAGCCGGGTCGTTGGCGCAGCCAAGCCAAGCCAGTGGCTTTTTTTTTTGTGCGACCAGCGGCATGAGCGGCAGGGTAGCTGATTTCACTGTCGGATAAATTAAGCGTAATTAACGCTGTTGAACGCGAGGAAAATCAGGCTGACATCGCCAGAAGTACAGACCTGTCTAAGCACAGTGTCCGCAGTACCGTCAAGAACAAGGCCGCTGCCGATAAACGCGACTCCGGTGAGATTGAAAACAGGGCAATCGAATACTCGAAGTGGTGCACTCGGAGGCGAGTCTGCCCTCGTCGGTTTTTTTATATAATAAAAAACTCGGGTTCAGTGAAGTTCGGCTTTTATTATTCCCACGCATTCATCGTTCCCGTTCCGTTCGGTGAAAAAGACAAGCATTTCCCAAGTGAGAGGGAAGATGGCAAAGTGCGAATGCCCGAATTTGCCCGAACACTCGTTGTTTGAGGTTCCGTTGCTTGCGGAGTTGACATCGAAGCCCGCGAAGGATCCATCTAGAACGATGAAGCGCTATGGAAACTCGACTGCTTTACGGAACCGGACGTTAGCGGCGCGCCGCCGCGCGAGCGCCCTCGAGCGTCGGAATGCGGAGCCGACGAGCGAGCGCCCTCACGCGGACGGAACGCGAAGCGAACCGGCGCAGCGGCGCGCCGCCCGTAGCTACGCCGAGACCGTTGCTACGCCGAGACCGTTGCTACGCACGCTCTCTCTCCTCCTCCGCGCCGTTGCTAGGGGAGAGGGGGAGCGCGGACGGCGGACGAGTGATTCAGGGAGCGGCGCGCCGCCCGCAGCTACGCCGAGCAGGAGACCGTTGCTACGCCGAGACCGTTGCTACGCATGCTCTCTCTCCTCCTCCGCGCCATTGCTAGGGGAGAGGGGGAGCGCGGACGGCGGACGAGTGATTCAGGGAGCGGCGCGCCGCCCGCAGCTACGCCGAGCAGGAGACCGTTGCTACGCCGAGACCGTTGCTACGCACGCTCTCTCTCCTCCTCCGCGCCGTTGCTAGGGGAGAGGGGGAGCGCGGACGGCAGACGAGTGATTCAGGGTCGCTTATAAAGTGCATTCGCACTTAAAAGGTAAGAAATGCCTCAAGTAGGGGTTGTTCCCCATCCATTGTGTGCAATCTGCCGGTAACCGTGCGCAGTCCAACTGGTCTAACTTTCGATTTTACAGCTGACCGTCATCAGATTATTTCATTACATCTGTTTCAATTACCAGAATAAAATCGCTAAAAATGTGGAATCTGCCTTGAGGGAACGTCAGGCAGCAATCCGATTTGTTTGACGAACGGTTTCGGGAAAACTTGCCTCGCCGTGAGGGGATTTAAAAGAGCCTAGCTAATGCTGATGGGCACGACTGATGTTTTATAGCTGGTTTATAATTGCGCCTAGTTATATTCTTGCGTTATTTGCTCAGCTCATCTTGCGTCTTTACACGCTTGACCACATGCACTAGGCCTTTTCGAAGTGCCGGTGCTAAGTTTTGGAAACGGTGTTTACGCGATTCTTTGCCCTCGTGCAAACACTGTGCAGAGGTGCTGCAGGCGTGTAGAAAGAACAAAGTGTATGTACTATGCATGCAATATCGGTCAAACTACCCACTGTAGGGCTCATAGCCCCCCCCCCCCCCCCCGTCGGATACTGCATACTTCGGCTACAGCGGACGTTTTTTTCCGGATTCAGAGGGTCCGTTGTAACGGGCGTAGACTGTACATCATTCGCTCGATTACGCCGCATCACTTCCTTATTGAAACAGGCACTTTCAAGAGCTGCGCTCTAAGAAATAATTCTTAGTACAGCTTAGTCGCAAAGATATCGTCTCCTTGGCAAATAGGTAGCACTGTGTCAAAATAAAACTCCTCACAAATGGAAGAAATACAATTGGTTGCTTCAGGCCACCTTCAACAAGATTTTGCCACATGCCTCAACATGCTTTCTAAACATAACAAGAACTGAACAGTTCAACAGTTGCAGCTAAAGAAGTTGTGCTCTGGACATTCTGGCATGAACGCAAGGAAAATGCAGCTTTTTAAACAGTGCCAGAACACGGCAGCCCAGGGCTTTGCAAAACTTACAAGCCGGAATTAGAAATGCAAACAAAGTTCAGCAAGATTTCATAGTGGCATTTAGATCCAGTGCCACTTCTTCAAACTTTAAGTTAACATTGCTTAGCTTGACTATGCTTGCAGTAGTTATCAAATGTTTAACAAACTGTTCATGAACTCGGAGGTTTCCCCCGTTTCTTTTTGTGACCAAAAAGACTTGATAGACTGAGTAAGAGGGCCCCACGAGCCTTCCTGTGCAACTCTGGCCATTTTCAGTGGCTCATTTGCACAGCAAGAAAATATGGTAAGCTTTTTGTACTTTTAATTGAATCCCGAAACATTTGCTCAAAGGAAATAAAGCCTCATTCAATTTCATTCTAACTGCAAATATTGATGCAATGAATGTTGAGATTCTTGGTGAACCAGAATCAGATATCACAACATAGTGAGAAGCCTAACTGCACTGGATCTGAGATGTAGGATTAAATTGAAAAACGAAAGACATTTAATGTGTAAGAAATAAAAAAACGAGCAGAGAAGTTCAGGAAAGTGTTGCTTTAGCACGAAATTGTAGTTCTGACAGGCACTGATGATAACATAGACATACTGAACAACCACCCAACCAGCTGTAGGAGGAAGAGAACCCCAGAACGAAACTGCCAAACTGTCTAAAAACACGAAGAACCTAACTGAAAAACAATGAAACGTGACAGTTTCGTAAAAGGAAATGAATTAAACTATTGGAGTTGCGAAAAATGTTTAATGAAACCGTGATTGTGAACATTTCTGCACACCATGCAACAAAAAAAATGGCTCGGTTGTTAAAAAGACTAAGCTACAGGGAATGGTGGAACAACACCTTACCCCCCCCCTGCACCTTGGGGAAAACAGCAATGGAAAAGCTCGCAAAATTATTCTCCCCATGCCCAATGTTGTACTTACAGAGCACAAATATTTCAAGTCGATCAGCCTGCTATCTACTGTACACCAGTCATTTACCAAAGTTGTACAAGCAACAGCCTAAACTTTCAACAGCCATAAGAACAGGCCAATTTTAGAAAAGGTTACTCAGCATGGGTCCTTTTGATTCAGCTGCACCCCATGAACTATTTCAGATGGCGCAGCACTTTGCCATTCGTTTCGGAGGTGCCACTCCTGGAACCCGAGTTGCACTGTTCGATTAACCGATAGTGCTAACGGGTAAAAAATGATTTCATGGATTTGCCTGCACTCCTTGCCGTGGAGATGCAGAAGCAGATGAAAAAAGCGCATGTCTGGTTTCATTGTTGATGCATGATGGCGGAACAGGCACTGAACTGCCATCAACTGGTTCAAGGAGTGCAGGCTGCATCCTATGGGCCCCATATTCCCGCCATCAAGGAGGTAATCGGAAAGCTGTGGGATAGAATAACTTTTGTACGCGGCAATTATATATGGCATTTGTACATGGTGATGAGATATGGAGTAGAAACTTGGTGCCTTACTAGTGCTAACTTAGGTCCGCTCAAGAGGCCATGGAATGAATAGTGTTAGGAGTAACACTCAGGGACAGGAAACGAGCTACCTGGATCAGAGAACAAACTAGAGTGGAAGATATCATAGTTCAGATAAAGAAAAAGAAATGGACTTGGGCTGGCCATGTAGTGAGACGAATTGACAACCAGCGGACAATTAGGGTAACAGAGTGGATACCAAAACATAAGTTTAGGAGATGGGGAAGGCCATTAACCTGATGAAGGGATGAAATTGAGAACTTCGGGGGTAAACTGTGGACTCGAGCAGCACAGGACAGGAACGGTAGGAGGTCAATGGGAGAGGCCTTCGTCCTGCAGTGGACCTCAGGAGGCTGTTGGCAACAATGACGACGACGATGATGACACGGTATTTGCAGATGACAGTACACTTACGTAATGCTCTTAGAGGATATACATAGGAGATGCATGGGCAAGATAGTCCTTCATAAGAGGGGTAAGAAGTTCTCTATCAGGAAGGGTGTCAGACAAGCAGACACCACTTTGCCACATTGTCTACAGCCTGCCTGGCAGCAGTATTTATGAGCTTGATTGGGAGAAGTCAGCAATACGAGTAAAAGTGGAGTGTCTGAGCTGCTTGAGATAGCGAAACACATCTTTTTAGGGAGAAAGTCAAGACGGGTCTTACAGGACATGCCTGGAAGTGATTTGTAAACATTGTGGGATTACTCGCGCAAATTGTAGTCTGGAGTCTGTGGGTCATGTTGCGTAACGGGGATGGAGGACAACAGGTGGACCATAAGTTTAACGGAACGTCTACCCAGGGGCGGCAAACAAGTTACGGAAAAGTCACTGACTCAATGCAGGAATGAGAAGAAATTTGGAGGAAAAGAATGAACTTGGAAAACTCGGGAAATGAGCGGTTGGAAGACTTCTGGAGAGGCCTTCATCTTGCAGCGCACAAATAGGCTGCTGCTGCTGCTGATGATGATAAACTGACCCACAGCCATCCGCAACAACTACTGATGCACACCTTTCCCCGCTCTTTATCCAAGAACACTAGCACTTTAGCTCACAGTTAGGGCACATCTGACCCCTCCCCTTCCAGCCCCTGCTTATCTGTCACACCCTTAGCCTGCCATTCTGACACACCTCCCTAATTTTTCCCTTAAGGGGGCCATGCAGACAAAATGCAAGTTTGTTTTATTCGAAACATTTTGTGTTTTATAGTGCACCCAGCGCTACAAAACACAAAAATGTCAGGCAGCAAATGATGCCATATTCACTGAGAAATTAATTAATTTAGGCTAAAATTTTGATTCTCCTGCCAAATCATGTGTTTTCACGACGTCAGCAATGAAGTCACAAGTGCGCGTATTCAAACGAACTTCCACTGCGTCATTCGGCTCTGCAGCCTTGCTTGCCATCAGTCCTCCCAGATGGCGCTACCATACCCATCCATGGACCGCTGCCCGCCATTGCTTTGTTTTTGTTATGGAAGAAAGTAATCATTTCTTGAAACATGGGGTATGCTCGACAAATAGGGTCACGTAAGAACACTTCGCTTACGCCAATCGGCCAGTGTCGTGTAAGACAACTGCAAAGCAGCAGACTGCTGTGCAACTAAAGCAAGCATAGTGCACCCAGTAACAACGGCAGTGCGCATCGGTACTTCTATTCTTACGCGTATTTTCGTAACTTTCATTGTTTACCGCACCATTCTTACTGCTGTAAAATGAATAAGCATTACATTTAAGAGTAAATAGCTCGTTCGGCAAGCTTATAAGCCGTGCCTAATTTGCATTTGCTTTTGCCAGGCTCCACCAATCGCAGAGCTGGCTGGTATGACATCATAGGTTCTGTTGTGGGAAATGAGCCACTGGGTCGCACGGCCATTCCCTTTTTTCCTAGTTATGTAGCTTATTTGAGCGAAGTGTGCGTTAAAAGTGGTGTCAGTATGATTCTAACGAGGCAATCTTTCGAATGAACCAAACTTGTGTTTTGTCTGCATGGCCCCTTTAACCATGACGTATTCCAAAGCCTAAATGGAAGGTCAGTGTATTATGTACGAGCCTAAATCTAAAATGTGGCCCCATTTCCCCCCGTAAACATCCCCCCCAGAGTGCAGAGTTTGGCACGCAGGATTAGTGTTGCTTTCCATCGCCCCGTGCGCCAATACTCACTCGCCATCGGATTCCAAGAGTGGGTCTTCCTCGAACACGAACAGGAGGTCCTTGAAATAAGGCCACTGCTTGTCGGCTGGCAGCGCCCTTGCCGTCTCGATGTCCACTTTGCGCCTGCCAAAAAGGGCCCGCCACTTCTTGGTGAACCGGTCCCGGTGGTAGCGCCAGCGTTTCCGGACCATCTCTCCACTCACTGCATTGATCGGAACAAGCGAAAGTCAGCAAGCGGGGCAGAACTTTCTTCTGCACACCCCGTCAACGCCCGCAGCTTTGGTCAGAATGTAGCCTACAGGAGCTCCACTCTAAAAATATCAGGGCTGTGCTAACCCTGACATGCAAAGGATATGCTGACGGGCCAGTTGGTACATTGTTAGACTAAGAAAAACAACGCAAACGACGGGACCAAGAAAGGTAAGACTAAACCACAGGCGCCTGTGGTTTAGTCTTACCTTTCTTCGTCCCGTCGTTTGCGCTGTTTTTCTTAGTGCAGAGGATTTTTTGTTCAGCTCTGAAGCTGCAAAACGTGTGGTCAGATATCAACAAGCAAACATTGCTAAACTCTGTGGTTGCCACTTTTGTACAAAGCTCTTTGCTATTGTTAAAAAAAGGCACACCTGCTGAAGCTTTGTTGGCAACTCTTTCAAGACCTTTACAGCCTTCACATCCCTATGAAAATATCTTTCAGCATGCCTTCAGCGGTGTTTAGTGATGAGAACATTCAGTGCCGCCAATACAAATACTATAGCAGTAAGAACATATATTTCAACAATTTTCTCAGGTTGAGAGCAATTGGTGGTTTTCTTCAAAGAAGTGAACACTGCTTTTTAAACACTGTTCCCAAAGAAATCACTGATCATCCATCTTCAACGAGTCATCTCCAACGATTGAGTGATCACCTCCCCCTCTCCTTCTCTTTTTCCCCTGCCCCAACTACGGCCATGTGGCCTCCCCCATCTTAATAAATGTCATTCAATTCAATTTCTGAAAGATTCCAAATTCCAGTTATGGGGGTTTTATGACGAGGCTATGAGAAGCACTGTTATAGAGGCATCTCGACTAATTTTGACCTGCGAGGCGATCACGTGCGCGAAAATCTCGACATGCGGGTGCTTTTAGCTTTTCGACTCTATCAGACAAATGAACGTCATAGCTGGGACCCAACCAGCAATCTTGGGCTCAGGATCACAACACCTCAGCCGATGGGCCGCCACAACATGCGCAAAAAAAATGGCAAGAGAGACCTGAAACCCAGGTGAATCGTCTTGGACAAACTTTTTCTTGCTGCACACACAAGAATTTAACCAAACAATGTTGTTTTCTTAGCTTACTTCACAATTCCAGTTAGGACGATTTTCATGTAAACAGCATATACAGTCCACTTATAACAATACCCATGTGCCAAGGAAATCCCGTCGTTATAACTGATAATTGTTATAAGCGGGCTGCGAAATAAAAAGACGGAACAGAGCTCAAAACGTTTTATTCGCATGCCAGCAAGGTCGTTCTACTACTAATTTGCGGAAAAGAAGCCACAGTCGGTCACCATTGTTTGCCGCGTGTGAAGCTAGCGCAAATCGTTTCCAAGAGCATCTGTAGGTGCTTCACCTAGCTGAGGTAAATATCCTTGGCAAAAACAAAGTCCCCGCGGGACTGTATCACGCATTGGGCCTCCTACGAAAACACTACCTGAGTAGGCTGCGCAACCGCTTCATTCGAGTCGTCACTGTTGCACTTTTGGGGCACATTATAACCGGATTCAATCGTTATATCCGATATCATGGCACTGGAGCATTGTAATAAGCGGTTTATTTTACCATAGAGAGAATACAAAAGTTGACGATGCCATGTAGGTGCTTCACCTAGCTGAGGTAAATATCCTTGGCGGAAACAAAGTCCCCGAGGGACTGTATCACGCATTGGGCCTCCTACGAAAACACTACCTGAGTAGGCTGCGCAACCACTTCATTCGAGTCGTCACTGTTGCACTTTTGGGGCACATTATAACCGGATTCAATCGTTATATCCGATATCATGGCACTGGAGCATTGTAATAAGCGGTTTATTTTACCATAGAGAGAATACAAAAGTTGACGATGCCATGGCTGTTCATCGTTATATCCGATATATTGTTATAAATGGTATCGTTATAAGTGGACTTGACTGTACATCTGTACTGAGGATTTCGAATTAGGGGTCTTTACTTGACTGCAAAATATTAAACATGAAGACGCAGCTGTTTTTAGAAATTTCCCTTGATTCTCAACTTTGCTGCCTCACAACAAACAAACATAATGGAGAGGAGAAGTTCACAGTAACAGCTGAGTAAATTTGAATAAATATAACGAAATGTGCAACAGAGCATCAAATCTAGAAAATGATGGTTACAAAGATTCAGGTTAAAGTGCCAACCTTTTCTGATTAAGTTTGGGAGCTCACTTCAGAAATATACCTCAATCCCACCCACTACCAAGTTACTTGATATTTTGTGTTTGCAAAGCAGTACCGTAACATGCAATGTACCATGAAGCACCAACTGTACAAGGTTTGGAACTTGGAAAACATCTTTACTTACTTTCTGGCCATTCTGATCTGGAAAGTGGATAAAAGGTTCAGACCAGAACGGCCGGACCTTTCACCCACTTGTGAGAAAAACCGTAAAATTTAACTGAGCATCCAAGTTGGGTGTACTCCAACAGCGGACCACTACGGCTGCATTGCCGCGTATGGTTGTGTCAGGCATGGCCCAACAACAAGCTGCAAAAGGTTAAAGGGGCATCGAACAGAACTTTAACCACTGCTTAAACTTGGTTTTGCTAATGTTTAAAATGTGCCAGCCATGTTCAGGACTGATGTAGGTGCATGTTCTTGTGGGAACAATGTGCTAAACCTTGCCATTTCCCTTGCACAACCTTTCTCGCCAAGTTTATGACACTGACTGTCGTGAAACGCTCACATGTGTATGTAGGACCGAATGAATTGCAAGTGTCTTTAATGAAATGAGTGTGAAAAAACAAAAAGTTATTGCAAATTATGAAAAAATAAAAATCTACATTTTGAAGACTGAAATAGCGCAAGACCACACTGAAATTAAGCCAGTGTGGTATCACTGCAGTTATTAGTAGGCCACGAAGGGCACTTTGCGCTTTCTCTTTTTACAACCTTTACAGTTATACAGGCCTCTAGACTTCGGCTGAATAGTTACAATGATCTTAGGACCACACTCGTGCTTCTTTCACTAGCAGCGAATTTTATTTGAATCAGTTTATTGTGATACCTTTGAATACTGCTACTTTTCGAAGGGCACAATTTAGAAAACCACGCAACTCGGCAGCTATTTCATGCATTCGAGAAATTTTGTCATCACTGTGAATCCACTGTACAACTTCCATTTTCCTTAATGCTAAAGCAAACTGTAGAACTTGCTTTGGTTGTACACACTCTTCTCAACGTCTGTTGTTAAAACCTGCAACAAACTAAAGTGTGGTTATACTGCAGTCAACATAAATGACAAACAGAGAGATTAAAACAGGCCCAAATATCCGAAATCACATTAGGTCATCAGTCAATGCCTACCTGGCTTGGTGTTGGTCTGAGCAGCTTTAAGATATATGTTGGACTGTATAATCTAAACTACAACTCAAGCAACTGAATCTGAAGACACCAAATGAAAAAACAGCTCTCTCCCTCTCTCTTCATGATGTCTCACTTCTGAAGAAGGCGCTGCTAGTGACCTTACATGCCGGAACATAACGGTATGCAACGCTGACATTGGTATTGCGGTATCTGACTTCAGTCCTCCAGCCAATACCACAGCTATGCAGTCATGCACTGCATAAACACAGTCTGCTTACTCAAATGGAACTGAATGCAATAACGAACCTAACTTTAGTAACATAACATGGAAAGCAAAGAACATTGTGTTGTGGCTGCCAGTGGCGTAAATCCAGAAAAATCACAAGGGGAGACACACATCTTGGATATGTGACTCTGCTATAAGTAACAACAATATTCACAGATGTGATGAACTGGTGCTCAGCTAGTTGCTTGTGTTAAGGACTGCTTTTTTCAGTTTTCCCCCACCCATCTTGGCGTGGTATGAGTTCAACGCGTTTAGGCGGGGAATTACTATACGTTTCCTGACACTGCGCTGCTGTCAACGAGATACTTGTCAGCAGTTTTAGCAGGGTTAAAGCACGTGTCCCTGGTAATTTATCGTTCTCTTGAACTGAACAAACAGAATCCGCGTACACCAGGCACTTCGAAACAGCCGCGATGAAAGGTAAACAAACGCAAACGGATTGCGCACGGACCGGAACGGCGACCCGGCAAAGTATCGCGGTAGCGGATCGCGGCAGCACTTACGGCCGAAGACTGCGCCGAGCTCGTCCCATTTCTCCAGTGCCCCCCTCACACCGAAACGAGTCGTGCTTGTAATACTTGTAATAGTATTCATGTGGTCACGGTGCCAAAGACATGGCCTCTTCCGGACTTCGGCTATAAACCGCTTGTTGAAAAGCTGGCGCGATTTGAAGGCCGTAGGCGCGAACGGCTGAGCGTCGTCGGCCATTACGACGGCTGTCGCACGGAACCTGTTTTCCGGTTTCCGCACCGTCTGGTATCGAATCAGCGACGGCCCGACACAGGTCTACGAAGGCGTCTGGGAGGCGGTGTCCGCCGAAGTGGTTTTTACGTGCGCTGTCGTCCGGAAGCAAACGTGAACGGCTAGAATGCTGATTGGTCGGCTTGTGTGACGTCGCTGTCACGTGCGCACAACTATTCGATTTCGCACGTCACATTTGCTTGATTCATTTTTTTTTTCACCTCGGAAATTTCTCCTGCGCTTGGCCTGGCGGATTGGCGGAATGGCGGATTAACTGCGCCGGAACCTTTGCCAC
The DNA here is from genome assembly GCF_048455015.1 of Haemaphysalis longicornis. NCBI lineage: Eukaryota > Metazoa > Arthropoda > Arachnida > Ixodida > Ixodidae > Haemaphysalis > Haemaphysalis longicornis. The sequence continues at coordinate 132,770,575 of NW_027526445.1, forward strand.
GGATTCATAACTGAGAACTGTCGGGTACTGCGGTTTCCGTTCGACAGTCGTCCGAATGGCAAAAGTAGCATGTAGCGACGCTGAGCTTAAACGGTTACAGCGCAAGGAATCACGCCACCTCTTCAACAAGAAACTGATTGCCGAAGTTCGTAGGAGGCCTATCCTTTGGAAACACGACGAGAAGTTCTTTGGTGTGAAGGGTTCATTGGACGGATGGAACGAACTTGGGGACCAATTTGGCGGTAAGTGTACCCTTCCGGCAACAACTCGTCGGATCGCCACGGATCGCTTTGCCGTGAGGAACTTGCGCGCTGCAAACAAGACGCACCGATTCACTTGCGCGTTGTCTGTCTTTCGCTTGCAGGCGTTTTAAATGCCCCTTACAGCACTGCAGCTAAATGCTTTCAACCTTTCCGTGCCTGGAAACACCTTAAACCTATTGTTCTCGCCAGCACAGCAGCACGGCGTGTTTTGCTCGCCGCATGCAGGGGTGAGATAGCTGCGCATATTGCTGTTTTGATTTGGAGCAGCCTGCGCCAGGCTGCTCCAAACTATTGAAGATTACGAAAACTGCGCCGAACTTATCCGAAACGGCTTGAGAAGCAAGGATTTCGACACTTCTGTCAGTTTTGGCGGGGCAATAGGCTGAGAACATGGTTTTCCAAGCAGCCCAAGTGGTGCTGATTTCACAACGCCTACGAGACGCCAGCCATAATCCTGGTATCTTTAGGTCAGCTGAACACCCGTCTTGTGCCTTCCGGTCACCACTATTTCATCGCTCGCTCGCGAACACAGACGAGGCAGAAAAAGAAAGACTATCAAATGAAGCAAACTGTAGCTTCTGAAATGTGATTGGCTCTCCGGCTGCATTCGCTGAAATGGCCTTCCTGATTGGGCTTTGTTGGGGCAACAAAAAGCATGGCTTCTGGGTGAAGCGGCTGCTGCCTACTACAAGCGTGCAGTGTGCTTTGCCGATCTTTTCTCTGGTTCAGGTTATGCCTTCAGTTGAATTGCCATTTAGTAATTGTAGCTGTTGTAGTACTGAACAGTGACGCTAAAGCGGGGATAATATTGAGAACGTGTTCCAGATTATGGGAAGTTGCACGGCTCGAAAGGAGTCCATTGAAAACAATGTGGGGCCGACTTTGCCATGGCTTGTATTTGAGTGTGAAATGCGGTGCACCGTCCGTGTACACTCGGGGTTCCTGAAGTGAATCTTTGGACTCCTTGCGATGTTATAAAACATTCAGTTATTGCTATGTTCAACAGCATGCTTGCAAGCCTCGGGAATTGAACGATCGACACTTCAGAATTAGGTTGTGGCGCACACAGCGTCCCTGCAAGGTGTGTTGGGGCATTCGTGCCTGATAGTAGGCGTAGTTACACGAGTGGCATACATGAAGTGAAATTTAATGCCAAAAGCGAGGTGGCTAAATGTAGCAACGCTACTTCAATTATGATCGGGGGAACGTGCGCTTCGGGAATTGAAATGGTGCAACATCTGCCACGTCGCTTTGTGCAACATTGCTGAGCACGGGGACGCGGGTTCGATTCCCAGCTGCGGCAGTGGCTTTTCTGATGGAGGCGAACAGCAAAAATGCCTGTGTGTACGAGATTTTGGCGCATGTTAAAGATCCCCAGGTGGTCAAAATTAATCCGGAGTCCTCCACTACGGCGCACCTCATCGCCTGCGTTGCGTTGCCGTATTAAACCCTACAATAAGCTTTGTGCAACATTTGCCGTGGCTCTACACTTGTTCGTACAATGCAGTCAGGCAGTGCAAAAATAATAATTGCAGCATTCAAATGATCGATTTCAGTGTTTGTCAATTTAAAAACGTTTTACGACATTTTATGCTGTCTATGCATACAGCCTCAATACAATCTCCGGGCCACACGTACACGAAAAATGACATTAAGTGTTTAAGGCGTCAAGATACCAAATGACATTATTTGGGCGGGCCGTGCTACACGCGAATATGCAAAGGCATTAAATGTGTTTGGCATGATGGTGATTATTACCAAAAGGAGAAACGTACTCACATTTTAGAAATTTTTAATGTAGAGAAAAACATCTTACAAGGGTTAAAAATGCTCTTTTTGTGAAAGAAAACGTTGTGAGAAATAGTGTTTTCTAAAAAATGCTGTGAACCTGGCTTCAGCAGCAGCTAGATTTAGCCAGCAGTAGCTAAATCCGAAAAATTTAAAACGACGAGTAACACGATGTTTTGCCTTTTGCTGCTGTTTTAGTGAATTTCATCTTCTTCAGAACAGAAATGAAAATTGTCTTATTTCGAAGACCAGCAACGTTTCCCCATCAACACTCTGGTGCTGAGAGTTTCGTTGGCTTCATTTTGTGCTCATCGTGTTGGAGAGTAGGCAGATTTAAGGCATCCGTGAAGGCGAATGAGTTGTGCGGAACTCCTTAAACAAAAAATGACATTAGGGCAAATGGCATTAGATTTTTGCGTGTAGCAGCGAATCAATGGCATTAAAACTCAAGGCATTAAACTCTTGATGTCATTTTTCGTGTACGTGTGGCACGGGTATAAGAAGTTGCAAGAAGGGAGTGCAGTTTGTACCTTGTGGTACGCCGTTAAGCATCCGTTCTCTAAAGGTTACTTCTCTGTTATGCGTATTTCAGACTGATTCAAAAGGGCATTTCTCCCCCAAAGATGCTACAAATTTGATTTTTGAAGCTCCCAAGATGATGTGTTAAATGTTGTGAACTGCGCTACAAATAGAGGCTCTTCTGCTCCAAAATGAAAATTTTGCTGCTCCAGAAACTGGTCCCAAATTTGTTTGTGCTGTCGCACCCCCGTGCATGTTACCTCTTGTAGTTCCTTCTTTGCATTGCGGCGATTTTCTTTCAGGTGGCAGTGAAGGCAATCGAATATGTTTATTGCTGCAACAAGCTGTCCAATAATCGAATGATGCGATAAGGCTTGAGTGACGTCACTTTTGCTTGCAAACAATACCCAGAAAAAGGATGAATGAAATAAACCTTCATTTCCTGAAAGGCTATCTCTGGCGGTGACTTTTCAGCGGTGTCTTGTTGACTGGTTCTATGAGTGCCTGATTGCTGTTCTTTTGAGGAAAAGGTGTTATCTTGTGGTGCGGCAGTCAGGGTTACAGTCCTCGCAAGGGCACTCCAGGATCGTGTGTGGCAATGTGACAGGTGACGTGCTTGTAAGGGCAGAGATACGGAAATTGCGTGGAAATTGTGTGGGGTTGATGCAAAGAAAGAGAAAAGTCATTTGCGCAAGTTTTTATCTCATGGATTCGGAAAGCCGTAATATTTGGCTCAGGCACTCAACAATGCTACCTAATCGTACTGGATGCCCCCCCGGGATTTAAAAGCACTCAAGATTTCGCAAAAAGTTGAAAAAGTGTTTCAGGGGGTCTTTATGTGCTATAAGCTCAGGATCTTCCTAGATGTGGCAGCTTCAATTGCTTTTCGTATTAAAATACAGAATGTGAGGCCAAGAGCTTCCAAACAAAATTGCAGCCACTTTTCGACGTTTAGTTGTGCGTAAATCCCTAGTAGGTTAAGTTTTTTGTTTGTATGGTGCTGAATTCTGCCGTCTGTTTTAAGTCTGCATCATATGTTGCATTTATTCCGTGCGTTGCACACCTCACTACATCAAAACCAGGCAGACTGATAAGGCGTTCTTTGGACCGAGACATCCATTTATCTTCCTTTAACATTTCAAAACATGTGTTCTCAGTCTCCTTCCACAAGTGCACATTTAAATTCCCCAGGGGCTGTTAGGGTGTGTCGATTGTACCAAAAGCCACATGCTGTCATTTTCACTCTTAAAAGGAGACTATGCACTGTTATGCCACTCGGTAGATAGCTTTTTTTTCTTTTCAGTGTCTAGAATGTTGTCCGACGGCACTCCAGCTCAGCTTTATATAGCCGTGGCTACAGTGCCATCGGATGACATTTGAATTTTTAGGACTGGGCTTACACAGGCTTGAGCGTCTGCTGTTGTGTAGAAATTTCGTCGCAGCCCCCTGTTCTAAGGGCGGTGGTTCGAGCCCGGCTTCTTCCTTCTTCACTGATCTTTTTTTTTTTTTTGCATCTGAAGTTTAAATTATAATTTTCATGGCTTAGGTTAGTTTCTTGCTGTTCTAAATGATTTTTTCCTTTTTGTTAGGTTATGTTAGTTTACGTTACGTTAATGGAGGGTGAAGTAGTGCCATGCACGGAATTTTTTCAACGAAACGCCGGTGGACATCGGTGTAGTGGAGTGCTTATTGTACCATTGGATGGCACTCTAAACACAGGCTTTTTTTCTTGGTCGTTTCAAATCCCCTGATGCGCTGTGATTCTTCGGGAAGTCCTTTTGAGCGTTGGCGTAAAGGTGATCTGCTGTCATGACATCAAGCAGAACTAAATGCTTTAGATTTGAAATAAAAAAACTTAACTAATAGAGACCAGTACACTGAAAAAGAGACAAGATAGGATGGGTTCTTGCTTTTGAGCACTTTCCCCCGCTCCTGTTTTCTTCTGTGTTTGTCTCTATTGCACTTAGTGTTTGTATTTAACTGGAACCATCTTGTGTGCAAAGTAGTTCAACGATTGTATTCAATGATTGTATTCACAAATATATACCGCATATCGACGAATAAGCACATGCCATGCCAACAAGTGGTGCCTTTTACTTGTTTTGCCGTGGTCTTCTGAAAGCTTTCTAGAAGGTCCAGGGGAATGCCAAAAATGATAAAACGTGTGTAATGTATCTAGCACTATGATAAGTCGCGTTAATTTATCAACTACTGTGAGTGCTGTGAAATTTTGGAATCGGCTACGAGTTTGGTTCTGTCGTGTTTCGTGCGACTGCTGGGGAGTCACGTCGGCAAGTTTCAATTAATGAATTGCAAGCAACCATTTTTTATTGCATTACAGAAAAAGTCAGAATTTTCTATAATATAGTGAGGGTGTAAATTGGAGGATCCCTAGTCACAGGTCGTATCAGGATGTCTGTCCAGATCGTTTTCAGCATGCATTTATGTTTGATTTGCCCATTTATTTGTGATTTTTGTGTGAGAAAAAAAACCTTGTAGAAATATTCTTTGCACCGCTTGTCCATAAAAGGTCATGTACATTCGCAGATTGGTGTGTAACTGCAAAAAATGACCCGATAAATTTGTCTTCAGTATGGGCAGGGTGGTTTATAAAATGCATTTTATTAGTGTACACGTACCATAGTGTAACACGCCTGCAAGCGAACCTGTTGTTGCCTGCTTGAGCTTGCAGGAACTGTGGCAACCTCCTTGCATGGGGGGGGGTCCCGTAAACGTGATTAACATAGACTGGGCATGTCAAAGCAATGGCGGTGATTTGCACTGGGACTGAAGGCTTGGTCTCATTCGTTACTTGATACCACCCGTAATGGAACACAAATTAGCGGGATTCACGTGTCTTTGACTGATAGGTCTGAAAATTTCTTGCCGTGGAGCTGTTTATGGCTGGGGTTCGTGGATTTGAGGGTTCACGCTCAGTTGTGAGGTCTAAATCATGTTTTGAACAGTGCTCGACTTCAATGGCGACCGAGTGTTAATGGCAGACAGTTACCATCAAAGTCGGATGCAGTTCAAAACGTTGATTTCGATCTCAAGTGTATATGTTTCATTTCTTGAATATGCATTTTAAGTCAATTAGTTGTAAATGGGAACCATTTTCAAGATCAGTAGGGCTGCCAGGTAGATGATAAAGGTTTCTTTAAGGCTTACCACTGTGTGACCTGCATCAGCCATGCTTGCGTCTGCACGGCCCTCTCCCTGCTAGCGTTTCGAGTGCTTGCGTGTCTAGCTTCCTCTGGCTCCTCTGGGCAGCACTCCTGTTGTTGAGACAAGTTGCCGTTCTCCATTTTGAATTTCCCGCCTCTTTTGTTGCCGTAATGGGGTGGCCACCTAGAGTGCAAACTCCAGCTTCGCTGGTCATCCACCTTCGCAGAGTGGAATGGCGCATAAAATATGTACAGCGAAGCTTTCACGTGCTAGGTTCTGACCAAAATTGCGTGCATCTATCGGGTCTCGCCAACAGAGAACGGCCCGTGCTCGCTCAGAGCTTGGGTAAAATGCACTGTAGCTAACAATCTAATGTATATACGTAGGTATCTTCAAAAAAGTCAAACTGAAATTGTCCACTAGCATGACTCTGTAAATACGCCAGGTTTCATTTACTTGTCATAATTAGTTAGATCACAGTGAAATTGTAAACGTTCCAGAATTCTCGTCCGCTGTTTATATTGGATATCTATGGAGGGAGTATGAGTTCAGAAAACTGCTATAACTTTTGTTTGATCAGAACTATTCCAAAACAAATTATACAAGAAAGTTATTTAGAAATAATTCCAAGGACGTTATCTGTATGTTTCTTAATCAATATAGTTAGCCAGAATACATACCGTGCAATCTCGAGTAAGGGTCACACCCGTGTATGGGCCGCACTGCCTTTTTTCAGGCTAACAATTTTGAAAAGAAAAAAAAAGTTGTCCATGTATTAGCCACACTTGCCTTTTCAAAGCACCCTCCTACACAGCCGCGTTGAGCCGCCACCTGTGATCTCCCTAGACCCCAACACTGATGATGACGATGAGTACAGTGCAACTGAAACAAATGCCGTGCATGGAACTGCAATCTTACTCATTTTTAAACGGGGGAAGAAATTATTTGTGTATGGGCTGCAGCCCCAAAATTACCACTGGAATCTCGGGGAAAAAAACAAAAACAAACTGCTGGTCTTACACGACTTTATACGGTAACTCAATATTATTATCCACCAGTAATACAGCCTTGCTGGTTTTCAATCTTCACCGTGGTGGAAGTGCCCTACCTCTTTTTTTTTTTTTATGATTTCTAACTTCCGTGCTGAATGATGCAGTGAGTGGAGTGGCAGTGCGGCAACGCTGGCGCAACATCCGGGACGGGTTCACCAGGTTGTGGCGAAACTCGTTTGGCAAGCGCAAGGTGGACTTTGCCACGGCCAAAGCACTGGCGGGTAGCGTCAAGTGGCCCTACTTCAAGGAGCTCCTGTTCCTGTTTGAACCGGCCAAAGGATCTGCTGCGGAAGCTCGCGGCGAGTGAGTATCGGTGCTTCCTTGCTCAGTGAAACTGCTGTTCTCTGGTGCTAAGTTCTGTGCCTCAGAAGTGTCGCAAAACTTTACAGCAAGGTCTTCAAGCTGCGCCTTGGCCATGACGTACGTGAAGTGTCGCAGGCTGTGTGACCTATTTGTGGCCAAAGCCAATGGAATGCCAGGTTGAAGATTTCAGTTGTCTTAAAATGCTGTTCTGGGGTGTAGAATGTTGTCCGCTTGTATTTGTTCACTTAGATATGTTCCCAATAGGCGGTAGCAGTTTATTTTCATTACCCACCTTGTATTTGCTTGCTTTCTTAAATATTTTATCGCTGTTTACTAGTGGCATAAAAAATGGTGCGTTTGTGTTGTCGGCAGGGTGTGTTGGAAGTTGAATTTGTAGATGTTTATGTTGATAGAAATGAGGAAATGATTTCACGGACAGAGCGCTTTGCACCGTCCTTCGGTGATTGGTACTAGAGTGACTCGACCAATACTTCTGACTCAAAATCACGAGAAAACGTTTTTTTTTTCTTTCTATGGCAGGTTAGAATCAATTGATTTTGTGTGAAACAACAAGCTTTCATTTGACCTCCAGAATACAACAATCTGGCAGCATTTGTGGTGTAAAGTTCTTCGTCCTTCATGTGTCTGCGCTGTACACATTTGGCAAGCACAACTTCTAGCGCCTATTGCACAGAATTTACGAGTCATCTCAGAATCTGCCCCATGAAGGTGTGGCTTCAACGGTGAACTCCCATGCAATTCCTCATTGCAAAACTAAGCTTTGCATCCCAGGGGAAGAGCAAACTCTGTGCAGAAATCGTAGCTCTTTATTCGCTCACTGAAACAAAAAAAAAAGCATTGACGGAATAAACATTGTTCGTTATTCCTGTTCATGCTGTAAACCTTTGGAAGGTCAGCATAAATACCTCAGTGTTAAAACTTGAAATTTGCTCCATTAGTACCACGCAAGTAAGGAATGAAATGTAAACTTTCTGGTTGCAGTTTGTGACCAGGCAGTGTCAATTTCAGTGGGGTTGAATTGGTTGGTCTTTCAATGTCTGGCAACAGGAACAGGAGCTGTGGGAGGAAAGTCAGCTCTCTGCCTTGTACCTTTGACATGTGCTGCATCGAGAAAGGATGCTGCATTGGCATGCTTGAGAGATCTCGTCCCTGAGTTGTCTCTGTTCGTCTCTAGTTCCACCAACCCATCCCTACCCATCCCTGACCCTTATCAAACAGCCTTTGGTGAGCAGCACTGGTAACCCGCTCTGCGAAGGGAGGCTTTTACAAAGGGATGGGATGGTAGAATTTTTAAAGTCATTCTCCATGACAGCAAAATCGAACAGCTGGCTGTTTTGTACGGCCGAAGTGCCACAGTGTTGAAACTTTTAGGCACTTCTGTTGTTCTTTTTAGCTCATTTGTGTTGTGCTCATAATGCTTCCGTTGTTTTCTCTTGATCGGCGATCGCCCTACCATTTTCAGCTTGCGTGCAGGAAACGGTCCTTTTGGGCAGTCAGAACACTGGGGAAAGTTTGCGTATCCAGGTGACAGCTCTAGACAGTTTATTAAGGTTTCCAAACTTCTTGACAGGTAAAACGTCTTCTTTCTGATGACGTGCCGGTCTGCAACCTGCCTGCTCAACATGTGCTACCGTCGTATATGAATTCTGTCTGAAAATGTGAATGTCATGACACCACTCCTGTGGTAACTTGAGCTGGTTGGGATGCTCATACCACAGGGTATTGCTTCGCTGCTTTGCAATTCAGCAACCAAACATCCTCTAGTTAGCATATTCGCAGTGTTGGTAGATCAAACTGTCTAGTTTCCAACGCCCTTTTCATGATGAACCATTGACATTTCTTGTTGCCACGAATTCATCCCAATGAAATTGCGAAGTTCAATTTGACCAATTAGGCAGCGACACATTCTGGCAGCATTTGGTCCTGCTTACTACTTGAGAAATCTGAACAGCAGGGTGGGAGTTCAAGTTGACTCCTTTATCCAGGGACAAGCCATGTGTTCAATGAGGGACACCCTAGGGTAGACGAAGAGGCAGGCACCAAGTACATCTCGAAGATTTGTAGTCACTAGATCTTCCTTCAGGATGTAACTACACAGCATTTAGGAAATTGATTTTTTTCTTTGCCTTTAACGCATGTTTTCTGAACTCCTTAAGCACGATTGTCGATGCAATGTTGTCGTATGGTCATGTCTCACAGCTTTACAGTGATTGTCTCTTAGTGACGTGGTGTCAGTAATCTTCCGTGGTAAGGTGGCCTCACAATGTCCTTAATCCATGGAAACAAACAATTCAAACTGCTCCTATGCCAGGCTTTGTGGGTGGTTGTTGTCAACCCTGATTCCCAAAGCCTCCAACTCCCAAAACATGCATTCATCATCTTCCTGGTAGCATTTATCTCCATCTGGAGTTTCAGAACTCTTTCAAATGCACAGTGGTGGAACTTCTCCGCCAGTTGCGCCAAGCTGGTCATCCTGCTCCGTTCTGCTTTAAGAACGTATTAATTTGAATAATTGCTCCATGCCTGCTCCAAAACAGTCGCAGGGTAATGGCGGTTTCTACCAGGAGCGAAAATGAAACTGAATGTTGTACTGCCATTTTTCATGAGGTGGTGCTTGGGCATTTCCGTTTTTCTATTTCCTGTTTGGTCTTGACGTGCTTACATTTTATGCATTTGACCACCGGATTTGACTGACCGAATGTCGACGACCATGTAGGGCTGCTGATGCAGTTGGTCATTCTGGCCAACGCCGCCTGTATTAACATTGCCTGACGCGTCGCGCGCTTTTCAATGGGAAGGGTAGGGACGCTTAGTTCAGGCACTGATCTGCTATGTGGCGCGTGCCGGCGGACATCTCGCCTTACGTCACTGCTCGCAATTCGCGAACGCTGCACCCACTTCTACGACGTGTGTCTGTCAGCTTGCCTGTTGGGCTTCAAGGGCCGTTTCGCTTACATCTTAGCCACGACGGGGTGCTAGTTCTGTGGCGCACTGGGGATCTCGTTCAACGTGTCACTCGCTTCATACTTGCTGCATTTTTCCAAAGATAAAGACGGAGGCGGACTGAAATAGTGTAAGAACATACTGATTGTCGGGTAGACATATAGCTAACAGAAAAACGATATTTTCGGATGGGGCAGCCATTATTTTACTGATATTTTTCTTTCTGGAGTATTTAGAGAAGAAAAAATTGCGTGCACGGTTTTTGTTCAGGCGCTCACTTCTATGATTACTTTCCAATAATATCACGTGCTTGTAAACTTCACAAAATTATAGGAAACAAAAGGATAAGCAGCTGGGATCCCGCCACGCTGTCCGGGCGCTTCTACAGTACAGTCCTCAATTTTAGAAGTGCGTACCGATGCATAGTGCGAACAGCGGGGTCAAAACAATACCTAAATGCGGATGGGATAGAGGTGGGATGCTCCACTCTGAAAATTTCAGGGCCTGTGAGCACGACAAACTTTGCGCCAAGGGTGTAACTAAGGGTTGATCACTAAGATTTGGCCGCAATTAGAGCCATTAAACAAGCTACACTTAAGAGTAACGACACTGATGCATGGTGGCAGCCATTTTGGTGCCTGGCGCTGGGGTGGCCAGCTTTATGTGCCCTGTTGCAGCTGATATTGACGGGTGGAATTGGCCCGGGTGTTGCTTGGCAACCATGACAGCTGTGTTTAATTTTCGAAGATTTGGAGACAGCGCGCCGGTGCGATAGGGCCAGGCTCGGTTACGCTAGCATAGCTTGTTTAGTGGCTCTAAGTTACGCTAGAGCTACTACTTAAGCTGTGCTTTTTAAGTGGCTGTAGGCTACACTAGGCCGCTGTCGTTCTTGCCCAGCAGGAGGTGATGCAAGCGTTTTCCACCTTCCCGCCAGTTGAAACTGACCAGTACAGAGCAGCGCGGCATTGCTACTCTGTCTGAGAGCTTAAAAGCTCACCCTCAATGTGCCATACAGCCGCACTGCGCTCCGAAAGTCACGACTTATCGAGGACTGCGCGCGTGGCAACACAGAGGCACCAAAATGTCAGTGCCCATGGGTTCTTCCAGGGTAAACAAATGTCACGTGGTGCAGTTGGACCAATGGCTGCTGTCGGCGGCATACAACAATGACAGAAAAGAGTGCCGATACTCTGAAACCTGATCTAGTGGCTCTAGCCGCAATGCAGCAGCAGTGCCCATGAGTGGCATCAGAGCTGTGAAGGGCTCTAGAAAAAGTAAGATGCAGTGAACCGCGCAACAAGAAATCAAAGCCAGGTGATTCCAGTGCTGCAAGCAAGGCTGGCACCGAGCAAGAATTGCAGCTAAGAAGACGTTGAGCAATCCTGATCTCCTAATCTCAAGAGGCATGAGCAAAAGGGCTTCACTGATGTGTGAGGTGGCCAGAGTCTTTTTAAAGGAGAACCAGTGGAAGCTCTTGGAAGCTGTGTCAAATCTGCATTCTTTGCAGGAAAAGAAGTCCTAACCCTACCATGCCGATAATTAGGCCTATGTTTTGCTTGTATAATGTTTGTTTACTTGAACTGGTGGGTTTGTGCTTGAGATAAATTTCTGGAAAAAACAGCTAAAAGCGTCATTTAGTGCTTTTATGGTTTGTGTGGTTCTCTTTTATTTATTAATTTTTTTTTCCAGTCTAATTGTGTGTTTAGAAATAGCATGGCTCTGAGTATAGTAGTCCCTACAAGACAGCTCAGGTGGTCCAAAACAACCTGCTCCAAAAGCTGGAAAGTGTGCTGTAAATCTTCATTTTGGCTGCTCCAAGCACTGCTGCGAGTAGCCAGTTGTCTTTTCCACCATTGAATGCATGCATGCAGTTAGACGGTGTGTCGCACAGGGCACTGCGCAAAGCATCTGAAAAGTTTCAGCAGAGAATCGTGGTGAAGGCTGTGTTACTTCAGTAGTCAAAACAATCCATATTTGATTGGCTGTGATTAAAGGTCTAACGCCACCGTCTCCGGTGCTCCAGAGTTGGCTATCTTGTGCTTTATTTCTTCAACCTTCTTCGCAAAAAGAACGTCAGCGGTGTGGGGCTGGATGTCTCGGAATATTTCTGAGATGTCCATCATGTTCTTAGAGCCTCGCGAGCTGTTGAACTGGCTCTGCAACTTTACTCGGGCGATGCGATACTTATGTCTTTTGTTCCGTTTAGGGTCTTTTGTTCCGTTTAGGGTTCCTAAACTTGATGAAATGACTCACGTCACCAACAACAGCTTTCTGGAGATGCCTTCACGCAAGAAGCTCCTCTAGCTGCCTGCGTTGATGACATTTGGAACTTGACATCCTTTCTCAGCATTCGTTTGCATGGTGCCGAAAGCATCATGCTTCTCTTGACAGGGTGCCTCTTTTTTCATTGTTCATCACATTCTGTTTCAGCTGGTCTGGTCAGTCTTATGATCGTTTGTCTTGCAGCAGCAGCAGCCGTCTTCCTTTTTGAACCCAAAGTTTCAATGTTCTGAAAGACTGCTACCATTGAAGGCTGTGGTCGGCGAGAGCTACTTCAGTCCGTTTCCATGCTCGGTCTCAAGAGTGGCTTGGTTTTCATTCGCACATTGGTTGACATCATTCTCAGCTCTAACGCTCAGCTTCAACTCTAGCGAAAGATGTCAAGTCTTGTAATCTTTCGTCTGCTGCCATTGCATCGTTTATACAGCAGGGAGCATGGACCTTAACCCTTTCTGTACCGTGAAAAAGAAAAGAAGATGTACCACATTTACGAAAAATGATTTTCGATCAATTTGTACAGCTTTTTTTATTTTTCTGATAAAAATGGCACCATTATTTTGATAAAACAGTGTTACTTTATTTCTCTAATTGTGTAAAAAAGATTACTTTAAGATGGCTTCACATGGCACCATTATCTCGGAGAAATAATGTTTGTTTATTTCTTTAGTTGTGTAAAAAAAGATTGCTTAGAGATGGCTTCACTGCATGGCCAAAGTGTCTTGCAAAAAAGCGCCATCAGGACTCCAAAATGACCGATGACGAGTATAGTCGTCATAACTGATGACAACTATACTCGTCATCAGTCATTTTAGCTCAAAACCTCATGATGACTACACTCTTCAACAGGAGCGAAAGGGTTAAATGGAGGTTTCAGTTAAAGTTAAGGTTTAAGTAAGGGTTAAATGGGCTCGGGTGTCTTCTGTCGCTTGATGACAGGAGACGCCGACATCTCCTATCATTAAGTTGTCAAACAATGGGCAAAAAACAAGTGTATAAGAAATAAAACCGGTTTAAAATAAACTAACATCACAAACAACATGATAAGCATGACCAACATGATAAACAAACTAACATATTTCAGGGTAGCTTGACTGTGGTAGGGCGCAAGCGCTTGTTTTAGTAGTGACGAGTGTGGCTCATCTTCGGTGGGAGTGGTACAACACGTGTGGGCGAACTCAGCTGGTCTGCGGTACTCAAGGAATTAAAGATGTTCAGTTTGGCAAGTGTCCCCGAACCTTAAGCGAAACATGTTGATGGAAATCTGATTGCATGCCTAAATTGTTTGCAGGTTGTCAATACCTGCTGCAGCTTCTCCAGATTGGTACATTTTGTAAGTAGTGAAACTTGTCGACGGCCGTCAATGTGGGATCTTGTCAGTGTGGGATCAAAAAAAACCATTTGCTAATGTCTCCTCAAAATATAGTGTTGTCAAGCTGCGGTAGTCGTGGCCCAGCTGAGCGAATGGCAAATTAAAGCTTGTCTCGAGGAATAGATCTCCATTATAAATTTTGCCACAGCCTATATAAAAAATTGGCTTTTCAGGATTGATATGGATTCTTAATTTAAGATGGCTGATGTGCTAACGGCCTCGTCTTTGCATTGCAGGGCAGATGGAAGCTCTGTCTCTAGTGTGTCACTGGTGTTTAAGGAGTACTGACACGAAATTTTAAAGCTAAGATAACTATGTAAAAAGCTTCCTTTGTATATGGAGATACCCCCTCGGAAGTTTAAACGGTAACCGTTCGACATAACATATTTTAAACCAAGTTTAGTAATCTTTGCACGCCGCAGAAAACTCAGAACGGATACCCTTTCAACATAGGCGTCAGCTCGACGCCATCTGCTCCTCGCCCCAGACTGCCGACGTTAGGGCTCCCGTGACGTAGACAAAGCGCTGGCTGCTGTTGGCATGCGCGACTTCGCCTTGTGCATCACGTCACAATTTCAGACATCATGCTGGCCGGGGTCCTGCGTCCACAATTGGTCTAAGCACACACACACACATGCGTCCAGACTGGTTGTGGGGCGACAGTAACAGTGACGTCAAGTGTGCCCTCCTGTCTTGGCAGCCGCCTGAGAGTTTGGGTCATCAAAACCAAAACTGACATGGATAAATGAGGCTGTAAACAATTACTTCCACTTCGATCAACCATCTAATGTGCCATTCTGTGATTAGTTGGCTGGTAGGCACCCATAGCAGCAAAAAAAACATAACACGAAAATTTTGTGTCAGTATTACTCCCTTAATTGTTCGCAGCTCTATGTCTCTCATGCTCGAAGGTGTACCGAGTCTGGACTTGTGCTTTGTAGTTCTGCCTTGACCTTGAAATTTGTAGTCCTGCCTAAACTATTGACCAGTTTCATTTGGAGTACCTGCTGGTTCGTTCATTGGGGCTTCAGGTGGCTAAGTGATGGATTGCTTTGGCCGATGGTTTGTCGGAAGCTTGGAGAAATCAGAGGCACAGATTCCTTGGCACCAAAATATTAGTCACAAGGTGATGGAAAAGTAAAAATTACCATGGCACCGCAGAACTAGAACGCATCTCTTTATGACGTATTTTTTTCTTTTCCGCATTTCTTCTTTCTCCCACACCCATGCTATTATAATTCACCCGTGCTTACTAAGTAGTCCGCAGACTTTTCAAAAACTGCCGACAGATTCGCCAGTATTTCCGACACGTTGTCCAGCTCCTCCCACTGCCGCGCATGTCGCTCATTTTCTCATTTTCTACTCAAAGGACAAGCAGCGGCCGACGCGGAATTGTCGACGCAGATGTGAAAAGAACCGAGGCAATTACGGCACACACGAATCATGTGCCATCCTCTTTGTAGTTAAAATATGGAAATCAAAACTGGTTTGTTTCAGGAGTACTATATAAACTGTCACGCATTCCCATCAGCAGCATGTTAACCTTCCTGCTGCGTGGTAGAAACGTTGCATCATCATATAGAAGTGAATCTCTGCTAAGTGACTAGAGCAGCGTTGTAATCGTTCATGCGGCCTGGTTTTTTCGACTAGGCTTTTCTAACAACCTTCACTTGGATAATTTTAAACTAGTGTGTTAACTGAATGAATAGATGGTGCGTTAAACGGCTATATAGGGGTACCGTGAACGTAGTGACACTGTGGATGTGCTCCCTATGGCATGCCCAGGAATGAGGCACACTGCGGTCGTGTGAACAACTCTTTCACTCTCGTCGTGGCAGTCTCAACCCAGCCACACCATCCAGCTCTGTTGTTGCCTGTCCAGGTGCACACGCACCAGTCCCTGTGGGTGTCCGAAGGCAGTGTACCCCGCACACTTCCGCACACAGCCTCTGCCCGATGACCCGCGTCCCCTCCCGCCACCTTTCAGGTGATGACGTCCACAAGCCCCTGCATTGGTGGCTTTTTGGCGGACGAGGAGGGTGGGGGGAAAGAGCTCACAGCGAGGGGCGTCGAGGGGCGCAATGCTCCACACCAGTGGTTCTCAAATGGGGGGTCCGCTGACCTCAGGGGGCCCGCCAGAGCACTTCAGAAGTCCCCGAAGCCTCCCTCAAAACTTTTGCCCCCGCCGTTCTTTTCTCGATTTTGCAAGCACTTGCTTGCAGTGCGAAAAAGTGGCTTTGCCGCATGGTAGGTTTAGTTTCTTCGCGTAGCACATAATCTAACATCTTATTTTTCCGTAACACGCCAGCTATGAGAAGAAAAAAAACAGACAGAAAAGGCAGCGTATAGGTGTTTAGAAGACTAAGATTCAAGAGCAAATTGTTTAACATTACGACGCGCCTTGTCATTAATCTCGAGCACAAAAGTTGCGCATTTTAAATAAGTGTGTGGGCGACGTAAGCGGCAAATGCAAATTGTTTGACATTATGACACCGATCAGCTCATGCGCCATCGTAGGGTCCCCCACCACTTTCGCAAGCCCAAAACGGGTCCCCGGGGCAGTCATGGCTGAGAACCACTGCTCCTCACGAACAGTCTATTTAATTGCTTTTTTTTGCTTTGTTTCTTACATGTCAATTTGCTGGAAGGCTGAGTGCTAGGCCTCTCAATGTAGTGTCAACCCTCATCAATTCCATGCATTCAGTCAAATTGAGTGGTCTCCTTGCGGTACAAGGCTACCCATACCGAGCAAACGGCACCATAAAGACAATGTCTAACTTTATACTTCATTCTACAGGTATGCGACTATTCCAAAGTTCACATACTTTGCGAATGCTGTTTTTTATTTGATTGTGTTTTAAATTGCAGTACAGTTTTACTGTTCAATGTTTTTGAATATTCGAAATTTGCAATTAGATCAATAATAGTTGGCTTTGCTTGATGACGAGAAAACTTTCAAGCTTCAGCGCATGGCATGCTTTTCCATACAACGTTGAAGCTGTGCAAGGAAGCGGAATGCGTGTGAGCCTTGTGGGAAACAAGGCTATGCTATGCTCTGGTGTATGCCAGCCAAAGTGCAATGGCAGTTGTTGTAGTGTTCGTGGAGCGTGAGAGATGTACAACTGACACATTTGGCGTTCAGTCTGAGCGTGCCTTTATTTTTAAGTTTCTGTTTCTGTTTCAGTTTCAGCTTATTTCTGAGCTGCCGGCTCTCCCGTCGTTGGCTCGGGTTTCCCTTGCGTCTTGGCATAAACACACAGCACATCTTCCCCTCTCAGCGTTCCCTTTTACACGCGCTTGACAGGCTTGACTACGTGTCCACTCCGTGTCTTGTAGCCTCGTGGGGCGGATGAACTTTCCTGGGGTTCATTTTTTCTGGCGGATTTTTGGTTGTCTTGAAGCGATGCTTCTCCCACCTCACCGCTCCTTGCGTCTTTCAAGGCTTGCAGGTTTCTCCCAGGCATTGATTCATGCGACGAGTGTCGAACTTCAACTTCAGGGACTGGGGCTAAGTGGATTCTGTTCTTTCTCAGTTGGTCTGTCTGTCTCCACGATGTAAGACCTCTGAGACTTCGTCGATGAAAGTACTGTTCCAGTCTTGTTCTGGTGTTTTTATCCACACCATTTCTCCCGGCTCTAAATCACGGAGGATCTGAGCCGTGTGCCTGCTGTCATAGTTTCTCTACTGCTGGGCTGCTTGGCGCAGTTCCCACGTCTGGAGAGCTTGCTTGTCGACCATGGCGGGATCCAGTGAGCTAAACTGCCGGAACAGACGTTCTCAAACGCCATCCCATTAACAACTCCGTGGGGCTAAAGCCATTTGTAAGTGGCGTGGCTCTATACGCTTGAAAAGCAACATAACTGTCACCCGTTTTCTGTAGGCTATTCTTTATGATCCGCATGGCTGCCTCAACGAAGCCATTGCTTTGCGGAAATCTGGGGCTTGATCTTACGTGTTCGCGAACTCGTGCAAAGCAGAGGCGTCAGGTTTTTTGAACTGAGGTCCATTGTTGCTGAAAACTGTTTGAGGCGTGCCGTGCCTTGCAAAAATAGGCTTCATATGCTTGATGACTTCTTGCGCTGTTATACCTGTAAGCAGGGCGATCTCGGAATACCTTGAATAATAATCGGGCACAAGCAAGTAGTTCTTTTCTCTGCAGTGAAAACAGGTCAACTTTCTGCCATGGTCGGTCGGGAACATCAGACGGCATCAGCGGCTCATGTCTGTATCCCTGTTCTCGAATGCACTGTGTACATCGACGAACAAGCTCTTCAATTTCTATCGGTACACCTGGCCACCATACCGACTCTCAGGCTCTTGCTCGACACTTTACAATTCCTTGATTCCCTGGCGTATCTTCGCAAGCATTTCTTTGCGAATGGGTCCAGGAATTAGAATTCTTCATCCTTTCATGAGGAGGCCATCTTCAGCAGCTATGTCTGACCTGTGCTGCCAATCGTCTTTACATCAAAAGGGAGCTCTTTGCTGTCTGGCCATCCATCATTGCAATAGCTGTTCAGCTTGATGTAAATTGAATCTTCCGCTTGCTTTTGTCGAATGTTTGCAAGTCTCTTGTCAGTCTACAGAAAATTGGCAATTATGCTTCTAACGTAGCATGAAACTTCTTCAAGATCTGTGCTATGTCAGTGAGGTAGCGGCTGTCGAGACAGAGCGTCAGCAGCAACAAGTTCCTTGCCTGGCACATGTGGCATTTTATAGGAAAAACGAGTCATGCGCGTTTTTAGCCTTTGTAGCCTGGGCGTGATATCCGACAAATGTTTTGACATGAAAATCGGAACTAACGGCTTGTGGTCAGTTTCAACGGCAGACTGCAAGCCAGTGACATACTCCAGAAACTTCTCACATGCCCAGGTCACAGCAAGGCCTTCTTTCTAAATCTACCTCCTTCCTGTCTCCGACAGGCTACAAGAGAGAGAGAGAGAGAAACATTTTATTGAGCCGGTGAAGTGGGAGTGGTTCCTTATTCCAGGAAGCCATGCGATGAGCCGGCAGCCTTCGCTCTGGAGGCCAAACGTGTCTGGACGTCCAGATCGCTGCTGGTCACAAGGTTCTCCCACAGCTCAGGGGTGGGAAGGGGGGATGCAAGAGGGGGGAGGTTGGGGTTGTGCTTGCACTCTAATAGGATGTGGGGAAGAGTACCGGGTTGTAAGCAGAACTTGCATGTGGCCGGGAATTGCGTGGGAAACATGCGATGGAGGCGGACTGGGTGAGGGAAGGTATTGCTCTGCAGTCGGCGAAGTAGGGATTCTTCTTCTTTTGAGAGTTTAGGATGCGGAGGAGGGAAGTGCTGTCGCTCGAACCGGTAATATTGAGTGATGTCCTGAAAAGTCAGTAGAGGGACGGACGGTTCGGTATCCTCAGTAGCCTGGAGGGACAGGGCGCAGGCTTGCTGGTGAGCAAAGTTATTGCCCGTCAGTGAGGAATGGCCAGGAGTCCAAACGAGGGTGACTTTCCGGCAGGGTTGATGCAAAGACAGTAGTTTTAAGGTTGAGTGGGCCACCCTTCCGGCTAGAAAGCTTCTGCAGGCTGCTTGAGAATCTGTGATGATTACGGGGTTCTTCAAGATGTATATGCTAAAAGTCGATAAGCGCCATCTTTCTGCTTCTGTCACAGAACTGCACCTAACCCGAACGATGAGGCATCTGCTGAAACTACTGTCATGTTCTCTGGGTCGAATACCGATAGAACTGGACTTTCAGACAGCCTTTTCTTCAGCAGTTCAAAGCTTTTCTGTTGGGCTGAGGTCCATATCCACTCGCTTTTTGCGTTTAGAAGAGTGTTCATGGGGGGAGCTATTTCTGACATGTTCGAAGCAAACTTCATCAGGTAGTTTGCCGTTGAGATTTGTTTCTTATTGGCATGCGCCAATCTGTACAGGTTGGCGGGTGATGTTGCCCTAGTGAGAAGGGGGGGGGGGGGGGGGAATGCCCCCATGTTTTGCATCCATATCTATATTTTTTTGCTATTCAACCTAATTAGGTTCAGTTTGTTCAAGAGAATTGGAATGCTTTTTTTTATGCAGCGGCAACCTCTTGATGAGGCAAAGTTGCAAGTTGTCTTCACAGTATTTCTAGTTAGGTTTCTGCTTAATTCACCCGAATTCTAGAAGTGCGCTGCCAGGATTGGGCTAGCGAGAGTTGATTGCACTGAGGTACAACCATTTTGAGTGCACAGAATTCCACAGGTGTGAGATTTTGTTTTGATGGCTTCATCAGTTATGTATATTAAGCAGCACTGAGAAAGTTGGCCGAGAAAAGGATTGTTCTGATGTCTAGCCTAAAAAATCAATAAATTTAAAGTACTACATCTTGGTGGTGGTTTTCTTTTTTTAGCTGAAGTTTATTAAATCTGCCGGGGAGAAAATGTTCAAGCAATTGTTGCTCTGGCCGGAACAAACACACACTCTGAGTCTCACCAAATAGAAGGAAACTGATAGAAATAAGTGACACAGGGTTAAAGTGACATCTCCAGTGTCTCTTCCGGCCACGTTATTTCCTTGCCATACAAACTCAGTCGAATTTTGATCCATGTTCTGCGGCAGTTCTTTCTCCCCCCCGTGATAAGACACTTGACCCACCATGTGGAAAGAAAAGAATTATTTTAGGGCGGCCTGTTGCAGATTCGTTGTACGCGCCTGCGTCAAGCACAGATACGTTTTTGGAGTCTTGTTGGGATGTCTTGATTTGCTAGTGATGCTTTACGGTGTCCTGCTGAGACACCTTTGTTTGCTTTTCTGTGCCCCCTTTTTGATGGGCCGACGTGATGAGTAACTGTGCGTCTCTGTTCCGAGGCTCGGTTGAGTTCGGTTTAACTGTTTAACGGTTTAACTTGGTTCGGTTTTTAACTGTACACAGAGGTGCACTGTTACTGTGTGAGGAGTAGCTGTGCACCTCTGTGATGTCACACTTCAGTGCTATTCAGGCACTGTGCTTAGCTCCGACAACTTCACTAATCATGACAAACAGATCCGGCCGGTTTCACCCTTTTACGCTGACACGTAAAAAAGTTAGATCATTTTGTTGAGAACATTAGGAATGCTGTAGGCATAAAAACCTTGCATTTCATTTCCGTTTCTAAGGTGACACTGATGGCCGAATAACTTTTCTTAACTGAAAAATCATGCGTTTTGTAGCTGTTGGTTAAGGACTACTGCTGCCTTGTTAGCTGAAGGCTGGCATTTTTCTCTTCATTTCCGTTCCATTTTTTTGTGATGTTTCCGAGCACGTCATAAAGCGTACCCAGAGTGAGGCAAGCTTGACTTGACTCGATCGTCGCTATCTTCCTGAAAGCCTGTTCCCATTGTGTTTGTTTCGTTGGAAAGATTGGAAGCCAACCAGAAAGGGCCTTTAACGCCTTTGGGCGGTGGCGTACAGCAAAATTACTCGCCAATTTTATGGCTTGCTGCTGCCAGCAAAGCTTTCCCAGGAATGCCGAAAAGGTGCTGCCACCTAGGAGCGGATGTTGAAAGTACACGCACTGTCAATCAGAGAAGTGGAAGGCCATCTCGTTTGAAGTGAATTGCGCTAATGATATCTGCTTTTGCCACTGGCTGTTTCGTATGTGTGCGGTAGACCGCCGGTACTGGTCAGTGGGTACAGCGGTCGCTTGTGTTTTCGGTCATTCATACATCTTTTGAATGCTCTTGTGTGCGAGGTGAAGCATTTCAGTGAAATCTAAACTGGAAAAAAAAGCCTACTGACTGCCCGGTCTGAGGCGTCATATTTTATAATGATCTCTGTCTGATGCTTGTGCCTTTTAAAGAGTGCATGACGAGGCAAAGTTTCTGCATACATTGGCTTTACATTTACATGGCCCTGTCTCAGTGTTTGTTTCAGAGAAACGCTTCGGCGAGCTTTACCAATCTCGTTTCATCACGCATTTGCGATTTCTGATGGCATAAATTTTAGTGGAGGAAAGTATTTGGGGCGATGCTACCTGCTTTCACGCTGTTGGAATTTTCCGTGTTCATAAACAACTGCTGCTGCTAGCGGTATATTTGTATTCGCGACACTCTAATCTACCAATGTAGGCAAACTTGCTTTTCCACTTTAGTGCCCCTCTAGAATTCCAGTAGAATTCCAGTAGAATTCCAGGCCCTCTGCTGCCCTTTGTCGAAATAGTTATGTGGCATGCTCTACACGGGAAACTGTTTGCAAAGAGTAGGTAGTGGCTAAAATGCATCTATGATTTCTGTGTGGCTTGCGTACTTAGTTGTATGGCCCTACAATAAATTGCACCAGAGAAACGCTATTTTCCCCTCTTGGTTCTGAGGTGGCGTCATTCCAGAGTCTCTCATATTCTTCCACTGAGCTTCTTCTGGTCAGGGGTGAAATTTGTGCCCAACCAGTTTCAATGAACATCTTTTTAACTATAAAGTTACAGGAAGCTTGCTGTTATCTCTTTTCGGGTTTAATTAAAGGCCAACGGCAGTCAAAATTTCAACCTCCCGAAAACGTTATTTTCGTATTAGTCTGCCTTACTTGGAAGATACAAAACATGACAGCTGAAATACGCGTGTCCACGACGCAAACGACCATCAAAAATTGAAAATTCTGAAAGGGAAATTGAGGGGAGCGTGCCATTACAGCTAGGACGTTCCAGCCGGCCGAGGTGGCGAGCGAGCGGCTGTTCGCGGCGGGAGAAAACCTGCGCACAACCCTCTGCCTTCGTTACAGCCCTAGAAGAAGCGCGCCCAGTGGAGCTCAACTGGTTCTCCTGGCTGGCCGTAGGAATAAGCGCAGAGCCGGTCGCAATGTCACTTCCGCTTCGTGGCTGTTTGCGCGATCCGCCGGCCGGTGCTGCGTCGCTTGCGACGGAGCTATTTCTGACACTTTTAATTAATTAACGACGCATTTCGCGGGGCTACCAGTCGTGTCCCAGATGGTTTGGCGGCACGTGCTGTTCGTTCGAAATAAATTTGGCCTAGGTGAAACTTCAGTGCCGTTGGCCTTTAATATGCAGCCTTGTGTAATGTTTAGTGACCTCTAAAACCATGCTCGGTGACTGTCATGAGGTGTGAAAGGTACTCCGGTGTGTTCGAGATCTCGGCGTACGTAGCGAGATACCGCAGTGGTCGGCGCTTTGGTGCTTTAAACCCCACAATCAATCAGGTTTCAAAGGTATTGCATGTGCTCTTCTCTGGACTGTTCTAGATCATTGTTGTGTCTTTTACCATTAAATGTTGAGAAGAGCAGATCCAGAGTGAACATTTTGAGTGGTGCTTTGGAGCATAACCCCAGGGGATGTTGGAGGGAAAACATGCAATGAACATGTTGGCTCGATAGTGGTAAACTGGGGGATTTTCCACTAAAGCCATTTGGAGTCATAGATTCAGTGGGCGACCACTACACGAGGTTCGATGGGGATGCAGAATTCAACGTCGTGAATTCACGATCAGTACTCCATCTTCTTCGCAGGGAAGCCGCTAATGACTCCGCCAGCCCAGATGCCGTCAACCAGTCAGTCGAGGAAACCGACGACACCACCGGATCGGGTGACTTCGAGCCCTCGAACCTATCGGAGTCCTTAGATGCATTTGAGGCCTCCTGTGGAGCCAATGCGTCAGACCCAGTCGAACCTTCGGACGCTATCATGGCGTTGGCTGACAAAATGACCAACGGCCGCGCCACCTCTGACGCCGGCGACATTTCGGCCGGGGAAGAGGAAACCGCGGCCTGCGCCAGTGACGGTGCGAGCTCGGGGACTTTGCTTCAGTTGCCCGTCGAAAATGCCACCACACCTGCCACTGGCTCCATACCAATAACCGAATTGTTCCCAGTCTTTGCCAAAGGGAAAACTTTTGCCGCAAAGGGATTAGTGGTGTCGGACGTTCGATCCATGAGAGACACCTCGAGTGCTCCCAGGCCTACGAGCACACCCTCTCAGCAAGTCGGCAGGCCCTCACTGCCAGTGAGCGGACTCTCGCCGCGAACAGCGGAAGTCTCAAAGTCACCTGCCTCCCAAGTCGCCCAGAGCAGTGCAATGCCATCGAAGCAGATGGACCACATCAGCCACTTTCTGTGTTCACTCGACAGGTACGTTAGGAAGACTGCGGACAACATCCAGCCGCAGTTGATGATGGAACTGCTGAATGTGGCGTCGTCGTACAGTGAGAACGTGTACCCCAGGCTCCTGTTTCCACGGACGTGATGGGCTGGCCATTGACATGGGGCCATTGCCATGCACGAAGTTTGTGGAAATGACACGGTACAAAAATACTGAGTGCGACAAAGTTGCGGTCTTTGTTGCATCGACAACGAGAAGCCATGCACTAATGTGTTCTAAAACTGGTAAATTAGAGCTGTTGTCTGAATATGCAATGAGTGTTGCTTATGAATGTGAACTTTTTTTTGTGCAATGAAAACTAGAGTTTTATGATTGGGAAATCTTCAGTTGCTGTGTGTTTTGTACGAACTTCGATTGAAACTGGGGTACGCAGGGGTTTCCCCAGAAATCAAATCAAGGGAGGGGGGGTGTATGAGTGACTGGGGGGAGGCAGGGGAGGCTAGATAAACCATACAAACTGTTTCTATTTTAGCCCACTAGTTAAATAATAGACGTCTATTAACCACATGCTCATCCCCATTACATATGGTTCCCTTTGTACCTTGGAGGCGGTGTTTTTTATTTATTATAAAAAAAAACACTTCTTTTTCGACAAACTTTTTCGACAAAAACTGAAGTTTTTGTCGAAAAAGTTCAGTATTCAGTTTTTAAACGTCTGACCATTTTTCAACGTTCTAGGGCATTTTCAAACTTGTTGCCAGGGTCAATGACGAGATTTAAGTTTTTGAAACAATGTTTATGGAGTACACGAATTATGCAGCACTGATAAAGCGGGCACCGATTGTCTTTTCATGCTCACAATTAATTTATTAATAACGCTAGGGTTAGCGCTCGTAGCTTTTTGCCTCGGCAAATCGCCAACTTGAAATGTAGATGTTGAAAGAGCTTCTTCAAAGATCAGAGTTGTGAACAAAGAACGGCCCCGAATCAATGAAGAAAATAAACTATGTGTGTTTACTACACTCCGTTCAAGTCAAAGCTGGCCTCAGTTGATATAATTTTGGGCGAGAGCTTGTCGATATATACTTTGCTCATACTTAGATTAAAGTAGACAGGTGCGTATTTTGTCTTTCTGTTTCGCTTTAGATGGTAACATGGTGTTTCACTCCTCCTTTTACCAAACTGCCCAGGTGTTTAGTTGAAGAATTGACAAGAGTAAAATTTAGAGATTCAAGGGGGGGGTGTCCAAAAAAACTAGGGGTGGTCTAGGGGGTGTGTAGGTAAATTGCTGGTGCATTGGCTAAGCAAACTTTCAGCTCAGTTCTAAAAATTGGTAATGAACTGCACAAGAACAAAATGCAGAAAACAGCCAGATGGGACATGCGCTCACTCAACGCTTATAGCCACCTCCAAATACTATGCACAGATACCTGCTGCATTGGCCCAGTGGCTAAGACATTGTGCTGCTGAGCCAGAGGACACAGGTTTGATTTCATTCCACCTTTTAGATGCAGGCGAAAAGCAAAAACGTCCGTTGTGTTGAGATTTCTGTGCACGTTAAAATCCCCAGGTAGCCAAAAGTAATCCGGAGCCCTCTACTATGGCACACGTCGTAGCATAGGTGCAGCTTTTGCACGTTAAACACCCAAAGTTTGAATTTCTTTTTTTTTTTAAATATGCACAAACAGCTCATGTTAATAACTTGCGTTGTCTCGTTGCCCATCATTCTGCTCAGGCGTATAGGTCACATAATTTTTGCTTTTATATTTATTTAGCATGCATCCAGTGTACGCAATGTTTGGGTCAGGCTTAAATCAGCTAGTAGTGGTGGTTGCCAGTGGCTTTTTGAGAATACGTTGTATTGCCCAATCACTGCTGCGTTTGCTAGCGTTATGCCGGTTGTTGTGGGTTAACTTTTAGAAAACACTTACCTAATTTAATTGTTCAAACCACACAGGTTCAGCAGGCTATTAGAATCTTGGCACAGCAACTGCCTCTAGTCCAGTTTCTTGATTTGTGCACCTGTCATTTCAACTGTGTCGTAATGGACCAAGTCGCACGCGTGTGCTACTGAAACCCAGCACTCCTTTAAAAGTCCTGTCACCTGTTCGAAGACAACAATGGAAATATTGTTGCCGACAATTTTGCCGTGTGGAAGACAAACTCAAGTGATATGTTTGACGACGCGCTTGTGCCTACTAGGGAGTGTGAGTGGTGCGAGCACAGCATGGCTCGGGAGACGGCCTCACAAGCACTAGCTTCGACGCTACCATCGTATTCAAATCAGTGTATCCGTGAAGCATCTCTTCAAAAGCATTATTTCATTTCTGTATTCAACCACACATTAAAGCGCACTTGTGTTGACATCTGTGGACGCACGCGACTGCATTGTCGGCCTTTTAAGCGCCGTGTTGCTTTTGTTCGCAGCTGCGGTTTTATTCTGTACTTCTGTGAAGTCCTCGAGGGTAAGGAAAGCGCCACGACATAATTTGAGTGCGATTAATGATATATCTGTCGACACCATGGCCGAGAATAGGGTTGGAACAGGGCAGAAAACGCAGGCTCGTTTTTTGTTTTCATTTTTTTGCTAAGTGCAGGCGCAATACACATGCACAGGCACAGTGGGCACTGTCGTGGCAGTTTTCAATGTTGCCAGGCGAAGAAATTGCCCGCTAAACTTTTCAGTGAATACCATCTATAGTGGCAAATCATTTAGAAGCTCCTGTTACTCCCTACACAACATTCTTCTACTCTGAAATGGAGAAAGCTTACCTTATACAGGGAAGCATCACGAGCTCCACAAGTGGCTGTGAAGGGTTGTAGGGTACTGGCTTCCTATCTTGCGTGATAATCTCTTTGCTTCTGAAGGAATGCGTTCCACTGTTGCACATAAGGCCGGCTATTTTTTGCGTAACAGGCTGGAGCTCTTTGCCGTGTCCAAGTAGGAACAAGGTGAAGGGGGTAATCAAGACTGTTCACTGAACATTTAGCTAGCATCCCCTGTCTTGCTTTAGTCTGTACATTACGAGCGTGACAATACACTGCCGGTGAGAGCAAGCGGTCTTGTCATCTCTGTGTGTCCTGGTCTAATAATGTTGATGGCTAGAGGCTTCCCCTTTGAACCCCACTGCAGATGTTTCCTGTTCTTGCCTGTGTGAGTAATTTAACAGCTCCTTTTTTTTCCCCTTATTTTCTCTTCGATTCTGTGCTGAAGCTAACTGGTTGAAATGATCCTGTAACAGCCCTCTTCCCTGCCTTCTTTTCTATCAGCTTTTTGCTATCCCCACAGCAAACCAGTTAGTGCTTCAACAAACTGTAAAATCCAGTGTTTCAGGAAGGTGGAATTTTTCTCCGTTTTGGGCTGGATAAATACCTTGGCATTGCAGTTGTTACTTTTTGTGGAGTTTACGACATAATTGCAGCGCAGAGAGCGTAAGATTGCAGCAGCTTCATGAGGAGCAAAGTGCAACGGCACGCCGTCTTGTTTGTTATAACATTATACACACGAGTGCACAGGTGTAAAAAAAGTTGGCTGGCAATTACGACGCTCCCTAATGCGGTATTTGCGCGCAGCTGTTTAGCTGTTTTGACTGTGCAAAATATGTTGAGGCAAAGAATTTCAGACAGACATATATGTATCGTTACAGAAAACTTATGCACCGGTTGCCTCGCTCATTGTTCAGCACTCACTCGGAATTCTGGCGACAGCGGTGCTGGGCCTCCGCTGTGGCAGCTCGTTTAGCTGCAGCGGCTGATGAAGTGCACGACTGGTTGCCTCGCTCACAGTTAAGCACTCACTCCTGATGGCTGCAGTGCGCTGAGGCAGTGCTCACTCGTGGGTTCTCTCGACGACAGTGATGATGAGCTTCTGCGTCGGCGGCGCAAAGTGCATCTCAGGGAAGGACAGAGAACTGCGTCTTAAGTGAACGCACATCATAGTCACGCGCGTGCCCCCCTCACGTTTTCACCAAGCGTTGCGCAGTCGAGTGCCTCAAGCAGGCACAGCACTGCTCCCTCCCTACCTCTCACTTTCGGAGAAGTGTCTCGCGCCGCCCCGGCGAACTGCCCTCCCCTCGCAATATCGCGACGGCCTCCTCCTTTGCTTCTTTTCACTCTTTGGTCTTGTCATCATTCTCTCTGTAACGACGACGGCGATGCGGCTCAGCCCAGAGACGGGCGCCAAAGGGCTGCGCCCTCAAAATGTAAAAAAGGTAAGCCTATAGAAAAAGAAAAGTGAGGACGGTGCGCTGCAGTGAGCTGGGTGTCTCTATGGGCCTTAGCAAAGCAGCATGCTTGGTGCTATCTGGTGGCTGTTTATCACACTACTGACACTCCCCCTTAATGAACTATACCTCTGATTCACGGATAACAAAGCACGCAGCGCGCAGTTTTCACACCCAAGCACATCTGTTGCGCGACTTCTTTTTTTATTTTTCGATTTAAAGATTTGGTGAACAGGGCCGTGCTGTTTATTAATGACTGAACGTACCGCCATTGTGTTCTCCATTTTTTAGTGTTTTCTCTCAAGGAGCAATAGTTGAAGTCAATATGCTTGCTTCTCTCCGAAGTCGCTTGCTTTGTAGCAAGGGCCATTGCGTCCTGATTGTGCAACTTCAAAATTTGCAGTTATTCGGCAAACTCTTTTGTCGAAGCCAGGGTGCTTCTTTCGCGGTGTGAGACAACCACATATTCTGCTTCAGCTCTTAACATTGCAGCATTTTGCAGCTTTCTGCTGCACGGATAAATAGAAGCTCCAGCTAGCGTGAACATGTTTCCAGTTCATTTGCTAGCCCAGTCTGCGTTACCATATTTTTCTTAAAGTCAGTACGCAATTCTTCATCTCCTTCGTGTGGCAAAGAATTTGCTTTATGTCACTTCTGTGCTCCTTTATTGGGTGCTTGTTAAGCTGACTCATGTATGTAGTGGCAAAGTGCAAGGTTCTTACTTGCTTCCTAAACATGCCAGTCTTGCATCTGCCGTGCCAAACGTCTCCAAGATGTCTTTGGTATAAGACATCTCATCGAGAGAATGTTACACTTTCCTCTTTCTTCACTCGCATGAAAAGAAGCACCTGGCCTCTTCCAAATCGCTTGTGTATAATTCTCAACCCGAGTGGCTTCTGAAGTGGGCAACTTCTGTCTCACCTTTTTTGACGACGGGCTCGTCGACATGGGCTGTGACGGTCAGATGACCATGCGTCACTGCGCAACAAGGCAATGTGAGAAAGCCAGCTCACAAAAACCAAGCTCACACCGATCTCCTTAAAAGAGGCTTCACCTCTAAACACAAATGCATTGTCGGAAAGACTATCTTTTTAGGGGCAATATAAACCGTCTTCAATGAAAATATGAACGCCCTAGGGCATTTATTTATTTTTAATATTTTTTTGTTGTACATGGAACTGGTGCTTGCGTGGCGGAGAAACCTGCTTCACGGTGAGCGTGACTCGACAGCAGTAAAGACCGTGGCATAGATTCGTCAGGGCTAGCCCTGGAACAGTTCCGCTCCCTTGTGAAAACTGAAAGAGCATATTTAGCAGGAAATAAATTCCAGCTTCATTTATGACTAGGTTTATATATTTTAGCTGGAAGCGGCAGCTTCTCACTAAAAAGATTCTTAGTCTAGCTAGACACGATTATTTCCAGCTTGCAGGTTTTTTTCTTCAAGCTGGACTAACAAATGCTAGATGGAAGTAATAGCAGCTGCCAGCAGGAACAAAATGCCAATACAGCTAGAAAGGAGCTAGAAACTGAATTTATAGCTAGAAAGTCTGCCCATTTCTAGCTAGAAATATTTCTAGCTAGAAGAAATTTCTGATTCAATAATCCAAAAAGAAAAAATTATTATTTTCATCTGAGTACGCACCACAACTTCACTGGTCGTCCTTCTTCACAGAGTGGAAGGACCGTGAATTTTAAAGCAAAGTTTTCTAGCTCTACCAGCCAACGGTTCTTTCGTGGCGTGCGGTACAACAAACTCCCAACGCGTCGGAGGCGGTGGCGGGGGAAGGAAGGGGGGGGGGGGGGCTGAGGGTTTCACTCACGGAGCACACTAGAGATGGCGCGGCGAATTTCCCAGCGTTCCCCGCGCGAAAGCGCCTGCTCGCCGGTGGCGGCGTCGGCTGTAAGGCTTTGTTGCCTGCTTTAGCGACGGTTGTTTTGGGCGTGTTTTGGTGCAGCTTTGCGTCCATTGCGCGTTGCCTTCGCACGGCTTGATTAACTTGTTCGACAGCACCTCCAGGGTAACCCGCACCCGAAAGAATAAAGTGGTCGTACGTAAAACATGCGTTAAGTATTGGTTTGCAGGGCGGGAAAACAAAACGTACAAACAACATACAAATATCTGGCCGCTAGAGAAACTCTAGCTTTTGGGCACTGCTTGCCACGAATGGGGCTGCGTTTTATAAATTTGTGAATACCAATTCTGTTGTGTTTCAAGAGGTATTAAAAAGGCGAAAGTAGCAACTGGTTCTGATAAATAGCGATTATAGAAGTTCCCTCAGCTTCCTCGCAACTCTCAAACTTACTAAACCAACTATAGTTCATATCACAAGCTAGCTGCAGCACTGTGGAGGCTACATTGTTATCAATAGTGCGCCCACTGAGGGCGCCTAATCCGCCGTGAAGGGGGTCCTGAAAGGACACTCCCTTCTCCCCTCTCGGCAAGTGGCACCGCGTGGCCCCGGCCGGCGCCTTTTGTCGCTTCCTTCGCGGTGAGTGAGGCGCCCTGAGGGGGACAACAATGTAGCCTCCACAGTGCTGCAGCTAGCTTGTGATATGAACTATAGTTTAAATCTGTACAAATGGGAATCACTATAGGCTCACATGCCGAATTGTTTCGGTGTCTGCGCTTGTGTCGCGCCGTGGTTTAGCCCCAAGTTAGCACATCAGGATGGCTAGGTTCCGCTGCCTCACCCTTCGAAAGACGCTCCTCTCCGTTTTCTTTCTCCCGACTCACAACCTGGCCACAGCGGCGGCTCGTCCGCCGCTCTGGCCGACGCTGCTGCTGCGTTCGGGACGTCGCCCCCACGAATTTCAGGTAGCGGCTGGCAGAATCTCTGGTTTCACTCTTTGTAGAGCCACGTGTGTGAATTCAAGTGACATCGCATGGTCGATTGTTGTGGGTGCCGTTTAAAGCTTTGCTTTCCAACCACCTTGACAGCGTGGATTGGAGCCAATTTTTTTTTTTTACAGCGATGTTGTTTAAGTTGCTGGTTGGGCCTGCGAATGTGCGCAGAAATACCTCGCCAAGCGATGACGTCATTTCGCGCGCCGACACCGTAGCTTTGTCTCGCCGCGCTCGGGCGGGACTCGTGTCGGCACCTGTCGGAGGAGCGACACGGAAACGCGTCGCGGGGTGGCTCGCTGTATCGCTTGTTGCGACGAATGGCGCAGTATTGATGATGCTAAGAGACTGATTAATGCCAAAACGAAGGATGCCAGAAGGCCGCGAAGCGATAACGTTAATCAACTTGTTAGCTTCCCACACGTCAGAACACACGAGCCGCACGGTAGTCAACGAAAAAGTGGAAATTTTGAGCAAACGCTTGTCCCGATGAGCTCTCCGCTACTCTGGAGCTTCACTTCAAAGCCGGTGGACACGCGTACGTTGTACATACTTTAATGACCGAATGTTCATTTCTCATTGGAGGGCTAACGACGACCCCACGCAGATAACTTGGCCGAATCTCCAAGCACAACCACGCATAAACTCAGCCGAACCTAAACTAAGCTAGGTGGGGCCGCCTGCTTCACTGTTGGCCCATTCTTCGCGCGTCTAGCGCGAAACTGCCCCGAATATTGCTTTAGGAGGCTAATAAACGATGAAAACTATGTTTATATGAGCCGGTTCACGGAGTACAGTCAGGAACATAGGTTTGAAAAATTCACTTCAGTGTCCCTTTAAGTTTCATGTAGGTGTGGAACTCGGCAGCGTAATCAACCCCGCTCGCATCACATCATCATTCGCTACGGCGCATTACACCCAAGCGCTGACACCATTGTACTCCCTTTCGGCGCATGCGAGCGGTAAAAAAAGGAAAAAAGAAAAATTGGTGCAGCGCCTAGGACCTCGAATTTTTTAGCGGGCGCCGCACGGTGTGACACTAATAAACTTTTTGCGCACACCGATCTTTATGCTCATGGCCAGCGCCGCCAACGATGCCGGCTTCTCTGCGACACAGGTCTCTTAACGCTACGAGTGAAAAATGCACTAACAATTACTATACTCCCTAGTGCGAAATTTGTGTGCAGCGCGAACTGCAGTCTTTTCGATCACGGCGCATGTATCTGTTGCATCTCGGGAAGTGATAGCGTGATCAGCGAACGCACGGCGGTGCGCACGCTACTCTGCCGTTATCTCGCAGTGCGCCATCGCCTCCGGCAACCATGTTGTTGCACGTCGTGTTTGAACCTCCCGCGCCAACGTCACGTGCTGTGAATAAGCCACGCACGGAGCAGTAGCGTCTGCCCAAAGTGCGAGGGGGAGGCAGTGAGAGAGATGGCGCCATAGCAGCACCACGGCCGCTGGATGAGAGCGCACGCAAGTGCGCCTCTCATCCAGCGGCCGTGGCAGCACGTGCCGCCCTCCCCTGACAATTTCCCCAGACGCTGCGACAAGCGTCTCCTGCAGGCTCAGCACACTGCCCTCCCCCGCACACTTTCGCCACATTTTCCTCCGCCGTTTTCTCCCTGCCTTTGCTCGCTCGTGTACAATGCCGTCGCCGAGGCCGTCGCCATCACCGCCGCCAAGCACCAGTAATGGCCGCCAAAATGCTTGCGCGCTAAAACCAAAAATGCAGGAAATTAAGAAAAAAACTAAAAACGCAAAAATAACGACCGAGACGAACAAACAAAAAATTCTGCCTTATGCACCGCCCTCACCCGACGAGGAGGAGGAGGAGGAATAAACTTTTATTAAACAGCAAGGTGCTGGTGTCAGGGGCACCCGCCCGGTGAGAGGAGTCCTCAGTCCAGGACCCCTTGGAGGCTACCGGCCTTCTTCGCTCTCTCGACCAACGTTTGCTGGTCGGAGAGGTCAGAACTGGTCAGCATCTCCACCCACTGCTGAAAGGAGGGATTGGGGTTTGGTTTGAGCTGTGGCGTGTGGGAGCACTCCCAAACGATGTGGTATAGGGTGCCTGTCTGCTGGCAGTATTTGCAGCTGGCAGTGTATTGTGTCGGGTACATGGCGTGAAGTATGCTGTTGTGAGGATAAGTGTTTGTTTGGAGTCTCCGTAGCGTGGTGGCGTCTTCTTTGGCTAGTCGGTGGTCCGGCGCTGGATATTTGCGACGAGCCTGTCTGTAGTGTGATAATATTTCTGCGTATGTGTGAAGAGGCATAGACTTGGGATATGAATCTCTCTGTTCGTGTGGTTCCCTCTCGGAGACGGCCCGGTGTGAATGTTCTCGGGCTGCGGCGTGAGCCGCTTCGTTTCCTTCGAGGGTGGTGTGTCCGGGCGACCATACGATTTCTATGCTTGGCAATTGGGGGTGTCGTTGCAGTATGTGCAGAGCGGGTTTTGAAATTCTTCCATTTAAGTAGTTGCGGCACGCCGTCTGTGAGTCGGTGATGATGGTGATGTACTCTTTTCCAGTGGTGGCTGCGAGGGCAATTGCGGCTTCTTCTGCTATCTCCGTTGACTTTGTTAGGACGGTCGCTGCCGATAGCTCTTTTCCTGCTGCGTCGATTACGCTGATTGCGTGAGCCGGCTGGTCCTGGTAGGGCGATGCGTCTGTGTACCTGGTGGTCGGCACATGTTGAAACCGTTTGCGGATGTATCCGATTCGAGCCTGCCGTCTTGCTTTGTTGTATTCGGGGTGCATATTACGGGGGATCGGTGCTATCCGTATGTTCTGTCGGATGATAGGTGGGATGCGCGTTTTCTGGTCCTGCTGAGAAGGAACGGGGTAGCCAAGTTGAGATAAAGTGAAGCGGCCGGCAGTGGTGAGGCGTAGTCGGCGGAATTGGGAAGTCTGATGTAAATAAAAAAAATGGTTGCGGCTTAGCTCATCCTTAGATCTGCAAAGCAAAAGCTTGGCTAAGTCTAGTTGAGTCTTGGTTTCGCTTGGTTAACCTTTGATTTAGCTGTACACATTGCCGACCACGTCTCAAAGCCGTTCGGTCACGTGCAACGCTCACAGAAGGAGGCCTGGCCTCGCTTTCATTCTCGGAGAGCGCGGCGCAAGATGAGTCACATAGCCCGAGACGACCCAGCGGCGCATGCGTGGGAGGATGCGGGTTTGGTCGGCTGCCGATCAGCTGAGCGGCCGCTCCTGTCGCGGTCGCCGCCGCTACGTGAGCACGACTTAAAACAGGGCCTTGTGCGCAGCACCGGCATCGGGCCCGGCGAATCACGCGATGCGCTTCGAGGTGTGTATCGCCGGGGGTGTGTCTCCGGTCAAAAGGTTAACTTTCGCATCATCCGCGAAACCGCTCCACAAAAGTACTAAAGCATTGCTTTAAAAGGGCTTCCAGTTCAGAGAGAGAGAGAATAAACTTTATTTAATGAGACGAGTCAAGCGGGCGGTTTCCTCAGTTCAGGACCCCGTTGGAGCGTCCAGCCGCCTCAGCTCGGTGGATCAGCCGAAGCTGCTCTTCGAGGCTAGAGCTGGCCAGCACTTCCTCCCACTGCTCAATCGAGGGATTAGATATCGGGGAAAGTGAGGGGTTAAGCTGGCACTCCCACACCATGTGATACAAGGTGCAGGGCGCGTTGCAGAATTGGCACTGTGGGTAGTATATTGTTGGCCAGAATAAGTGGAGTTTGGTCGGGTGGGGGAACGTGTTGGTTTGGAGGAGACGCCAGGAGCGCTCCTCTGCCTTGCTGAGGGAGGGGTGGCCAGCGGGTAGCATAAGTCTGGTGAGCCTGTAGAATTGGGTCACCTCCTGGTATGACGTTACAGGGATCGCTGTCTCAAGCCAACTTTCTCGCGGCGCTCGGTTGGTCAGACCTCGAGCAGTCTCATGAGCAAAGACATTACCGCAGAGGGAAGCGTGAGCTGGTGTCCAGACAATCGACACCCTTTTCCTCGGAGTTCAGAGTCCCACCAGCGTTTAATCTTCGGGTTATTGGATTGAAGAACTCCCCTCGCGCGTCGCTGCATAGTGGGCATGTGGAGTGAAGGACTGCTACGAAATTTTGCGTCGTTGGCCAAGGGCACTGGGGGCTACTCACTCTTTGGCCACTGCCTCGAGGGACCGGCGTAGTCGGTACATTCCCGCTGTTTCGCATCTGGGGTTGTCGGGCTTTGTTCTGATTACTATGCTTAGGAGCAGGCGGTTGGTATCGCATCGATACCAGGGTCATCGATACACAACGTCTCGAGAGTGCCTCTGAGACCGCGGGGGGAGGGGGGGGGGGCGGGGGGAGACACACCAAAGCATGGTCGACGGTTGTAGCTCTGCCAGAATGTTATAACAGCGTTGGCAGTTCACCAAAGTCGGCGATTTCTAAATGCAAATCAACTGCCAAACATAACAACAAACAACCACTTGCGGCCGCAGCTTTTTCCAGATCAGTGATGTCTCTTCATTCAATCCCCTGCAATGATGACTTCGTTGTTTTTGGCCCGATGTCGTGCGTTAGCGGCCTAGTGTTGTACAGGAGGGTTGCAAACTGGGATAGTTGGAAAGTCATTCCTGGATAAAACCAGCGCGAACTCAGACAAAGACGAAGGAAGTGCAGCTTTCAGCGGGTGTCCTTGCGTTGCACTTCCTTCGTCTTTGTCTGAGTTCGCGCTGGTTTTATCCAAGACTGCATGTTGTGGTAGGACTGTCAGCTATCAGACGCACACTGGAGTTGGTGCGCCCAAAAGTTCGTCTACCTTCCATAAGTGGTTTTCCACAAGGAGGCCGATGCCTCCGCCCGCGCCTGTACTACCAGGCACCACAATACTACCCTGCTCACGGAGGACCTTTTCTTTAAGCCGGTTATTACCTTTCGGGAAATAACTTTCCACTACTCACCCTGCATCGCGAAAGGTCCTTCCAAGGCGGAGGAGCGCTGCATGGCTTCTCCGCCTCTACACTAACAGTATTGTGCCCAGCAGTACTGCGATTCTTCAATCCGGCTTTCTCTGGGGAGTGCCCCTACTGTGAGTGCACGTTTTCGGACACGTGTCACGTGGTGTGGGTATGCTCTTCTAACCCGGCTTACCCTCCTTTTCCTCCTCTTCCCCTCTCGAGAGAGCTGGGAGGCTTTCTTGCTCGGCTGCGCAGCCCTAAAGAAGAGTCAACGTGCTCCCGTGGCTAGGGCCCGTGCCGCCGCGGATGCCACAGGGGTCCCGGACTAGGGACCCCTCCTAGACATTGTAAAGGGACGGCTTCCCTATCGCTCTTTTGTAAATAGCGAAATAAATGTTTTTCTACAACCACCACTCCTGGAGGCCGCGTCAGAAAAACAAGCCCACACCTCTATCTTTGCAGCCATTATTCGACCTCTTGTGGCCTTCCCAGCGGACGAAAGGGGGGTTCCTCGGCGCCACGAAGGTGTATTTCAACAATTTCATCTACTGAAATTTGTTCCTCCTCCAGTGCACCCACCATACAGCTCTGACCATTTCTGAGTATTCCGGCCACTGTTTACATCAAACGGAAGCGTATACTTTGACACTCGTACTATACCCATCGACGACTGTGATAGATATCGGCAGTGATAGATAGATAACTTCTTCCTACGGCACGCTGCTGGCCCATATGGTGACAGCCTCCTCGGCAGCCTGGTTGGTATGACATCAGACCGGCACATGGTGGCAGTATCCAGCTGGTCAGAACGCGTATAGGTGTTTCCTAGTCAGCGCAGCCAAGCGACGCATAGCGCCATCTAGGGGCATGTTTGAAGGTATGTGCACGTGCATGTGGCCCTCAGTTTAATCACTGAGAATCGCTTGGTCTCGTAGTGTAGTAGTTCCGCTCCTACAATGCAAACATCCTAACACGGGTTCAAAGCCCACTGCCGCTTTTTTCTTTTCTTTTTCAAGGGTCTGTCATACCTGAATATGAACATTTGTTAACGCGCCTATAATCTATTTACGACATCTTTATGCATTATAAATGGGATTTTGGGGCATTTTCATTGTCTTTTGGGCAGTTTCAGCTACTGCTTCTTGTGCGTTTTTGCGGGTTTCCCCCTTTTACGTCGGTTTCGGCTATTTCTGTTGAATAATATACACCGTGGTTTTCAACTATTGCAGGCCCGTTTTGGCTGCTATTTATGCTTTACGTATATTTATGCTGTGATATAACCGCGATAAGCAAGCTCAGGTGACGATCAAGCCGACGTGCTGGCTGTCATGGATTTGGAACTGACGTCATGCTGCCCGGGCGCGTGGGGTGGGTGAAGACCTCGGCCGGTCTGGGCGCGCGCGTGCGCTCGCTCGCGCGCGCGTCCAGAGCGGCACCGGTACGGCAAGAATCATGGAGGAAAGAATAGCGAGAATGGTGACGTCACGTGATACATCTGTCATGGCGGCCACTCGGCGTTCGTTTTGTTGTCAGGGTAACGCAAAACGACCAGTGTGTTACCAACCACGAGACCTCAAACCGCAGTATCAGGGGCTCCTCCTATGGCTCTAGGCGTTCCCTTGGGTCAAGTCGCCGCCCCACTCCCTTTAGCATTTGCAGAACCACGGATGTCTCACAGGGAGGAGACCATACCCTGGCCCTTGCTGCCACCAATCCGTGCCAAAAGAAAACGAAACGAAAACGAGGGAATTAAGGCGCAAGTACAATAAATTTAAAAAAAGAAGTTGCTAATACATCTCACCAGGGTTTCGCCTTAAAAGCACGTAAGCAGACTGGACCGCGCCGAGGAAATTTTGTGTCGAAAATCGGATGGTTTCGATGACGCAATACGAGCAGCGACTGTTTTGAATGTGGCGCGCGTTCATCACCCGCTTTCTTTTTTTGCCAGTCGGCCATAGTCACGTGATTGCACTGTGTGCCACCAACGGCAGGAACTACTTCTTAGGACGAAAAATTCCAAACAAAAAGCTCATATGAACGCATGAAATAAAAAATAAAGTGGACTTTGCAGTGAAGTACAGGTTAATAAATTAAAAGTACAATAAAATGAAGTAATTGGATTTGCGTGCCCCCAGTAGCCACCAGTGTAGCAGGGGAGCGATAGAAAACACTGAAAGATGCGCCACGCCCTAGTCGCGCATCCTTGGTGCGCGCTTCCATGGACCGATTACGTCACCTCAATAATCAGCAAATAGCATGAATCGCATTTTCAAAGCGCTTGAAGCCCGCCTTGAAATATGTCCATTACGTGAGGGGGCGGGTACAGAGCTCGTTGATTCCCGAGTTTCGGTCAATCTCGGACTTTCTGGAATAGCGCCCCAGCTACCACCCCCGCGGCAAAACAAGTAACCTTTCTTCTTTTTTTATTATCGCGCACGCAGCGGCGACGTTCCACTTGTAGTATCTGGTTTACTAGCCGCGGGACTGATGACTGCTTGAAGGAACAGCGACCGAGGGAGAGAAGAATGCATAAACTAGGTCCCAGGCGCGCCGAAAATGCCACGCGGGGCGTTATCGTCTTTATTGGTCGAAGCTAGCGCGATTACCTTCAAATCGCACGCGACTGTACAATAAGCCCCCCCGGCACTTCAGGTGCGATGCACAACGTTAAACTTGGTCATGTTCCGCCCAACCTCTAAACCGACACAAAGGGTACCAAACTATTATTTACGGGAAGAGTGCGGAGAAATAACTAAGAAAACATTTCTCAATAATTAAACTATCACGGGTTTTAGGGCTCGAACCGTTCGCTCCAAAACCCGATTCTGCTCGTGCTCTCTTTAGTAGTTGCACAAAAGAATAGGAGTGTTCCAAAAATGGCGCTGGGTGCACACGAAGGGCCAGGCTTGCACCCGCAAGGGGTCGAAATCTCGCTTTAGAGGGAATGCGTGCTGGAGGACTGCTTGCACGTATAGTGGACTTATAACAGCTGGTTAGCGGTGCTACTGCCCCGCGAAAACTTCGCCTGTTGGTCTCCGTGCCTTATTTAGTGATAACTCTGCAGTCAACCGCAAACTGCGCATGTGTGATCTAAGGACGTAGACCCACCAGGAACTCTAACGTTCACTAGCGCTTTACGTATATTTTGCGTGGCAGTTTGTTCTGGATGGTTTACTTTGCACCAATAGCCTTATTTTTCCACTTGAAATCGCCCATAAAATACACATGTAGGTATTCTAAATCTCTGTCTCGGAAAACCAAATTTAGGAAGCACTGAGGTGTCACGAATATTTTGCAAGCAAAACAGTCTCGTTCATACTTTATCGATTGACATGCCATTTCACGCACCATCTTTGAATAGTATCCAGGTACTGGTAAATAAATATCGCGGCTGATTCATGGGGGGATGGCGTCGAACAGGGGTTTAAATTCTGGCAGTCACGGCACGAGAGGATATCCAGGTGCTGCAATGAATGGCGGAAATTAATGGCATCGCGGACTCCGGTTGCCGTACTTGCACTGAAGTCCGTTATTCCAAGTCGGAAAACCTTTGAAGTCGCATATGCACCAAGGCATGGTCACGCGTCCTCGTTCAGAATCGTGCCACAGCAAATTTGGGGGGGGGGGGGTGCAAATAATTGTTAATTCGCTCACGCATACAAACACTGGTTCCGCGATACACGAACTATGCTAGCTTAGCCATGTTGGGAAACGAGCGTGCGGCGCCAGTAAGAATCAAGGCAACCGTAGGAGGCACCAATGGCTTCGCTGGAGAGCAAGTATACGGAGAAAAAATTTGCAAAAATGCAG
Source organism: Haemaphysalis longicornis (assembly GCF_048455015.1). NCBI lineage: Eukaryota > Metazoa > Arthropoda > Arachnida > Ixodida > Ixodidae > Haemaphysalis > Haemaphysalis longicornis. The sequence goes on from NW_027526445.1 coordinate 132,810,079, forward strand.
TACAAAAACAAACCATTCGGCAATAAATGAACAGAATAGAAGTCATGTTGGTCTAATTTTTTTTTATGTGAGTCATAAAACTGGGGTGTACTTCATCACACATGTATACTCTACGAAGTTGGCATGCTTCTGTAAGTGTTCCTACAAATGTTTCCCCACTTCTCAGCGGATCGCTGCTCTGTCGGTCTTCTAGTTTTTGCGTTTTTTTTTTACGTTTATCTCGCCGGGACACCGCTCCCTGCTAGCGGATATGATGGAAGTGGAGCCTGCGGACACTCCGCCAGGTAACCCGCCGTCGGACAGTGCCACGCCAAGGAAACGAATCTGCCTCCCGAGTGAGGCGGGCTCCGAGGACACCGAGCTGTATTCTGTGCCCAGCGATGACAGCACTGACGACGACTTCGAGTTGGTCCTCGGGAAGAAGGCTAAAAGAAGGCTGCGGGCAGCGGCTTCGCGGTCGACTGGAACATCCTCAACGTCGAGCGCATCGACTGTTACTACCCCGGCAAGGCCCCCTGTTCATAGCGTCTTGTTCGTGCCGGAGTCCCCGAATGACAACCTCAGGATGCTCAACCGGCAAGCGATTTCTGTCTCCTTGGAAGCGATTCTGCCGGGGAAAATTAAGGATGTCAGGATCAACACACGAAAGAATATTTTGGCCATAGACGTTCAGCATTCAGCTGCAGTTGAAACGTTGCATCAACTAACCACGTTGGGGAAATGAAAGTTCGTGCCTACATATCTCCAGGCCAGGGCGCTTCCGTGGGCGTCGTCTATGATGTCGACGTCTCCATTCCAGATGCGGACTTACCCATTCTCATAAAACCGGCGACGGAAGGCGCGACCATCAAGCAGGTCACTCGTCTGGGAAAATCACGCTGCGTTAAGCTTGTGTTTCAAGGTGACTGCATCCCGGCACACGTGAAGGTTGGCCACTTTCGGCACGCAGTTCGACCTTTCGTGCCGAAACCATTACAGTGCCACAAATGCCTGAAGATCGGCCATGTCAGCAGCGTTTGTGGACGCGCCACTGTATGCTCGAAATGTTCCGGATCTCACGATGCCAAAGCTTGCACAGTAGGTGTCCTTAAATGTGCCAACTGCCAAGGCGCACACGATGCCTCTTCAAAGACCTGCCCTCGCCTAAAAGAGGAACAGAAGATTCTGCAGCAGATGGTCAAAGACCACTCGTCACATGAAGACGCATCTGCAAAAGTGCGAAGACGCCGACGATCGCGACGGCGTAGGTCATCGAGCGCTTTCGTGACAAAGGTCGTCCACGACATGTCACGGGAGAATCCCCCAGCGTCACAGGCACTGCCTCCGCCTCCGCCCCAGTCGCTACCTCCACCTGCAACGCCACAACCTGCTTGGCTACAGCTTCAACTGAGAAAGCCAACAAAACTGGGAAGTCGTCCCCATCGGCGGAGGATTGGCCCAGGCTGCCGTCTCTGTCACCTACGGAGCCCCGACGGGAGGATGCTAAGTCTCACCAGCCTGCGAATGCCTCTTCAAAGAAAGAAGGTCTGCAAGTCATCGCAGTGCTCAGGGCGCTCATCAACGCCACTCGCAATCTTCTTTATACTCTAAAGACGCCAACCGCCTCGTGCGCTATGGAAGTCCTGGACGCCCTGGGTCCACTACTTGCTAGCCTCGAGTGAAAACATGGCCAAGGTATCTTCATCAGTACGTCAGGAAATACGTGGAGCTTCCATTTTGCAGTGGAATGCCAGAAGCTTAAAACCTCGACTCTCTGATTTTCGCCAATTTGTGCGTACGAATCTCTTCCCGATTGTTGTGGTATGTGAACCAAACCTACCTACTCCCATTAGACTATCCGGCTATCAAAGCATCGAATCTTCAACCCGTGGGAACCACATCAAAGTAGTGGTATTCATCCGCCGAGAACTCATCTATACAGTGCATTCATTACGGCCGCATGACACCAAGTTGTGCCTCACTGTAAAGAATCACAAGCTCTCCTTCACCCTTCTGGGTGCGTACATTTCTCCATCAGCTAATATTGACGTCCAGAGATTGAAGTATGTCTTCAGAACAGCACCCGGCCCTTGGATCATCACCGGAGATTTCAATGCCCACCACCCACTCTGGGGAAGCTCCAAGATGAACCACAGGGGCCGAAGACTCGCATCGTTGGCTTCTCAATATGGACTGTGCTTGCTAAATGATGACAGCCCTACGTTTCTCCGCGGCACATCATACGGGAGCTCTCTAGACCTTTCCTTGGCTTCAACTCATTTGGCTGGCCGTGTACGCTGGTTCACTGATATTGAAACTCACGGCAGCGACCATATTCCCACATACATCAAGATTATGGGATTCCATCAGTCTTTCTCGCCCACTGTAACCGCTTATATTTACTGGCCTAAATTCCAATCCACGATGGAGGACGCCTGCCGAGATGGGCTTTCAACAAGCCTAGAGGTTGCTATCAGTAATGCAACCCAATCATCCAGGAGATATACCTCGTTATCTGCAAGAGTCACGGATTTTGATATCGAACTCGAACGCCTGCGAGCAATTCGACGGCGCGCCGAGCGACGGTACAGGCGTACAAAATCCGTGCACGACTTGAGGGCTGCCAGACGCACACAGAAGCAAATACAGCGACGCATCGCGAAGGTCCAGGCACACAGGTGGAAATCATTTTGTGAGTCTCTCGACCCTCGGAAGCCTCTGTCCTCTATATGGAGAACAGTGCGTGGACTGGCAATGCCTGTGCAGCAGCGGTGCCCGTTCAAGGCATTGACACTCCGTGAAAACCGTAGGGAGTTGGAAGTTGCGGAGGATTTCTGCGTGAGGGTTGCTGCAACAACCGATAACGTTGGATCTGCGAGGAACAGCCAAGCTCCTCGTTCCCGTGAAGAACGTATGAATGTTCTCTTTTCAATGGAAGAATTAGAGGCAGCCCTGGCATCCTGCAGGCGTCGTTCTTCACCGGGTCATGATGGAGTAACGTACTCCACCTTATGCCACCTAGGTCCTGGAGCGCGACAAGCGCTTCTGGACCTATTTAACCAGACATGGACAGATGGTGTCGTACCCCCACAGTGAAAAACAAGCCGTCTCGTTCCATTGCTAAAGCATGGCAAAACTCCCCTTGATGTGGCATCGTACCGTCCTATTGCCCTGGCAAGCTGCCTTGGCAAAGTCATGGAAAGAATGATCCTCACGCGGCTACAGTGGTTCCTCGAATACCACAGCGCATATCCGGAGGCTATGGCCGGTTTTCGACGAGGGCGTTCTTCTATTGACTGTATGGTAGATCTAGTCACGTTTGTACAGCAAGAAAAATGCCGCAAACGGCTCTCAGCAGCCCTCTTTCTCGACGTCAAGGGGGCCTATGATAACGTGCTTCACGAATCAGTACTAGACGCACTTCAGCACTTTGGACTCGGTGGCAGAATTTACAAATGGATGCACAGCTTCTTGTCCGAAAGATCATTTTTTGTAATGACAGAAGACGGCCCAACATCGCAGCACATCATCAAACGTGGTGTTCCTCAAGGTGGGGTGCTAAGCCCAACCCTCTTCAACCTAGCGATAATCGGGCTTGTCCACGCTCTACCGAAGACTGTCCGTATATCCATTTACGCCGATGACATCTGCCTCTGGGCTTCGGCTTTTAATAGACCTCAGCTGCGAGCACGGCTTCAAAAAGCGGCCAATGTGACGACGGCATACCTCCGAAAACAAGGACTCAGTATTTCTAGTGAAAAGTGCGCGGTCGTTGCGTTCACCCGCAAACCCATGTCCCGATATCCCATAACCATCAATGGAAAGTCGATACCGTACTCCAGAAATCACAAATTTCTTGGCGTGATCATCGACAGGGACCTGTCATGGAGCGCACATGTGTCCTTCTTAAAGAAGAAACTCACCGCTATCGCCCACATTTTCAAATTTCTCGCTGGAAAGACGTGGGGCACATCGGTCAGAGGAATGCTGCAACTGTACCAGGCACTCTTCTTGGGAGTTTTGCGCTACAGCTTGCCAGCGATATCCGGTACATGCTCCTCTAACCTTCGGGTGATCCAAAGCATCCAAGCGCAGGCTCTCCGCACGTGTCTTGGTTGGCTGCGATGTGCTTCAACAGTGGGCACATTATACATTGCCCAAGACTATCCTACAGCAACTTATGTGACCACTGAGACGCTACGCCTACACATCAGGCTCCTCACGAGGCTACCAAGTCACCACCTTACGCAGCTGCCTCAGAGTCACGTGGTGCTGACCGACCAATGAAAATCCTGGCGGCACATAACAATGACAGAAAAGAGTGCCAATACTCTAAAAGCACTTATTTAGTGACGCTAGTTGGGACCTTTTGTTACTGGGTTATGTTACTGTTACACGAGGTGGCTTGTGTGCCGCCTCGAGCTCGAGTCTCGAGCGGGAGCCCATTTCTCTATTTTCTGTTTAAAATATTGCTTTAATTAGTTTTTTATTTGCTATCACAAATCAAGCCCACGTCTATTTCCAATCGCTTGTCTCAGTCTCAAATCTGCTGAACAGTATGCTTTTAATTTTGCAGTTTAGGAAGGTTTTGCCTATTGATACTTCTTTTTCAAGAATACTTTAGGCCGAGCTGCTGGATCGAGGAACGGAGTTGTCTTGCCTGTGTGAGGTCACGTAACGGCGTGGCCTAGCACGTTTAGCTCCAAAATTAGAGCGCGTGTTGGGGCTGTTGGGTCTAGGGACGCTACGCCACCCCTTATTTTCATATATAGCTATGTATTGAGCAGTGGTTTCATTCATGTGCTGAGTGATACTCTGTTCTGTTTTGTTAGTGATACAGTGTTGTTTGTGTATCTGAGACATCAACCCAATGCTTGTAATATGGGGTAAGGGTGTTCCCCCATCTCCTTCCTTTCCTTTTTCAGTGTATAATTGTGTGTATGGAGATTTAGTGCCGTCATGCCATGTACCGAGTGCATACTTCCTGACCCGATGTATTTGTAATGCGAACACCGTTGCGGTCTGCGTGTACCAAAGGGATTACGCCTTAGTGTTTGGAGTATTGGGAAGGGGTGTTCCAACTTCCCTGAAAATCTCCCTAGCTTTATTTCTTGTCTTCTGGTTTTGTCAAGTAGCCAAAGTTCCGTGGGACCTCAAGAGGACCACTGTTCACCCTCTTGCGGTAGTGGGAGAAATATCTACATGCAACAGGGAGTACATTGTCAACAAAGTTATTGTTTAAGGCAAGCGAGCCAATTTTGTATACTTGGGTACTTGAGTGTTTGCTGCAACAATTGTAATTTTGTTGCGATAATTGGTTATTGCGCCACACTATTCATCGTGGCGTTAACACCAACATTGTACCGCATATTGTTGTGCCCTTGTACCACATATTTTGGCACCATTTGGTTATGCTCACGTAGTGTATATTGTTGTACTCCGTGTTAGTCTTGTTTGTAACCAAGTGTTGAAAACTGTAGCCTTCTTTGTGTGCATTGTTGGTCTGTATCTGTAGCGTTTGTAATTACTAGCCTATGGGACCTGTTAGATGCGTACCAACTTTTGCTAAGTCTGTTCCATTGCGTCTGAGTGTTACCTGGTATACTTGATACCGAGCTTTATTCTACAATAAATGCTTGTATTCAGACCGACCAAAATTTTCGCATTTGAGTAGCCTTAGAAAGACTATTGATGTCTTCGAAGTACTCGTTGTACTTTAAAGGAGCATTAAAGGCTGAAAAACGTTATTGTTTTAACTGAAATCACGTGTTTTGAAGATCTCTGATTTTGTTCGAGGGCCAACTACGCTTTTCCGGAGGATAAATAACTAAAGCTGGCGTTTCTGTGTCATTTTTTTTTCATTGTTCTGGTTACGTTTTAAAGCACGTCACAAAGCACACTGGGCGATCACACAGATTTTGCTCGATTGTCGCCATCTTCCTGGAAACCTGTTTTCATTGGCTTTCACTTTTGTCGCTGCCAATCAGAAAGGGCCTCTTTAACGCCATTTTGGTGTGGAGGCCTGCAGCAAAATTAGTCATCATGGCACGTCACTGGCGAAGTTTTCACGAGCGCCGAGGAGGTGCAGCCACCTGGACACAGGGGTTGAAAATGGACGTTCAGGTGACCAAATAAGTTGACAGACGTCTCGTTTCGAGTCGATCGATCAGCCCTCGGCGCCCTCGGTGAGCGCCTTCCCCTTCGGCCACTTGCCGATAGATGTCGCCAGTCTCCCAACTAAGAATGCACTCACTGCTACGCTACCGTCGCTACCGCAGACACGGTGGGCACCGTCGTGGCGGTTTTCAGTGTTGCCCAGAGAAGAAACCTCCCGCTAAACTCTTACGTGAAAACCATCTGTACGTTGACTTTGTTGCATTTTCTTTCGTTTCCGTTTCTGCTCGAGGCGGTTGCTGGTCGTAAGCTGCCTGTTCCTCGGAAGTATGTATGGCGCGCGGCCTGCCCCTTTCGAAGTAACGTGAGGCCGGTGTTTGCCCGTGACACGTTGACGCTGCGCAGCACTCACAGCCGTGGTCGCTTGATCTGTGCCTCACCCAGTAGACTCGCTGCGTGCCCGCTCTGCTGGCACAGAGCTAAAGCCAGCTGCACTCTCTTCCCTAGCATCTCGCTCCTCTCCAACCTGGTTTTCTCACGCATTCGTGTCGGGTTGCGCCGGACGAGTTTACTGAGTAGACAGAACCGCGGGAATTTTCTTTCACGTGGCTATATGAAGCTTCGCTTTAAAAACACCGCTTATTTTGGAAAATAGTTATTTTCCGGAATAAGCGGTGTTTTTAAAGCGAAGCTTCGTGTGTACTCAATTTTGAGTGTATTGGAGTTTATCTACGAGTCGAATCAACGTATCCATAGTAGAAGCGTGCGTTAACCATCAGCGCCTGAACCCAACCATCAGCGCCTGAAGTTCTTGTAAATAAAGTTTATTCACTCACTCACCCGGCCGCTAAGGTGACTCATTGCGGCGAGTTTCCTTAGTTGTCACAATTAGTTGGTTCAGAGTGAAATAAGCGTTGCGAAATTCTCGTCTGCTATGAATACGTGCGGGAGGGGTATGGTTATAGAAAAGGGCTTTAACTCTTGCCAATACTACCATGACACAGACCATGACAATTCGCCGCAAGACTAATACGAATATGCCGAGTTTCATAATTACTTTCGTAGTTCACAGTATAAGCGTAAATATCTTTAAATTCCCGTCTTTTGCCACTAATACAGCTACGCTGGTTTTCAGTCTGAATGTGCACAAGAGCTCTCATTCTTTCGAGTACGATGCTCTGCGAAACTCCACGGCTTTACTAACGCCATTTCATTCGCTCGACATGAAAATGAGCCATGGGTTATTTTGCGCGCTGAACGTTGTGTCACCGGATAGACTTGCATCGATGCTCTCAGCGAAAAAAACAAAACAAAAACAAAACAATGTGACCTCACGGTGCCTTGGTTTCAAGACAACTGGTCGCCACGACAACTCAGCACCCCACAATATATATATATATTCTGCCGCATGGACTCCGTGGTGTCGGCGCTGCGACTACCCCTCCAGTTTTCCCGCGGTAACGAGTAAGTCAACAGCTCGCTTTGTTTACTCACCCAACCAATCCCGTCGCCAGGTCATTCCTCTGTTTACGAACACTGTCCGCAACGCTTCATTCTCCGTAAATGAGACCTGGCTCGTAAGTAGGAGAGCCCCTTGTTTGCCGGTTCCTTTGTTCGTGATGTTTGCTCCTCTAAATACGCCCAGTGCGGCGAAATTTCTACTCGAAGCGACAGCGGTAAACCACACGTGGTACACCGTGTTTTGGTGTCTCTGTAGCATTCGACCTCACGGGACAAGCTGTTGTGGGCAAAATGCAATGGGCTTGGGCATCCATTCAACCCACTCTCTCGTGCACGTTGTAAAACTGCCCTACCACGTTAAATTTGGAATGCGCAAGTCACTCTTCTGTCGACATTGGCGGCTCCGCCCGTCGCCATTTGACCAGCCCCTGGGCAGCACCCTCCGAAGGTCGTTCCGATCGCTAGCCATCGCAGGGGCCTCCTGTTGACCCCCGTCGATACCTGGTCCTCTCATGGGGGCCACATTGCACGTGCGTCAGTGGCTTATCCCCCTCCGACGTTGCTGTTCCCCTTTCCCGGCGCGCGATCCCCAGCTCGAGACTCGCGCTTTGATTTTCTGTGGCGTTCTCTGTACCTCACAATGATTTTTCGTTGCTCACACGTTCCATGAAAAGACATCTAAAGCTTTCCCCTAAAAAAATCAGTCGGTTAGGTTATGCTAACCCCAGGAGATCATGCGAAAGCCCCATATATTTTAGCTTATAAAGCATTGTCCGATACACGATAAGGTTATGTCACAATGTAAATGACACTTTGCAAGACTAACAGCACCAGCTGTCGGGTGTGCACCGAAGCTATAGGCACAACGTTGCACTTAGTGGTCTTGCGTCAACCGGTAACCGCACCTTAAAGGGATACTCAAATGTAAACGCAACCTATATCAGCAAGTTAAATGCCATGAAAACTTCACTCGCAGCGGCAGCAGTGTCTTATAAGCATTGATAATTCGAAAACCGAGAAAACAGGTGTCGACGCCCCAGAAGCTTTCCTGCTCTACATTTTGTGAGGAAGAGGAGCAATAAACGTGTATCTGAAGTTGTCAGCCCTGGGGAAGAGTCCTCATTCCAGGACCCCTCTAGTCCATCCGGCTTCTTGAGCTCGGTGTACTAGCCAAAACTGGTCATCAGGGTCCGAGCTGGACAGTGCTCTCTCCCAATGCTCAAGGGAGGGGGGGGGGGGGTTCTTATCACAGGCCCACATGATATGGTAGAGGGTGCTCGGAGCCTCGCAGAAGCGTCATTGAGAGGAGTACAGGGTGGGGGCCAGAATGTGGGCTCTAGTGGTATCGGATTGCGAAGCCATCAATAAACGGGATTAGTTGGCTTTCCTAAGCTTGTTTTTCTTAAACAAACAGTGAGGCTGCGGGCATATTCAAATATAAATCAATGTATGCGCAGACTGTTCATGCGCTTTTTAAAAGATAAACCGCAGATGGCAATTATAACGTGCCTCCGCCTGGCTTTGTTTCGATTTCGTTGAAAATGTTTCGCGCTGCGTACAAGCGTCGCCAAAATATGCGTGCACCTACCGGCCACTAGCGCATATATACATGAAAGACCCAGTGGCAAAAAGATCAGCACAATTGACTCGGATTAAGCAATCTGTGGCCGCTAGGAAAACATGGACGTTGGCAATCAGCTGATCTGTGCCGACGAATCCACTTGTGTCTTGCGGCAGGAAGGCTGCAGGACGATGCTCCAAAAATTAGTTAACGCCTAGGTAATGATTCGAGCTCGGCAGGACACGATACTGCTGCTGCTGCCAGCACAAACGCTGCCGCACTACAGGCTATCTACGGCGCTCACTTTGCAGCCTTTGAGTGACGGCCAACTTGTACTCGCTCGTAAGGAAATTGGGGTCGAATTGCAGCGCAAGGTTGTCACGCATATGAACGGAACAGCCACTCTTTTCCCGTAATTGACATTATGGAATCACTCGAACATGCCTTGTTCAAGAAAACACCTACTACGTCGCGGGAATCCCCTTGCAGGCATGGCGCCGTGCCGCCTGCCGACGTCCATATGGCGTCGCCTTAGCAACGGGGACGCCGAGGCACCGGCATGGCGGTGCGCATACATTGATGCAGGGGTGCGCACCGCGCGACTGAATACAGCGTATACAAACCTAAACCGGCCGGCAGGTCCTTGCCTAACTAAAATTGACGCCAGTGGGGGATGCTGTCTCAACAAAGGAAATGCCAGAGAAATGACGGAAGCACATCATATAATCCGTCCACTGCCGAAGAATATGCACCCTGTTCACCATCAGGTTAGGCGAGAAGCAAAAGCCAAAGCTCTGGACAAAATACGGATCTCTGGCCACAGTGGTCTACACAGATGTAGCCGCATACTCCAAAAGACAAGCCAAAGTAGCGGTGGTGACAACGAAGACGGACCTCGTCGTCGGGGCAACCCTGCGATGAGCTTCAACGCAAGAAGCGGAACTATCCGTAGCCTTATAAGCTCTCACAAACGAAGGCAAATGTAATAATTACTACCACACAAGAAGTAGGCAGGAGTCTCACCACAGGCTGGGTGGTTCCAATTACATAGGGCATACTGGCAAGCAAGCCATCAGACAGGGCAGTCGAAGTGGTGTGGGCGCCGGCCCACTCCCCCTTGGAGGGCAATCATCAAGCCCACCTCAACGCCCGAGCTTTCGTCGACCAGGCCGCAAAGAACTCACCGGAACCTATGGCGCTCACGACCTACCAGGAAATTAGAGCACTGCAGACTCGGACGCAGAACACTTCCATTGCCACACCCACAACTTACAAAGACACAAACTACGCTCAGACTTGTGCAAACACACGTATCCCCACCCAACACAGATGTACCTTATGTTTCCAAATCAACACGAAGCCCAATGCAAATTCTGCACGCAATCAGGAACACTTAGGCACGTTATCCTTGAATGCACCCAGAACCCTGATTTGCCCCCTCTACCCCCTCCCCATTTCCCCGAGCAGTGGGAGACGCTGCTGTACAGCTCCCTCTTTTGCGATCAACTCCTGCTGGTTGAGATAGCGGTAGCATCAAGGACGGCACATGGCTACCTGTAAGAAAGCTCCACTCCCACAAGCCTCTGCCAAATAAAGTGGTTTTCTCTCGCTACAATGAAATACATTAATGAACCATCACGATTAACACGGGTAAACACCACCGCACGGTAAAGCTTCGCTGGGTAACCATCTCTACGGAGTGCATGGGAGTATTCTTTACCTTTTAAAGCTGCGGCCATTAGCTTCATAGTACAACTCCGGTCTTTTGCATAATGGGTCACTCATTGCTTTCGCATTGTAACGATCGACTTCTCTGACGAAGTTTCGATAAAGAAAATCAGGTGTGTGTCCGCCTTATACGTTTGCAGAGTAGGCTGATTTTTATTTAGGTGTTTGACATACTTTTAGCTGTGACCAAACAATCTGGGAAATTCGGGTGCGTATGTATGACAAGACGTTAAGCACAGGTCGGTAACACCAATTACAGCCTGTAGGGGGTTCTCAACCAGGGAACCCCGGGCTCTAAGGAGGGATTCATGACAACTCCCCTGGAATTCCTTCTCTGGATAGTTAGTTTTCTAGTTTTCTGAGTGTTACAGCGGAGATGTTTCGGCTAGGGTTCCGAGCATATTTGTTCCGCGAAGCCAAAATCTCATTGCGGCGAAGCCGAGTTCGGAGTTCTGAGCAAAAAGCGGCTGTAATTCTTGTTCTATCAAAACTTTCACAAAGCCATTCGTATAACAATCGGAAGCTAAGTGATTGCAGTCATGACTCAGCCCTTCAAGTCAGAGAAGGACTGTTTATTCCTCGTTCCTACGAGCATGCGGGGACGAACATCTAGCCTCAGGCCTGACATGGAGTGTCGGGGAACCGGCATGACAGCTACATGAGGGAGAGCCAGTCGCACGTAAATCTCTCCGCGGAGAGCCAAGTGGCCCGTACGCTACGGAAGAAGGATTCACCACGCAGTGATGCACGGGTACCCGTATACACGCACTGCGTACTAAGGTAATAAGCGAGGCTGCGGTAGCCATTCTCGGCACGGTACGATAGAAAAAAATTGTTTCTAGCACGCAGTCAGCTACCACAGTTGGGCGAATTTTCAATTCCCCTGTTAGAGATAGCTCAATGAGGAGAATCTTGAGGTGCAAAAGTGCATAACGAGTGCAGTTCGAGGAATAGTGGTTTGGTAGAGGAATGCTGCTAGGCTAGGGTGACCAATATCAATGACGGGGACCCAAAAAAAGGGAGCGTTGAAAGTAAGATCGAGATTGTCGTCTACGGATGGAACGAAGGCGGCGGAATCAGATGCGCGAGCAAGAGGTTGGCTCAGTGGGTTCAGAGACAGAATTTGTGATGCATCTGGAGAGACGCTGATAAGGTGATGATGATGATTGCTATTCGTTTCCCCTTTGTAGCAGGGTGTCTATAGCGCCCCCCCCCTCCAAGGGACTCTCCAAGGCGCACAGTTAAGGGTGAAGAGGAGGAATTGCAGACAGAAATCATGCTAGTGGCATTTTCGATAAGAATTGCGCAGGGGAAGAGGGCTGCCGTTCGGCGGGTAAACAGATTAGAGGGCGTAAACACCACTGTTGCGACAGTCACCACGTTACATATTACTGGTACTGGTACATATAACAGCACAGGCTGGCGGGATTATGGATTATTCGGCAGAGCATAGCTTAAAACTAGTGAGTGTATTGTCCATTGCAGCATCGCACAGCGGAAATAAGGCGACCTCGGCGATGGCGCAGTCAATAACAGCGTGGCGACGCGACAAGAAGTCTCGCTCCGAGATGACGTCGTGGGAGCATGAGGAAAGAACAAGGAATTGGAGTAGTAACTTTTCTTAATTTGCGGCAAAGCTTTTCGTCCATAACAGATACGGTAACTCCCGTGTCTACAAGGGCATACGTGGTGATTCCATCAGCTACTGCTTCAATAACGTTCGTAACAGATAGGCCAGGGCTTTGGTACTTTGACGGCGCCGCAGTTCTTGCCTCAGGAACTGCGGCGATCAGTTTTCCTCCTAGCCCTTAGGACGACGGCACACCGGCGAAACGGAAAAGCAGCTACAGGGGAAGAAGAGAGCGAAAAAGCTTGGGAGCTGAGTATCCGTAGGACATGAAGACGAGTCCTAGTGCGGTGTCTGTTTGCTGTGCTGAATGCTGGTGGTGGCCTAGCTGTGGGAGAACCTGACGGCCAGCGCCGGCTTGGACGCCCAGCAACTGATGTCCTGGGCTGAGACAGCACGGTCGTCCCATGGTCTCCTGGACTGAGGTACCACACCCACATCACCAGGCTCAAAATAAAGCTTTTCAACAACCACCACCTAGCCTCCTCACTGTAAATAATGTGAATACACTCTACACAGCATCCTCGCCTCGTCAATATATACTCTCAGCTGTCACTTCTACTTCTCTCCCTCTGCTAATACCACTTACCACACAGTGTTGGCTTGACGTACACACCCCCATCTCTCACCTCCAATTCCAACCATTCCCCCGAGAAGTAGAAGGGTCTGCATACCAGTTCTACTTATGGCTTTGGTCACCCGTGCCAGGACTGCAGCCTGGGACATAGAGTACATGGACTGAGGTCAACACATCCTAGTCGACGGCTCGACTACCACCGTTTGCGCTCATTTACAGTTTCTACGCTTGGGATATAAGGCGCGCCGTAGTGCAGCAAACGTGGCTACAGTGAATCAATGCGGTCAGCTTTGAATAAACGCGAAGACGCGGACGGTACGTTGGCGTATCGACTATTATGAAAGATCTAAGGGTGACTAAGGGTCAGAAAGACATTGTATGAGCCAAACAGGATGCATTTGCCACACCTCCGCTGCCAGGTGCTGAAGCTGCACGCGGCGGAATAGGTGCATAATAGTTTTTGTTAGCTCGCATAAGTTCTGTCCCTGTAAAAGCCTTCAAACGTAACAGCCTACTTTTGGGGTCATGACACGGCGTGCACGCTTCGAGGCAGCCGAGTCGGCCTAAGCATTAAACCAAGAGTTGTGATTCTTTGTCACGTTAAATACAGATAAGAGAGGAAGCTTTCTTGTACGTTCTTACATAAAAATAGCTGCTGGTACACGGCAAGGAAGCAAAGCTGGAAAGAAAGCAGTGCTCAGTTTTCTCATCAACTATGATTTAGAGGACTGGTGAAGTCGGCGTTAACAGCGAAACTATTATGATACCGATACTCGTGTTTCTTCATGGTGGTAGTGGTAGTAGTACTTGGCTCAGCGTAAGCCAAAATTATATCCATCCTTGTTACCGTTTTTGCCGACGCGAGATTGGTCAGGCACTTCAGCGTGCTGCTGCTTAGCAAGACCCAGCCCCTTCGTGCTCGAAAATCTGTCCCTTCTGTCATGTACTTCAGCGCCACCGCTCAGTGAAGCTTGCAAATGTCAGCTTTGTTGCTTTCAATAAATTAAGCCCTTGAACCTCATGTACCCTTGGTAGGGATTTGTCAAGCTCCTTTTACGGCGACGCTGGCGTAGGATCGATTGTATTGGGTCTGGGTGTCTCCGTCATTCATAGAAACAAATATTTGCAGAAAGGCCAACGTAACAGTTAAAGCTAACCTTAATTAAGCATCAGCGAACATTGTGGGCTCTGGCTAAAGCTGATCTAGTGTAGACGTCCTTTCCATGCAACCATAAACGATATAGCCCCGTCCTTCTCACTTGACTTCAAGTTGTTTCGAGGTCAAACTCACTGGCTCAAAACGTGTTCTCAGCGGGTGAGAAGCTGACGCAAGCCTTTCACGGCATAAATATCTCATTTGGAAGACACGCCATTGGTGGCATTTCAGTGACGTCATCACCCATTGTTGTCGGTGCAGTGGCAGCTGTGAGGGAAGAAGCACTGGATCGTGTTACTCAAGAGAGACTGAAACGAGCGCACACATTTTCCACGACATCTCTCCCATGACCTAACAAACTACCTAATCGAAGAAAACAGATTCACTGTATAGTAATTACAATTTTTGCCCCAGGGGTTGACCTGTACACGCCAACGGCACACAGACAACACAACACAAAAATGGCAGCATCTCCACTCCGTGGATGATGGCGAGGGCGCGGAGTATGGGGACTCGGAATGACATCCAAGTTGCACCCCGAGTGAGTGACATCCGATTTGCACCCCGACCATCATTCGATTTGAGCCGTGAGTTGCACCTTGATTATTCCCCAAATGAAACTGCAACTCACGCCTCAAATCGAATTTCGCTTGATTTTCGCTTGATGGCGCTGCGCGCACGGATGGACGCAGACGGACATTGGGAGGTCCTAAGGTACTACCGTTACAGGCGAGGGAGTAAGCCGTTTGACTCTCGGGCACTAACTCACGGTCCTAGCCGAATGGGTAAGACGACTGACACTAACTCTGTCTGGTCTACCAGATACAGGCTCGAAGACTGCTGGTGCCTGTGCGATTTTTACGGTTGTAAATGCTATGCGCACGGACGCGGACGGACATTGTGCGGTCCTAAGGTACTCCGCCCCTAAAAAATGATGCAGCTTGCACTTGCGGTGGAATGCTGGAGAACCCTCTTTCTTCGTCTCACGCTACCGCTGTACACCATCCTTTATACCATGGGTTGCGCAGTGACGTCACGGCTTGACGGGCAGCGGTGAGGCTCGGTGGAGCCATGCCCAGGCTAGCGAAGCTAGCGCGAAGCTATGCACGGCTGCGCCAGGGGTTGCTAGGCAACGGGAGCTGACGTTATCGCTCCGCCAGGTTTTTTGGTGCGACGGACGGATAACCCTCGGCTCGAACAGCTCTGCTGTAAAAAGAACGAAGCAAAGCGTGTGCATAGGGGTTGTGTAAACATTTTTATTCAGAACAGGAAAATCAATACGGACGCGCACAGTGGAAAATGCGACACAAACGTACGCGTATTTAGAACGCTTCTCATACGCGTATAATAACCTTGAAGTAACGGTCGAGTTCCTCGACGTTATTAGCTGCATAATATTGCCCCGCGCACAAACACAAGCTTAAACTCGGTTTTCACGTCACGGGCAACACACTATAAGGTACCACCACCACCACCACCGGGACACATCGTGCCTCTTCTGCGGCGATGGACGCACCGAGAACAAGGGAGAAGGGCTGAGCGACTACATCGCACACACTGCGGGGTGCATGCTGTGCTTGACGCGTAATTCGTGCAGTTTGATAACTACGTGGCGTCACTTTTGTCGCCGCATTTGTCGGGACGGGAGATAAAAGGTCCCGGAGGGTGGATAAGGAAACGCCGAGTGCGGTGAGGTGGAAGTTTTTCGGGTCGATTTGACGCAGGTTTTGTTTCTTTGGGCATGGTCGCCTTCCGAAGCGTTTTGTTAACTGATGACGCTTCAAAACACCTGTAAGAACCGCGATGCAAAGGTATACGTGCCTAAGACGCCGTGTAGTGCGGATGAAGTTTCCTTGAAGTTAGACCTGCTCTTATTCTACAAGATCTACAACAGCTTCTGCTGTATCCGAAGCAAAAAACCATGCCGATTTTGTTTTTAGTTTTGGGGCGACAAGAGGTCGCCAAGTATATGTCGAGATGACATGTCCTTTTTGCGTATTTTATCGTGCTCAAGAAAACGTATCCATGTAGACGGCGTCTTTGGCGTCTTTACTAATACTGCGCCCTTTTTAACAAGAAAAAGCGGAAATCTAGCGGCCATGTTCGCTCTAGGCCGGAAGTAAACGTACGGAGAGTTACGAACTCAAGTGATTCACAGGCGTTGCTGCAGCCTTCTTTAGTTTGCAGTTGCACAAGTATATCAACACTCTAAGTGTAGCTCACAAATTCACAATCTCTGTGCGCTACTTTTTTATACAAATACTCGCGCTGCTTGTGGTCACGCATTTAACACCAACAAAGATTTACACTCTTGCAACCACACTACACTTTCTACAGGCACACATTTATACAGTAACACGTGAGGACGATGAGCAAAAACACAAGAAAACACAAGCGGAAGAACAGAACGATTCTGGCAAATATCTCCGTATGACACGCATAGTGGGATGCTGGGGTCCTGGGATCCTGGGATCCACCCGGTCAGGGAGTAACATGGGAGCAACAAAACAGGGAGTAACATGGGAGTAACAAAACATGGAGTAACATTCACTAACAATTTCGGCGTCCGTGTCGCTCGTCTTCCTTAGTCGTGTTCCTGTCGTGTCGGTGCTTGTCGTCGCAACTTGGTTAGAAAAAGGTCTCGCTTATCAACTCGATAAATTAAATTGACGGATTTAAAATGAGTCGACTATTATGTCGAGTTACAGAGGAGTCTGGTGAGGTTTGACAACGGGGTCAAGTGCCTGAAGGTCTATAACCTTTCGAGGAGAGCTTGACATTTATCAGAAAAGCTTGCTCAGTGTAATTTTATATAAACTTGAAACAAACACGACACGTCACTTGTCGATATTACGCTTCTGTAGCGTGATCTGAAGATTTCGAAATCGAACGTCTCTTAAAGTGAGAGCGCTGCTCAGCACGTGTTTCCTTTTAACGACTACACAGGCTCGAAACGCAAGATCCCGGTAATGGTTAAAACAGAGACGCTCGAAAAATAAGTCCCCAACCAACATACGGCGCGGCTGATGCATGAGCTGGCAGAAAAGAGAGCGATGAAATATTCCAAGTCGATCGCGCGAGATATTTCATCATGCCTAAAAGCCCGGATCTCGAATATCGGATCGGCGTCCCCACTTTGGTTATTGAAATTCGAGCGCTTC
Source organism: Haemaphysalis longicornis (assembly GCF_048455015.1). Lineage (NCBI taxonomy): Eukaryota > Metazoa > Arthropoda > Arachnida > Ixodida > Ixodidae > Haemaphysalis > Haemaphysalis longicornis. The sequence continues at coordinate 132,827,443 of NW_027526445.1, forward strand.
TTTTTTCAAGTTTTCGCGAAGTGCGTCGTCTGATGTAATGGATATAGGCAGCAGGCGGAGGTATTAAATAAACGCAACAAATCCTAGCAGAACGAGCGGACAAAATTAATAACGGCTGCAAAGTGAAGGGTTTCCGATCGGCCAATTGATGCGTCATGGCAACGCCGCACGTTCTATTTTTACCAGACACGATGAGAGGGTTCGAGGGGGGAGCTCGCAATCGCCGGAGATGAAACAGAGTAATAAAATGCCGGTGCACTCCCAAGAAGTAAAAGAAAAGAGAGAAGGGACACCCTGAGACAAACAGTGCCGTTTGTTGAGCTGATAAGCCCATATTCACCGAGCGCTGCTTCGATTCTCACCTGTTTAATATTTCTGGGTCCGATTTCCATCGCGCTCTATCGACTGTTCGGATGAGGGCTTTTGACGGCTCTCGGAGCAGGCGGCGTCTAATTATAATTCCGGAAAACGACGGATGGATGGTCTGACTTTTTTTTATCAAGCACCCGTTCGATATCTTTTGTTTTTGTTTTATAAGGCACCTCACCCCCTTTCCAGCGCCCTCGCCTTTTCAGGCCGAGCTATACGGTGATACACTTGATGTTCTCCGGTCACAGCCACGCCGTCGTTTCACGCTGGCTTTCAACTTGCCCGGAGTGTAATAATGATAACGCGTCGTTTCAAGCGGAGCGCACGTCAGTTTTGGGATCCGGCCTTCGCGTTGCGGTGTTTTGTTTTATGTTATTTTTCTGTTTTCTATTTTTCTGCTGTGTACATATATATCGATAAATGCAAGGGTTTGACTCAGGAGCGGTGACGAACGGCCAGTGTGTTTTTTTTTTTGTTAGCAGAAGTTAGGCTCGCATTTTCTTGTAAAGAAATAAAAATGAACTCTGGCATGAAAATGCCGGCAGATCGCGAAAAAAAAAAAAAGCCCGGTTGAAAACTAAAGCAGACTACCGTGTGTACAGGGAACAAAATCACTGTTACGTTTGAAATTTTCAGGGCCCTACGAATTTACAAAACGAGGACAGGCTAAACAAACGTGAATAAAAGTAAAAAAAAAGTGTAAGAACGGGAAAGCCTACGTACAAAACACAAATTTATGTGGGTAAACAACTACGAAGATTAGAGAGAGAGAGAGAGAGAGAGAGAGAGAGAGAGAGAGAGAGAGAGAGAGAGAGAGAGAGAGAGAGAGAGAGAGAGAGAGAGAGAGAGAGAGAGAGAGAGAGAGAGAGAGAGGGAGAGAGAGGGGGGGGGGTAGAAAAGAAAAGCAAAATGTGACACAACGTGGACTCAAAGGATCCTAAAGTGACTCCCTGCAACGCGGCCGATAACAAATTTCTGTCTTCCTTTGTGACTAGAAGAGCTTAGAAAGTTAGTTATCGCCAAAGAAAATACGCCTGCTTGGTGCTACTTTGCTCTTGTTGCGGTCTTCTTCTATTTTTTCCCGTTAATCTTTGGTAAGATAAGGGCATGTTTGCGGATATGTTGCACATGCGTAGTCACATCTTCCTGTCGACTGCGCCAATTATAGGGCCGCTAGCAGAGCCTGCTGATAAAATGGCAGCTCCCAGGTCGAAGATATCAAAAAGGTCTATTGCATGCGTTCTTTGCTGCAACCGAAAACACACAAAAAAAGACTGCCCACAGTGGCGACATGGCTTTAATTACGTCACCCAAGTGCGCAAAGGATTTACGAACCTTTCAGCAAGTTTTTCGGTTGTCTGATGTGCGTAAAGCAACAATGTTTTGCTTGGGTAGCCACGTGATTTAAGTATTGGAGTCACTTGCCGACTTTGTTTTAGAATTTCGGCTTTTGAAAAACAGTTGAAAAAAATGTTGACAGGTCTTCGCAAACGCTTTTAACGTCACGACTTCCGGAGTGTTACGCGTGCCCCTACGCACCCTGAAACAAGAACAAAAAATCACGCCGCAAAGTATCCCGCGCAGGATGTATTGTCTTAATTTTGTAACCGCAGCCCAGCTAGAAGCACTAAAAGACTAGTAAATAGAGGAGACCGACATAAGACGTCTAGAAGACATATATAAGGAATGCAGGAGCAGGATAACCCTCTACAAGCAAAGCGATAAATTCCCGATCCGAGAGGGAGCAAGCCAGGGAGATACCATACTGCCAAAACTATTCACAGAATGCATGGAGGGGGTGTTTAGAAAGCTTTACTTGAAAAACTTAGTAGTAAGGTTAAGCGGAGAATACTTGAGTCATTTGAGGTTTGCGGAGGACATAGTATCGCTGAGTGAGACGGCAGAACACCTGCAAACAATGCTTGAGGAACTACAATCAAAGCACGGCTGTGGGGATAAAAATAAATAACACGGTGGGACTCGGCTTAAACTAGAAAGCAAACTTAGGTCGTCTCAACGGGCCATGGAACGAATAATTTGGGAGTAACACTCAGGGACAGGAAATGAGCTACCTGGATCAGAGAACAGACTAGAGTGGAAGATATCATTGTTAAAAAAAAGAGTGAAGAAATGGACTTATGCTGGTCATGCGGTGAGACGGACCGACAACCTGTGGGGACTTAGGGTAACAGAGTGAATACCAAGAGATGGTTTTAAAAAAAGAGGAAGGCCATTAGGGGGGGGGGGGGATGAAAGAAAGAAATTCCGGGGTAAACTGCGGACTCGAGCAGCACAGGGCAGGAGTGATTGAAGGTCAGTGGGATAGGCGTTGCCCTGCAATGGACCTGAGTAGGCTGATGATGATGATGATCCCATGAAGTCAGAGAGAATGAGGAAATACTGAAGCGAATTGGGTTTTGTACGAAAAGAAAATTTCCGTTGAACGGGTACCCCACTGCGTTAGTCGTCCTTGACTCTCTTTTATGTCTTTGTTACCACTTCTAACCTGCAAACGCTTCATCAAGAGTGTTTGTTTTCAACGCAAACCGCTCTCTTAATTCTTGTTGCACATTGAAAATAATAACGAAAAGAAGTAACTGATAATTACGTCCTCCTTTCAAAATCGCATTCTTGAGGGACTTCGTTTCACGAAACGCGACTGAACGACCTCCTTTTTCACTAATTTCTGAGCCCACCCATAAAACAATCTATTAAGATAAGACAAAAAAAATTACAAGGCTCGGAAGTTGGGAATGACGAAGTACGAGTAGCGTTTGTTCTGGAAACTTCGGAACCGCCTTGAATAATCTCACAGGGTTCGCCCAAGAAACGAATGGCAGCAAGACCAACAGGAAATATATAGTGGAAGCATTTGAAGCATCATGAAGAAGGGGAAGGGGTCGCTGCTGTCGTTGAACAGCCATTCACACGCTTTCCGCATTCACTCGAGTGATCTGTGCCTCTCGACATGGCGGAAGAAATGCGTGCACCACGAAACAACATCGAAGCACTCACCGCATAGCGATCAATTGGGAGGGATGCATCAGCAGGGTGTAACGGACCGACAACCGCACCAATCAACGCTTTCTAGACATTGACGGACATTAAGGTCCAGCCCTTAACGCAAAAACACTTTTTTTTGCTGTTACAGAAAGTATACCTAGCGAAGCAGTGGAGCCTTTTGCAATCCATTCGGCGGCGTGCCGTATCGAATCAGCGCAAGCTTTAACTTGTTCATGCGAATGGAAACAGCGCAACCTCTAGCAACTTTGTCACGCCGATTCGAAACAGCGCAGCATCTAGCAATTTTTTGGCATCGAATAAGAAAAAGTACATTTGGCAAATTGGTCGCTTCGAATAGGATAGGCGCAACAGTTAGCGACTTCATCGTGTCTAACCGAAACTGTGCAACCATTAGCAACTTTATCAGTGAGCAGGCATTGCTAAACGTGCAGTGTTCAGACGGTCCGGAACATCCTACCTCTCTCCCGTAAGAAACACATCAACACTGCAGCTATTTTTGCGCGTCGCCAAGTGTTCACATTTCCTAGTAAGCACAATCACCGGCGAAAAAGAAAGAAGCGTGCAGAGACGTGTATCTCACCAGTGCAAATCTTCGTGTATCAATGTGTGTCGGTGGCGTAGCCCCCGCAAGACGTGTGTATTTGTGTGTACGCTAGTGTTCATTGACGTGGCTTGACGATAATATATATCATATATCCTTAAATATACTATGTATTTCTAGCTACACAGTCAGGTACAGAGAAACATTTTTATGTATATATATAAAAGACACACACACACACGCACACACTGTCGCGACCGTTTCTCGAGTCGAGCGTTTCACCACCGACCTTGATCTTCTCGGCCTCCGAGAAGATCAAGATTTTGATTGGGGGATGTAATATACAACGGCGCAGGCCTTAGCCGCGTACGTCTATGGACAACTGCTAAAGTATACCAGGCTACGCGGGCTTACTACCCCCGCGCGCCTCTGTCGTTCATGTTGTTTTGGCGAAATAAAAACAGGCTATACACGGAACCCAAGGAAAAGGCTCATCGAGTACAATATGGCGGAAAGGGAGCCTACGAAAGTGCGCGGGATTTAAAGCACGCCGAGCGGGCAGATAAATGGCGTAATAAAGACAAAAAAAAAAAAAAAAAACGGCGGTTTGAACTTCATGTTTTGCTATTTTTTAACACACGTTAGGAAAGTCTATAGGCATTGACAAAGGGCAGAGATTTGAAAAGAAAAAAAAACAGCTTATGGGTGTTGTTTTGCTGGATTAGAGCTTTTCTGAGCATAGCGAAAGAGCAGAAATTTGAAAAAAAAAAACAGCTTATGAGTGTTGTTTTGCTGGATTAGGGTTTTTTTTTTGTAAATCCAACAAGAAAAAATTAGGCAAAGAGCTGAAACTTCCGGGTAACGTACAGACTGTGTCAACACTATTTTTTTCTGTTTTTATTAAAGTTTAACACCGTGTACGTGGACGCTGTAGAAGGAGTTCGTTATTTGGCACGCTAAGCTCGCCTTCAGGCGACCCGTGATCCCCCATAGCATGTGTGCGTCATAAGTTTGCGTATTTACCCACCCGAACATGTGTAATAAACTAGACAGTTTAACTCACCAAACGTTATGTAGTGAGATGTTGCAGGTTATAGATCAATTTAGAGTTCGGCTATTTCATCTAGTGCATTACAACGAAATATGATTAAAATCAGCGGCTGACGAAAGGTGTCCTAATGTTCAAGTACTTCTGCGAATATAGTCCAAACTCGCTACAGTACGGCTTAACGTCTTGCCGTAAAGCTGGAAGCATACTTTCTGCTCTCCTATGTATGGCCTGTATTCAATAGCGAGGCGCGCATGCAGGCAACCATGTGAATGCGCCGTCACTAGTTACGTCGGGCTCCGCGAGATGGGGGCACTTGTCCGCGTCCGCGCTAAGCGCATGATATACGTTGGACATTCCAAGCTCTAGCCCGCCGAACGCAAATTAATGCCTCGACTCAACTGTGAGTGCGATAAATAACGACCCTGTTGGCACTACCGTTTGGAATCGGGTTTAAACAGAATAGACGACGCACGCCGGTGCTATTTTTGTTCTTCGGCGTGCAGCCGCAGTGGCATAAGCCGCGCCATGTATGTGGCGCTTCGGCCATGTCCGTGGCCATTTCAGTGTTGCCAAATGAAGAAATTGACGGCTAAACTTTTCAATGAATACCGGCTATAAGCTGTACGAAGTGGCACAAGGTCACTCTAGCATTTTTCTGTTTTCAACTATGCTTGTTTACATCTCGAAAGTGGAGAAGCATGTACGATAACATTATTCAAGTATTCCTATTTAGTAGCATCTTATTTACTAAATAAGTTAGGCAATTTAGTCCGCTTTTGAGGCAGTAATTTACGCTGGCTTAGAAGACCGCAGGTATTTTCTGTTCTTCCGGGTAAGATAGCAACCACATGCCATCATCGAAAGGGCGTAAAATGAACAACGGTGTGAAAGAAAAAAAAGATACTAGTCATATAATTTATCCAGAGTTAAAAGGGAATTGCAACCGCTCATTGTTCGAAGCTCAATACAGGGCGTTAGGCGACGCCAATCAATGCTCGTCGAATCCACTACAATGATGGTTACCGCACATCGACGCACCGAATTCAAAGAAAGGATTCTCGGCGAGGTACCAAGGCGACGCAAAAGCGGACCCACATCTTGAACAGCAGTCCTGTCTATCCGTGTTACAAAACACTTTTCTATTCTTGTCGCATAGTTTCTCGTCGCGTAAGTACAGAAAGCCCTTAGAGGTCAAGTGTCTATTACGTGAGCGTAACACATAACCGAGACAGGGGTGGCTGCACCTCCATTAAGGCGAAATGTTTTCCTGGCTGAGTATTAATGCATATTAAAGGGTAAGGTTTCTTAGCATTACGATAAACATGACATTTTCGCGTTTTGATGCATCTCGGGTAACGCAAGCTGGAAAGATGTCAAAGAACGGTATTTCCGCGAACCGGTCGTTGGCGTGGGGCCGCTGGATTCACGAAAGGCTTTGTTTACACCGTAGGAAATGCTACCAGGTGTCCTGCATATCCTATCAAAACTGGTTTACGCAACAGGACCGCTTATTTGCGAGCTTATTTCCGCAAAATGTCATATTCTTGTCTACTGGCCGTCATCTTCGCTTTAGCGGCACGGAAAGACAAGGTCTGGAGTGCTTAGAGTTTGGCAGGCTTATCGGCGCACCACTGTCTTCCTGGTATCCGACGATGAGTGGACGGCCAGAAATATAATATTCCAATTTACTTGCACTACATCTACGCATTCTGACCCTGCGCTTGGAAGTAAATGTTCCTAGTACGAACGCACAGCACAACACTCTCATTTTGGAGTCGGCACGGACGCTTCTTGGAAGACAAAATCTGGAGTCGGCACTTCCTCAAACTGTCATGAGAGGACAACAGTCGGACGAGGCTGCAGCTCAAATATTTCAAGTAGTTATTCAAATAGTTATCGGTATTAGGGCGTGGTGTGGATAAGTAATGGCATCAAATGTCTTCACACAGCTCCTGTTCGTTACATGAAGCTGTCGGATGAGCATGCTCCGATTTGCCTAAATTCTTCACGGAAGAACGGAACTGAGCTAATTGAATGTTGAGGGAACACGGCGCCGATTAAAATACCCGTATATAGAGTTCGAACTTTCGCCTTCGTGTTACCTCACTAATATAGTTCACCAACTTGGCTCAAGTGATGTTTACTCGTTGTACGCTTACCACTCTCGTTTAAACGGTGCGTTGTTTTCTGACAACATTATGAAGCTTCTTTTCCGCGATATTAGTTTTTCCAGCAGTACAGTTTGACTGTTCATTTCTCCACGCCTCCAAACACCTGATGTCTCGGTCATTATACCTTACCACTGTCCCCCACTCCATAGGTGTTACCAGCACCTCTCCGCGAACAGTTCGTCATCCTATCACCTTAGGTGTCCGCTTTACGTCACTATATTTCGCTTCCGTATCAGCCCATTCTATACCGCCTGCAACATCAGTTAGCGCGCTGTTTTTTAATATTACAAAGCCGAAATTAACCTTAACGAACGCTTACCCCTACCCGCTGGCTCGGCTTCGGCGCTGGGATCAATATTCTCTTAAATTCGACTTCTGCGTGTTGGAAGTTAATTACAACGATGTATCAAATGAGGAAGGTGAACAAAAATCGAAATACATCATGATTTGATCGAGCCTGGACCAACAGTAACGGTGCTTGACTACAAACAATGAGCTCTGTGCTGAGGTACGGAGCTGGGGTGCGCAGTAATGATGAAACGTGCTCTGTTAAATAATTGCTCTTGGTCAACTGTGAAAGCGAAGCGTGCGCGACCAACAAAAGAAAAACAAACGGGAAGCGAGAAACGATACCGATAATCCTAAAAGGGGGTGGGACGGGGAGGGGCGAATAATTTTACACATAATTTGCACATTCTCGATGCTCTGTTGTTCTTGGTTGTGTGTCTTTCACACCTCGATTAACAACTCCACGTCACTTTTGAACCACGCGCATACATATACATCTATACATATATACTTCTTTGTGCTGCAACGTGTATGTTCACCACGACACTGGTCACCACTCACCCGCGAGCTTCCTTTCGCGTCGCCCGTATCTAACGAAGGGTGAGCGATGGCAACGATGAGTGACTGATCGCGTATTGGTGTACGCGCGAAAGTGCCGCTGTTTGTGCGTGTAATAAACGTGTCTGTGTGTGTGCGCGCGCGCATGGGCGCGTGAGTCGGACTTCCGCTTCGCGAAAGTGCGTGTTTCGCCCATTCGGATATGTCGCGCAGGTATCGAGGCTCTCCGACCCAAGGAGTAGCATGAATGGCTAGGGTACGGTATAGGCCGACCATCTTCCCCCTAACCGAACAAACAAACAAACAAACAAACAAACAAACAAACAAAAAACGACCTTTCTACACCTATCAAATTAGCTACCATCTTATTATATCTGACGCGCGGGCAGCTTGTTTGTGACTCGAAACCATGAATTTTTATTTTGAAAAAAAAAAAAAGAAAAACCAGTTATTTTGTAATTTCTTTTAAGCTGATGAGCGCAGTGGTGTCGAGTGGTGCGCTTCAATATTAGCGCCAAAACTTAAAGGGACCCTGCAACACTTTTTAGGCTCTTTTTTTTAGCAATCCTAAATGCTTGCAGAAGGTACTCAACCAACTCATCTAGTATTTAGAATAGGGGTCGCTTAGTGCCTGAGCTAAAATTTACTGCTGCATACCCATGAGACAACTTAGAAACTTCTCAAAATGTCTTTCCAGATCTTGGCGTTCTTCGACCGCTGGACTTCATAACAGCGGTGTAGCGGCTCTTGGCCGGCTTTCCTTCAGTTGCAGCAATGAACGCATTCTATAATCACTTAAAAATAAAACCGAAAAATCAAAGCATAATCACGCAGTGTCGCTCCGTGCTGGCGATAACTGTAGCTATCGTAGTGTTTCCAGACGCGAAGGAGAGAGTGAAAGCGTTTATCGGAAGAATCGCAGAGTCCCTCTAAGGTAGCGACACGCGCACCCTGAATACTCAAATTGAGAACACAGAGCTGTCTTCGCTGAACTGAACCCTAATTTAAATTGCACCCCTGAGCAAGCCTTACGGGTTTGTTTCACGAAGGGGCTCAAATACTGCGCAATTTTGAATGTTTCGCGCGCGAATTTGCTGCCTAGTCGTGACGCCCGTTCCTGCAGTCTGAACCCTAGTATCACCGGCGACCCTGCCTATCCTCAGAAAACTGTAGCGTCGTCCGAGAGCAAAAAACGCACGTTCGCGATCGGCGGGGAACAAAACGTGCACGATAGCGTCACGTGTTTAGGTGTACACTTATAACAACGTACAGTCCCACCGGAGATTACGTAGTTGGCTGGGCACAGTATCTGCAGTGGAACCAGAATCGAGGCACGCATGCGCACTGGAACACGTACTCTACGGCTGCCAAAGGCGTCTCAGACACTCTAGACGGGGATGGAAGCGCGAAATAGAAAAATCAGCGCCTCGCGAATCCGCGGTGACGTCATACGTACCCCGAGAACAAAGAGGTAAAATGAGCAGAGGGAGATTTTTTTTTTTTCGCGGCGTTGTGTTAATGTCCGCGTTTACGCGCGCGTACGAACACCTTTCCCCCGCATTGGCTGAGCTTCCGCGACGGCCGAGCATTGAGGCTTGTTTCATTGGAGCTTGCTCTGGCGGGGGTTTGTTTAGGTGGGTTGAACAGAAGTAAAAATGCGGGGTCAAAATCGTGAAATGAGCACACAGGACATAGTTTCGTATTCCAACACCGTCAGAAATACAGGTGCCTGCTTCCGAAGTCTCAAGATGTTTTTGCCTTCTCTCAGACTGTTTTGCACGCTTCATGAACTACAATCTCTTTTCTTAGAGACAGAGAGAGATAGAGAGAAAGAAAAACTTTAGTGAGAGCTGAAGAAAAAGAAAAGAAAGAAAAGAAGGGGGGGGGGGAATGCACACATATATAAAATGTATATGTTCAGAGGGTTCCTGCGTGAGAATTTTTCTTCGTCTCCTTCGAGGGAAACATTTCTTGCGTTTTAGCTCTGTTGCTTATGATTCCTCAGTTCAGGGGAAATAAAAAGAAAAACAGAGAGAAATGACTTTTTTTTTTCGGCTGGTACCGAGTGCAGCGACAGATTGTTATTAACGTCCGTTTGACTAGGCGTTGTGCAACCCTCGATCAACACGCAATTGATCAGCGAAATGCACCTTTTTCCCCATCGGCCATCGCAGAAGCCCCTCCCACACAGAAACGCCCTGCGCATTGTGCTGGCTGCGGGCACTACCAAACATCCGGGTATTTTTGAGGGTTGTAAACGAGATTCAGCGGTGCGACGCGCGAAGAGGGGGCAAGAGGGGAATCACGTAATCTCACTCTATGCAACAAACAGCGAAAAAAGGTGCGTCTCGTTACACGTAACATCATTACCCTAACATGTACACTCACGCCGGTGGCACGCACGCAACGTGGCCTATTACAATATCTCAAAAAACGTGTCACAACGGGCTATATAATAGTGTGTCTCCCTCGCTTCCTTTGTTTCCCTATGTACATAACGGAAGGAAGGAGCTGACAAACGTGAACAAACGTGTACGACAGAGGAAAATCGACGATTAAGCGGCGACCAGAGCTGCCCATCTCTCTGCCTCTCGGAGACGAGAAGTCCTCACCTTCTCCTCGGCTATGTATACACGGGTGCTTCGAGAAGTCACCGTCCGCCGTCTATGGCGGATTTGTTCGCTAAAAAAGTGACGGGATCTTCCTCTAAAAACAGGGCGAGGCTCCTCGACGTTGCTATAAGACTTCACCGCCGCACTAGGCGCAGCGAGCGACGACGACAGGTTAAGGCGACACCTCGGACGCTCCCTGTCAAGCAAGTAGAGAGGCGGTGGCTCCTTTCTGTAAATTTGGCACCTTCTCGAGGGGATGTGCAGCATCATGGCGTCTTACGACTCGACTTCCCGTCTCTTGATATTCCATAACCATGTCTGCATGCGGGCATTCAAAACGAGAGTTTACAATTTATCCTTTAAAGGGCGAGCGTCCTAAATGCGACATGGGAGAGTCCATCGACGTGCAGAGGGCTTCAGCAAGGGGATGATGATTCTGAGAATGATTTTTATAGGCATTCCAAGCCCAAGTCTTCTAGTGCCAATCTGTGGGCGAATCGGTGTTGAAGCGATTCGATTCCACTTTGTTATTACTGTGTCGTGTTCGGGTAGCCTGGGAGAGGTTAGAGAAGATTTCTCCTATTGCCTCTGAGCCCTTTGAAGCTTATAATTCCTTTTTCGGTTAAACGTACATTTAAATTTTTGACAGATTCACTTTTTAGAACTCATCTCGTATCATGTCTGATTCCCAACTGGCCCTATACACCAGCCATCTTCATTAAATTTTATTTCGCTTCACGTTCGTTTTGTTTTTACTGGAATAATTTAGTATTTACTCTGACAAGTATATCATAAATAACCATGTCTTTGGCGCTCTTTTACCTAGCTGGCCTTGCGCCAATAAACAGAACTCATCATCATAATTAATTCTTTCGCAAATGAACATTTTGACTGCTCTTTCCATCTTTCCACCCTCCCACATTTTCCCGACTGTCGTCACTCAGTGAAGACCGCGTCGCTGTAGTCACTTTCGTTATCTTTCCCTCTCAAGACCTACAGACACTGCGGGTGACCATTGTAAAATTGGCACCGATAGCACCGGCCGCGTCGCAATACGCGGCTCACTCTTTCCACTTCGGAGCCTCATCTTCACGTCCGCTTAGAGACAGACATCGAGGCGCGAACAAGAGCTCAAAAACGGTATTCGCGACCACCGCATCCTAATTGCCAGCATGGAAGTTAGGACGTGCAGGAGCAAAAAAAAAGTGATGCCGGCAGTGACACACGCTGATCTTTGCCCTGATCTATGGCTTTACGCAGACCCATGGCGCGCAAGCCGCTCGTCAATTTTGATTGCCCACGGACAAGACAGAGCGACGGTTCTCCACGTGCTCAATCGAGAGCGCCCGAGTGCCCCGTTAATAGAGTGACCATCAAAGTGCTCGCAGCGCTTCCTCGTGGAGACGTCGTTTGCAAAAAAAACAAAAAAAAAAAACGCTGACGTCCTCACTGTGAGCGCTTCCAAAACAAGAGGAGCGGCCCGGAGCTGGTATGCCTCTCAGTTGCATAGCGGAAGAGGACACGAGCACCCCATAGTAGCCTCACGCTTCACCCAGGCCAGGTTCCGCGAGTAACGCAGAGCGGCGCTTGGTTTCCCAAGTCACAGGCACGCAGCAGCGTCCCTCGAGTCTACGCAGTGAGTATTAGCGAGTGGAAAACTGCCAGCCGCAGCGGAATTCCTTCGCCCAGCTGACGCCTTACATGGAACACGAGAAGGTACCCAGAGACGTCCCAACGGGAATCTGGCCCATCGAAGCTTGGTTGGGGGAAAAATGTGCAACGACGGGGACACAGAACCCTCGTCGGTGACCGGGCAGCAGCAGCCCCGTTGTGTAAACGACGGTGCGTCGGAGGAGCTCAGCTGAAGTAGCCCCGGTTCATGGAGCGCTGCTTGTTGTGCCACTTGCAGGACAGGATGCGCATGTACGTCCGGCGGAAGTTCGCGTTGCACAGCGCGTAGCACAGCGGGTTCACCGTGCTGTTGATGTAGCACAGGTAGTACACGAAGTTCCACAGGCCCGTGGGGATGCAGTCGTCGCACGAGGAGACGGTCTTGATGAGCACCAGCACGTTGTATGGCGTCCAGGTGACGATGAAGGCCAGGAGGATGGCGCTGAGCGTCTTGGCGGCTTTCTTCTCTTGCTTGCGCTCCTGCTGCTTGCGCTTCTTCTTGGGCGCCGCGCGCTGCTTGGCCACCACCTGCCGATGCACCAGCTTGGTGTTCAGCGGGATACGGATGGTCTCGAGGCCCGAGTCGCCCGTGCGCATGGCGGCCATCGAGTCCTCGGACGCTGTCCGGGCGAACGCCGCCGCTGCCGCACCGGAGGTACCACCGGCGGCCTCCAGCTTCTCGGCCTCTTCTTCGAGGATCATCTTGATGGACGCCTGGCAAAGAGAGAAATGCGTGGCAATTGTATTACTGAGAAGAAATAAATGTGGCGAGGATGAAGCTGGCAACAGCGTCAGGAATTGCAATAGTTTGCGGGAGCGAAAAACGTTTGCATAAACTAGACGATCAGTAAAGCTTGATGTCGGGCTAGTTGGTGTAACATACTTTTGAAGGTGAATTGCGCTTGTTGTTTACGCAGAGACGGACACGGGAAAAACAGGTACACGCCCATACAAAAATGCCTTATGGGCGTCTATTGAAAAATGTATGGTGAGCTATGGCCGCCTATGGGTCTCTATGGTGACCCATAAAAAGGCATAAATTAGGCTATAGCCAGCTATTGAAGTTTTTGTAGATCCTGCACTAAAGACTGTAAACCATACAATTCTCTTTAGACGATTATAGAACATCCTAGTCTGTTTAGTCTATAGAGTCACAGCTATGCAGGTTACTGTAGCCAGCTAAAGAAATATGTATGGCTTCAGTTCTATAGACCAGCCGTGGCAAAGCTGTTTTGGCCGGCTATAGACCATTGTTTAGCTCTAACTCTACAGTCTTTTGCTAGCTATCGAAAAGATTTATTCCTAAAGCTATAGAGAGAAAGCCGCCCGCATCTTCCCACGGGGGGAACTCGAGTAAATGCGTCGCATCTACTCGAGGCAAGCAAAGCATCACGTCAAGCGAAAGCCAAGCAAAGACGCCCTTGACTGAATTCCGAACGCGCGCTCCGCCGCTTATATACGATGAAGGGACTGCGTAAGCCGGTCCCAGTCGACGACGTTGGCGTACTTGTAAAGCGGCGAGGACCCTAGGTGTTTGAGCCAAGCGCGGATGTTGCTTCGCCGGAGAACGGCACACCGGTTATATGCGCAGCGCGCCCGAAGGAGAGGAAACCGCGGAAGAGAGAGTACTGCACGCAACGTGCCGCGGCTATGACGCAACACAATCCAACACAATCCACTTTAATCCAATCCAATCCAAATCCAAGCCAAGCCAAGCCAAGCCAAGCCAAGCCAAGCCAATCGAATCCAATTGGTCCGACAAAATTTGGTCCGACAAATTTTGGTCCGACCAAAATTTGGTCCGGACCAAAAATTTGGTCCGGACCAACCCATAAGTGCACGTATTTTAATAAGGTTGAGTGCACGTAATCAGAGCTCTAAAAAGTTGAGCTTCGAAACCGAAGTAAACAGGCAAGTATACAGACTGCACCCCGCACACATATAGGGTCACCAATAAAACATAAGTAAATGCGAGAAAAAGGATTTAATGGCCCCGAAGGTTTCTTGCTTTATTTAAGGTATTTCCGTTCAACTCTCTTGCTTAATCTTGAAGTATCGTGTACCATTTTACTTACATCAGTTCAATTATTTCGCTTAAAATTTGTTACTTTATCTCATTTTATTAGTTTTTTGCAATATTTTATGCGTTCGGCAAAAAGTAACAGGAATGACAGTTATGTTTAGTGGCTGGTTAAGTTTCTCATAGCCAGATGGTTGAATAATGATCACGGCATGGAGTTCGCTACTTCATCTAGCGCTCGTTCGCACTAAGTTAGTCGTTTCGGTGATTAGCCCAAAATTTTTATTTCTGACCTCTTGCTGAAGAGATGGCGCAGGCTCTGTCACCTTCGCCACGATTAGCTCTACCAACAAATTTTCATATAAAGCACAGTTCTCCCGCGGTACATTCTGTTAGCTTGTAGTTGTAATGCGACTTTAGTTTTTTTTTAACACATTAACGGTTTTTCATAGTCATAGTTAAAGCCAATTAGGGATCTGATTGGGTACGCGGAATATTTCTGAGTCTTCCTGCTTTTTTGTTGAAGTATTTGCTTTGTCTTTTTTTTATTTCTGAGTGCAATTGGGCTGCCCAGCTTCGGAACAAATTTTGCAGTCCATGTCTTTCATTCCTTAAAAAAACGGCAGCGTCCATTTTAAAACTTTCAACACCACGTAAAAGGACCATAAGCGAAACTTCAACACAAGCGCTGACTATGAATGTTCATTTTCGCCGTACTCAGTTTATTAGCGCTCTGGTGGTGCCGAAATAAAGCAAAACAGTAAAAAATAGTGAAACCGTTATCCAAACAGAAACCGTCTGGAGTGGGCAGCGTATAAATTAACGTAGTGCGCTATATATAAAAAAAAACAGTATTTTTACTCAGAAAAGGCCGATAGCTTGTAAGCTGCCACATTTTGTTTATTCGTACTGTAATTATTTCGCGAGTTAGCTCATCAGTGATTACGTTCAATACCTTGCTTTTCTATTGTTCACATTAGCGCCCACCATCGCGACAATAGGCTACCAGGTGCTCACAGAAGTTTTGATAATCAATGTTCTGAAAAGTGAGTCGATAATTATTTCACAAACTGGTTTGTCCGATTTCTGCTTGAAAGAGACTGCAACTAACCAAGGTTTGGTCTCGGGTTAGTTGTTTCTGCATTATATGATGGAAAAGTGTTTGTCAACTTTTTTTTTGTCCTCGTTTAAGCGCTGGTTTTGCCTGATATTAAACTGAATGGAAGTTTCAAGTTTGCAGACAGTAAAAAGAAACGTAGCCGGCGCTTTTTTGCGCAAGCTTTTTTCTTGTTTTTGATGCCACAGCGAGTGTATCACACGCACCAAACGGTGCATTAATATTCCCTACGCTATCAGTAAACTTAGTACGCTTGGTAAACCAGGAATAATTTGGTAAGGGGAGCATTAGGCGCGTGTTGTGGTGCTCTTAGCGAACAAAAAACACGGACAAGGCTCGTGTTACTGCGATAAGGAAGTGCGTTATCACTGCACATTCTTGAGCATGTCGCAGTCATGGTGGCACGAAGAAATTCATTTGAAGACTTTATTGCTTCCTTAGGATTGGATGAGGTCCTTTATGAAATAAAACTGAAATACTGGCAATGAACGTTTTCCCTCTTTCGGTGGTGACCGGAAGCACTGTAAAAGCCATCGTTATCGCCAGCACAAAGCGGCACTTCATGAATTGGTCGTCGAGCAGAGGCCTTCCAGTTGCGGCTCTGCTCTTGTTGCGGTTTTCTTTAAAGTGGCTGTCAAGAGCATTTATTGCTGAAGCTATTGTCACTAAATGTTGTGGACACTCGCTGCAACTGAACCGAAGTCGGCCGGTAACTGCGAGATAGCGAGGGGTGGCGTCAAGCAAGCGGGCGAACAATCCTCAAACCGCGAAAGAGAGAAAAATCTATTAGGCAAGTTCATCTAGTCATCTTAATCGTCTTTTATGCCATTTCATGTATATTTTTAGTTAAATGCTGTACATTTACTATCAGTTTGCCTTCATAAACCACCTTTCCTTGGCGTTCTTTGCTCTTAGTAGGCCTTGAGCCATAAACACCCAATCTTCACCATATTAGGCAAGTTTACGTTGTCGGATGGGCCCAATTTTTAAAGTGAAGCTTTGAGCTTCTCACTGATGTCGTCTGCAGTCTACCAAAAACGCACTGCAGGAAATCCAACTTTCCCTGACGACGGTGATGATCGTACGAGAAGTAAAAAAAAATTAAAACGCTTCCTGCGGTCTAAATCGAACCTGCACGCCCCTCGCGTTATGAAGCCGACGTCTATCCGATTACGCCGTACACCGCTCGCTTCAGGCTTGGGTCGTTTGGTGTTGGGCTTGGTTTTGCAAGGCTTCGCATTTCCTCACCGTTGTCGTCTAGACAAGAGGCGTAGCTGATTTCGTCGGAGGTTTCTTGTGACCACCTATTCCAAATACCTAATCCTCTTGTTGACTACCTTCTGAAAGCAATATGGACGTAGAATAGCGTCGAAAAAATTTTAGGGTCTCTTCAACCTTCAATTGAATTTCAATTCAATTCAATTCAATTTTTTTATTTAACATCACACGATGTTGGGAGGTACGGGCAAAAAGCCATAACGAGGCTTGACTGGGCCCGTACCCCCTGCTTTGCAAACAGTGCGAAGTTACACGCGATACATTATTAACACGTCTGCGGTACAGTGCATAAAAGAATACAGATTCGGATTCCGAAACAGAAGAACAAAAAAAATTATACAGTCCGATTGCTGAAATAGGGTGAACACATACAGGGAAAAATGCGCAACTTAATCTGTACGATTTTCAGCAATATGCATAATAACTGACTCAGCAAATTGCCATGAACAACAACTCAAAGGCCGAAAGGAAGGCAGCATATCAAGCGAAAAGAAAAAAAAAGAAATAAAGAAAGAGAAAAACGAAAAAAAAAACAGACAACAAAAAAGTGGGAGAAAAAAAAAGAGAGAGAGAACAGCTCAGACACAAGAAAAAGTACGCACATGGCAAAGAACTTGGCGCAACGCAAATTCATTACAGTCATACGTCGCAAATAGAAACAAGTAAAAAAGTACGTTTTTGCGAAAGCGCAAAGAAACTACAAGAAATTTTCCCGCAAGCGTTTGAATGAGATGAAAGCGATATCTGAGTTGCTTTCACGTGATAACGTATTAAGAATGGACGGCAGACGATGTTTCAGCATCTGTGTGCCATAATATGTTCGGCATGTATCAACTTCGTAAAGTTCAGGATGGCGAGTGCAGTAACTTGGATCATTTATTCTTAGGTTAGCTAATTCAGTCAAAGTGTGTTCTCTTTTGTTAAGTTCAGTTTTGTAGCATCGACACAATCGGAAAGAATATAAAGATTTAACACTAACAATCTTCAATTGCTGAAAGAACTGGGCAGTGTGGGCTAGGTAGCAAACCTTAGCAACTATACGAACGGCTCGTTTCTGTAGTCGAAGTAACTTGTTGATATTTTCTGCCGTGGTAGTCGCCCACACCAGTGCTCCATAATTAATAGATGAGGAAAATAAACAGTTGTACAAAGTTCTATTTACGGAAATAGGAAAATACAGACAGTGACGACGCATACAACCTATCACTTGTGACAGTTTTCCTGCCAGGTAATTAACGTGCCGATCCCAAACAGGATAGAAACACCTTCGGTGTTTCTATCCTGTTTGACATCATTGCTCAAGGTGTGTACAGGTGCAGTCATGAGCAAATGGGACAAGGGTTTGTGAATATCACAACACATTTGTCTTGCTGGTTTTATGAAAGCCATTATCGGTGTACTGGAGGTCTGTATTATTAGGCAGGACACCTCTAAACGCACAAGAATGCAGCCAGGCAGTTTCCGGAAGAAGAAATTCCTGTAAACTTGCGAGACCATGTTCCAATTACTTTTGATGGCGCCTGTACACCAGGAGAGACTCTAAAACAATCCCGTGGTTCAGTTTTACTACAATGCCCTCAAGTGCCCCATTTCTGACGTAAAAAAAAAAATTGCCTAAAAAAAGTGATGTCTGCGTTGTGCGTCAAATTTGCCTAAATAATGTGATCTGCGCAGTGCAGAGCGTCATGCTTGCATTGCGTGATGCCACCGCGCAGCCGAAATTGTATTGTCTGCTCAGATTTGCGGTAGACTGAATGGTCGTGCAGGCGAACCGCTCGATCGTCCTAGAGTGCGTATGTTTAGTTCTGCATAGTGTTGTCTTTTTGTTGTGATAGGACACCTACTTTTATGTTTCCTCTTTCTATTACTTTTACTGTACATCTTCCTCCCGTCATTGTAACTAATGCTGTCCCACAATTTTACTGTCTCTACCTTTTGAATGCGCAGCATTCTTTGCCGAGTACCCTCGCAGCGTGGACCGTGTAGCGCCCTGCATTTCCACAAAAATGCAGATTTCGCGAAAGTTCCACCTGTAATCGTTACAATAGCGTAAATGGAGATAATTGGTTGAACGAAATTCTGAAAAACAACAACAAAAAAAGAAAACTATAAAATAATAACGAAAACTGGCGAACCGTGTAACGACCTGAATTTCTACAATACTGCAGATTTCGCACAAGTTTCAAATGCAATCGTTATAATCACGTAAATGCAAATAATTGGTCCGACAAAATTTTGGAAAAATAAAAAATAAGAAAAATATTAAAAAATTATGCAAAATAGCAAAACGTATAACACATGACATTTCCACAATAATGCAGATATCGCGAAAGTTCTACCTGTAAACGTTATAATAGCGTAAATAGAAATAATTGGTTGAACGTAAGTTTTGAAACATAATAAATAAAAAAAATCTCAAAAAATACCGAAAATGGCAAACCGTAAAACGACCTGCATTTCAACAATAGTGCAGATTTCGCGGAAGCTCCAATCTTCAATTGGAAGTTACAATAATCTTTATATTAGCGTAAATTAGACGATTGGTACAAACAGATCTTGAAACACTAAAAAATAAGAAATATATAAAAAGAATTACGGAAAATGGCTAACCGTGCAAAGCCCTTCATTTCCAGAATAATGCAGATTTCCCGAAAGTTCCAAATGTAGTCGTTATAACAGCGTTGATGGAGATAATTGGTGGAACGAAATTTTGAAAAACTAAAAATAAGAAATATTATTAAGCAATTACGAAAATCGCAATCCCTAAAACGCCCTACATGTCCACAATAATGCAGATTTCGCGAATGTTCCACTTGGAATCGTTATAATAGCGTAATGGAGATAATTGGTCGGACAGGATTTAGAAAAACCAATAACTTTGACTGTAAAAACTCGCACTCAAGACAAGCGACATAAGATTGCTACGCATTGGTAGATAATTCTGAATTTCTGCAGAACTTTGTTCTCTGTTTTCTGCATTTTTCTAAGTCATTATATTCCCCTTTGTCTAAAGTATGAATGTCTACCGTTAGAGGGGCTGACAATTTTGATTTTACACCTTGTTCTTTCTCTCTCTAACTCCTGTGAACCCAGGCGTATCTTGTGACTGTGGGTGCATTCTGGACAATCTATAAAGGAGTACTAAGCAGAAGCATAGACAAACCGGTTTGTAAGATGGTTGAAGCATTCAAGATAACGCAAAAAGCCTTATTAGCGTAGCCGTCGATCGTCCTTTCTACACAAGAAATGCAAGATTTGTACGGGGCACGCCAATGATGATCCGTTTCGCACGCCGCTTCGTTCTAACCTAGAAAGTATCTTTTTTGTTATTTTTCCCGTGCTTTGCCTTGTTTTACAGCACAGCAGTCAGTGGAGCATTGAAAGAGTTCGTGACGACAAACTATTCTACCCCATCATGCAGCGCGGCAGCACACTGAGACGTCCTTACTTGCCGACCAGTAGCTGCCAACCGAAGAAGTAAAGGAGACCCACTGTGATTACACGACAGAATTACCTGAGACAACGTTAGAGGCAGGACCGAGGGGGCTTTGAACCTGAAAGTGGCGCGTACCGCCGGTGGCCAGAACCGCAGCCTTTTTTTCAAGGGGCCATCAAGATAAATTAAAACTATGTTTAATTTGGAATAACTAGCCTTTGGTAATGTACACAGTTCTATTCCAGCCATGAAATACTTTTTTAACAAAAACCACAACAAATACCACTAGACCCACACGACATCACCATTCCTGTAGATTTACTCCCATTTTTGCGCGTACAGAGAAGTTTAAACATTCCTTCTTTCCAAGAACCATAATAGATTGGAATGCCCTCCCCAGCCACATATTTCTTTCAAATGACGCACCCCGATCAATTGAAAATTTCCTTAACATGTAAAATTTCAGCTCTCTTGTGTTCTCCCCATTTCAATTGCTTGTTGTATGGCGTTATAAATGGTCTTCTTTTTTTCCAGTTCTTCATGTTTTTCACGCATGCCTTGTATGCCAAACCGCGGCTTTACTATACCCTTGCTTTCTTTTCCCTTGCGCTGCTTTTATTAGTTATTCTTTACTTTTTGCTTGCAATGTTAATGTGTATCAGAATATTGTATCTGTACCCCACTCCTGCTTGGGCCTCAAAAAGGCCTGCAGTATTTTGTAAATAAATAAATAAATAAATAAATAAATAAATAAATAAATAAATAAATAAATAAATAAATAAATAAATAAATAAATAAATAAATAAATAAATAAATAAATAAATAAATAAATAAATAAATAAATAAATAAATAAATAAATAAATAAATAAATAAATAAATAAATAAATAAATAAATAAATAAATAAATAAATAAATAAATAAATAAATAAATAAATAAATACACGTTCAGATTTTTTGCTACAGTGACGCAATATGGGGAGCGGGGACACAGTACAGGCCTGCACAAAAAGCCAGAGATTTGAGTGTGTTAACTGCACGTTGACATTCAATTGACATAATCAAGCGAAAGTAGAGGACCTCCCTTTCTACAATTTTCAGGTCATGTTTCTTGGTGGTGGCCTTAGTTGGCGGGCGCCCATCGCCCAAAAAAGATTCTGTGATGTCGTGGAAAAATCGTCGGAAAGGGGCCGGGGAGTCGCCAAGGCTTCATACGTTTCCTCTGGTGTCTCGATTATTTCTTCGAAATTATTTCTTCGAAATCGGTATCATTGTTATCAAGACAAACCGATATTTTTAATGGAGCAAACTTGTGTTTTGGTTTCTCAGCCCTTCTCAGATTTGAGCGCAGTTATCACAAGGCTTTGCAGAAGTGGATGAGTTTCCGTGGCAATCTGAAGCCAATTCCCTATGTAGGTACGCCTATGTCGCAAACGCCGTTCCCAGAAGAGGATGTGCCCTTCGCGTGTGTGGTGCGCATTTGAATTGGTTGCAGAGCCACAAGGTGTCGCTTTTTTGACGTTCAATAAATACACGTATCTGCCGAAACAGGCGCTGTACCTAGACCGTCATCTCACAGGTGCGCTGTATTTTATCATTATCGATTCGAATAACCATCAGCTCATTCCCATCCTCCCCGGTGAACTGTTATAAACTAGGCTGACGGGTCAAATGAACGTTTAGTTTACAGCCCAGGCCTGTGCTGCTTCTGTTGCCCTTGCTCCTGTTGAGGTGTTGTTCGTCAACCAACCAGCCAGGACTCGTCTATAATTGATGGACATGTTGCATATTTTTCTTCCACTTCAAGTGATCTGTTTTGTGGATTTTACGCAGAAAAAAGCACCAATATTATACCCATTATGGATTTATTCTAGGTTTAGATTTCCCTTGATATCCCTACCTCGGTGACATTGGATTTTTAGCGCTGATTTTGTAACGTGTGTAACGTCAGGGGCCCCTTAAGCAAAGGGTCGCTCTGAGCGTTTCCTTGCTATGGGCTGGGGAACTCGCTGTCAACGAGGGTGCGTTATGAGGCTCCTAGATCCGTCACGCTTAACCATCATCATCGTCACTTATCACTATAACGAATTTTACGTTTTATATTGAGGACTTTCTACACCCATACATACGCCATTTTTACCAGGTACATCACAATCATCACAGTCATGTTTTAGCCACAAACAAGCAAATAAATTGTGTTGGTGCTCTTTGGCCCTGACGCCCTTGCGACAACAAAACACATATGCAAATTTATTTACATGTTATCTTTCTGTGCGTGTCCATGTCTTTCGACATGTGGTCGAACAGTCGGCGCGTTTCTAAATTCAGTTATTTTGACGTAGTTGTTCTTGTTGTCATTGCGTAGTAGTGTGCGACGGGGCTAGCCACGCATAACTTAGCGGCAATTGCTCCATCTGAGCACTTTCATAGCTTGGTAGGTGCAACCCAGTCCCACTACCATTGGTTAGTAGAGCGTATATCGCGAAGGAAGTTAAGCAGTAAACCTGATGCCCCTGTGCTTCTTCTTCGAGAGCAGCACGCGCTGTTTTAACAGCAAAAAAACCTCTCTGACTCGATAGGCGCTAAGCATTCTTCACCGCATCTATCTGCGCACTGGCAACCCTTCTTGTCCCACGTGTTCTTCCTACCCATCCATCCCTTGTTCTCACTGGGAATGCACCCCACCATGTCTTGCCAAATCCCTGGCCTCCATCACTTCCTAGCAGCTCTGACTGTCCCCCGCGCCTACAGCTAACATCCAGGCTGCTAAGGAAGTTCTCTGAGAACGTGTGCACCGGATCAATACGAGAAGTCTTCAATACGTAGGCCCTGTAAACTGAAGACTACAATTAAGACCTGGACCTAGGTACTTTGGACAATAAAGTTCGTTCTTTCTCTCTCTCTCTCTCTCCTTCTTTCTTTGACTCAAAGTGTGCAGAAGTATCCATGTTAAGGTGTGCACGTGATACCGGAGGTGGGCCACGTGCTCGCCTGCATTGCAGTCCGTGTGGTGTGGTGAAGGAGCATTCCATAGCCTTGAGGCAGTTCCGTAAGCATAGTGTGACTTTTGCCTTTTCGCTTTCTTGCAGTGGGGAAATATGGTTGCTTTTTATTTAAATGTTTCTTTGGATTCGTTTTCTTGAATCTGTGTGCGTTGATACAAGCGACGATGGAGGGCACGTTTTTTTACGCGAAATCCAAATTATGCAGCTTGAAGTTTGTGCATCATGGGGTAATAGTTGTGAGGACTGTTTCTACGCGAGACGGGAATGCTGAGCATTACATGTGTGCTCTCGGCTGAAGTTGAAGTGGTATAATTCCTGCCTCACATACTGTGATAATTTTTTGTTATACGTTTTATGACGGCGCTGTATCAGACATGGTGCTAATATTATATTCCGCATTGTTGGACCGCCATTTTGTTTGGAGGGGTGTTGCATATTGAATTATTATGTGGGAATGTATTATGTAGGTGTATGTATTGCATTGTTTTGTACGGCCATTCAGTTGTTGTGAAATAATTCGTTTACTAATTTTATTGAAATAAATCAGTTGTAAACGTTTCCTTACAAGGTTGTTCTTCGAGCTTCCTGTATATTTGCTATTTAAATGGTATCCGATTATCTTCGGTAGTTCCTGAGGCCATTTATAGGTTGTAAGCATAAGAAATGTCGTATAATTCATTATTGAGTCATTTTTGCAAATATATTACCAGTATATGTTTGATGGAGGTGGGCGAGAGTATTTTCTGGTGATCATCCCCATTTTCTTTTCATCGTTTTGGATTGAGTGCTCGCCGTAATTTTTTCACCGTATTTATTAAACCAACTCAATAATTTTATTGCTGCGTCGATAACTTCGCTACGTAATGTTTGACTTATACGACCAAGTGTCTCAGCTATTCCCGTTTTGAAGAAGACCTCAAATGTGTTCCCTCTTTACCGTGCCTACTGGAAATTCTAGCATTGTTCCGCGTGCTCCAAAAGGTCTTTCTGCCTTTAATACGTCACATATTGGTAAGTTTATAGCTTAGGCTGCAGCGACGATGAAAACGTTCGATAATCATGAAAAGAACAGCAAGAATAAAGCAGAGAAAGTTTAGGCACTCATTCTAAGCCACAAGAAAAGCAGAACGATTTAAAGTACGTTCTTGCAAGATCCTGTTCTGGGCCGCTTTACAATGGAACACAACTGTAAAAATCAACTACCCCGAATCTACGCCACCCTTCTGAGCAGCAGTAACAGCGTAGCAAGGAAGGACACGCCCAAATAGGGAACACGGATGTCACCGTATCGTCCTTTGCAGCGTATTACCATTTGGAGCGTCAAAAACCGTGCATGGTGACAAAGAGCAGGAGGTGGTTTTTTAGCCGTGTATTCTAAAAAAAAGATAATCTGCGCTCAAGCACTTGCAAACTGAGCCTGTATGCAATTTTCGTTGAGCACCTTATTTTGAATGATCCCTTAGCAGCGGCGTGCGGGAAATTAGCAACCACATTTCCTCGCTAGTGTAATAGGGGGGAAGGGGGTCTCAATTAGATGAGATTCCATTTAGGCAACACATTTGATCGTGAAAAAACCTAGCAACTCCCAGTCACATTATCTCCTGAAATGAGGTACCACTCCCACATTACCACGTTCAAATCAAAGTTTTTCAACAACAGCATTTGAGCAAGCGTTAGCCCGGCAGCATTCGTTACAAGAAACAATGTATCTAAAGTGAGAGCCAGTGTCAAAAGAGAGAGATCATCTCGACCGAGTGCTCACCTGCGACGTCTCGCCTTCGAGCGACGGTTGAGTGGGCAGTCGTATGAGTATGGTGTAGACCGAGTCGGACGAGTAGGAGCGCGACGCCGGCGTGGCCGCCACCGTGGCCGCCTTCTCGTTCCGGCGGAGTCCGTTGCGGTCCGTCATGGGTATGCTGACGCCGGCGGCCA
Organism: Haemaphysalis longicornis; assembly: GCF_048455015.1. NCBI lineage: Eukaryota > Metazoa > Arthropoda > Arachnida > Ixodida > Ixodidae > Haemaphysalis > Haemaphysalis longicornis. Next base: position 132,852,514 of record NW_027526445.1, read on the forward strand.
CGCTCGAGACGGCGCTTCCAGTGCCCGTGCGACCGGCCGGGTTCAGCTGGACCAGCTGGTCGGCGCGGAAGGTCATCGAGGCCGACTGCACGGGGGTCTCGACCGACGCCGGCGTCTGGGTGCCGGGCGAGCCCCCGTGGCTGGTGCTGTCGTCGTCCTCCTTGTCGTTGTCGATGCGGCACCACGACAGGAGCACGTCTCGGAGCCGGCGCCGCTTGGGCGCCACGGGGGGCAGGTACTTGGACGTCTCGACGCACAGCGAAGTGGGCACGTACGTGGTCTCCACTTCCGGCGGGCAGGAGTCGCTGCGGCCGCGACGGAAGTCTTCCGACTCGGCGGGGTCGTCGCTGGACGTCGACTTCTGGCTGCCGCCGGTGTCCTTCCGGCCCGCCTGGAGCTGTGTCAGGTCCTTCTGGCGCTTCTCCGTCTCGCGCCAGATGCGCCAGTAGAGGATGCACATGACCGTCACCGGCACGTAGAAGGCCGCCAGGGCCGTGCCGAAGGTCACGTAGATGTTGGTCTCCAGGAACTGGATGTAGCAGCGGTCCACGGGCACGCTGCGCCGGCCCTCGATGTAGGGCCACGAGTAGATCCAGGGCGGCCACAGCACCAGCGAGATGACCCAGGCGCTGGCGATCATGATGGCCGCCCGCTTGGTGGTGCGCCGCGCGCGGTACGTGAGCGGACGCGTGACCGAGAAGTAGCGGTCGAAGCTGATGATGAGCAGGTTGAGCACGGACGCGTTGCTGGTGAGGTAGTCGAAGGCCAGCCACGTGTCGCAGATGAAGGTGCCCAGCGGCCAGTGGTCGTACAGAGTGTACATGGTGAACAGCGGCATCGAGATGACGCCGATGGAGAAGTCTGCGATGGCCAGGCTCAGCAGGAAGTAATTGCTGATGGTCTGCAGCTGCTTGTCGAGCTTGAACGAGATCATGACCATGAGGTTGCCAATAATGGTTATGACGCTCAGCAGGCCGGCCAGGAAGGCGATCAGGATCACCTCCGGGAGCGAGTACGGGGGCGTGTAGCCACTGCCCTCCGAGGCGAGGCTGTCGTTGCTGCTGCCGTTTCCGGGGGGCTCGTCGAAGGCCCCACCCCCTCCGCCGCCCGCCTCGGTGGCCGCGAACTGCACCGAGGCGTTGACCGCGGCTTCGAGGAGACCCATGGTCGTCGTCGACGCCGATGGCCGGTCACCTCATCACGCGGTGCTGCTGCCGGTGCTGACCTGCGAACGGGAACGCAAGGAAACGTCCATCGGTAGGCCAGACAAACGCCTCTCAAACGGGAAACATGTGCGTAGAAAATAAGCAAAGGTAGGCAGGACAGCTGACTAACCGGTCGTAAAACACGCTTTTTAGTGAAACATCTGCAACCGTTGTGGTCGATATAATTAACTTTCGTTATCTATTTATCTGTGAAATGTATGTACAGCTGGCCACTGTTTGAAGTAATATCGCGGGAGCATCGAATAGTGGGAGTTTCAGTGCTCTAAAAAGGGGGAAAGAATAAATACCAGTTCGATAGGGCACGTGGGTGCGAGCCTGCGTGCGAGCTGTTCCCACAAGCGTTCACACAGTTCCGCCTGTTCTTATTTAGCCGGGTACGTTCATAAACAAAAGCTGACAGCGATTTCAAAGTCGCCGATTTCTTTCGTTTTTTTTTTTTACTTTTTTGATGTCGTAGCACGGGTTTAAACTCTCGTTACACCAAACCGCAAAAAAGAACACGCATTCTTGCTGGTGTGAAATGAGCATGAATACTTAATGAATACTTAAAAGAATAAGAATGATAAAAATTTCTTTCAATAATTCCCGATGGCGTGAATGCTAACGGACTTCTCTGTACTTTCTGTTCATTATTGTTCCCTAGTCTAAGCACTGAGTGAGAGAAGAAACTGAGGAATGAGAAAGGAACGCATCTCGAACGGTCCATTCCACATGTAATCTGCCTGTATTTCCGCTATCACTTATCGACGACAAGCGACACTGACTGATAAACGGCGGAAGGGGGGTTGTATTGTGCTTCTGGGAACAGTCTAGCAACCGATACTCGCCCAATCGTGTGTGTTTTGCGCGCGCACCTACTTTCACTTTTTCCTGATTTTACCGCCTTTAACGGTGATAAGGGCTGACGGTCCGACAGGTGGACGCTCCTGCAATACTACTCATCAACAAAAGCGACCGGCTTTTGTTGTCGTCAACGTTATCTGCTGCCAGATAATCAGGTTCGAAAACATTCCCTGGGTTCTTTGCTTTAGGTTCGTCTAATATCTTCTATCTCCCTTGCATAAAAGTAAAATTCGCAAACTTTACCCCTGGTCCTATACACGAGCCACCTCATTCACCTTTTAACCACTCTTGGTCTTCATGCTGTCCCTGTACACCAGCCGCCTCATAGTCTTAATTGATTGTATTCTTACTCTCTCTAACCAATTTCAGTTGTCACCTGTTCATCCAAACACTTTCTTGGCGCTGTTTGCCCTAGTTGGCCTTGTGACATTAACAGTCAAACATCAACATCATCATCATCATCATCATCAAAATTCGCACTCTGTTTTGAGAAAACAATAACAGAAAACAACACTAGTGCAGAAGGTGATAGAAAATACCAATCCACCCTTCATGGGTGATCGCTTTACCGAGTACATTTCCGCGTCTAATCGCTATTCCTTGTACACGCTAATAGAGGTACGTCACAGATCCAAGGCACGAAAAATAAGAAGCGCAGAAATGAAAAGATCAATGCAATAAAGGAGACCTCCGAAGGAAAACTCACGTAGTCAGGGGCTTGACGGAGTGATGTCCAGTCAAAGTAAAAGAAAAGAAAACTCAATCGTGCTTGTGCAGTGACTCAGTCTAGTATCGAAATAAGCTATCGTTTCGCGGCCCCTTAAAAAAGGCCCCCCGTTCACGATGGCCGTCGCTACTAATCTCCCTCGGATGCTGGCTATTGCGCGCTCATCTCGAAAAAAAAAAAAAAAAAAGCGTCGCACCTCTCAAGAAACAACCGGGGGACCTTCGACACTCGGCATCCCTGACGCTTTTTTTTATTTGCTTATTTCTTTCCTAGCCCCTCTCTTTTTATTACCACGGACACCTTTTAAGGCCGTGCCTGGCATGTTTACAAGCCCGTTTCTACCGTGGCCCCCAAGTAGACACTTCTGGCAGCCTTGGCTGGAGGCGCTTCCATTAACTGGCCGTCGCAGAGATATTGGCGCTCCGCAATGGTCAAGGAGTAACCACTGCGTAGTTTCCCGCAGCGGGTTGAATGCTGTGCTGCTTATCTGTCCGAAGGGAGTGGGCAGAGAGATAGATAAAAAAAAATAAGCATAGTGGCATGGCGAGAGAGTGGGAGAAGTTGGAAAAGCAACGACTTGGCGGGGAAGGGGGCGCAGGCGTCGCAACGTCCCCTTCTCCCCCCTCCCCGCCATATTTATCTATAAGCAGACGGTTCTGTACACATCCGTATTTCTAAATGTATTCACGCTTACCACGCACGTGGAAGTAACAGCGTGATCAGCGAATGGGTACATGGTTTGCAGGTTGGTCTTCGTTAACGTTAAAATCTACTATGGCGGTTCTTATTCAGTCAGTATAGCCGTGTCGAAAAGTGGTCCTCAACTTCTGCTCCAGAGAGTCTCTTGTTTGTTTAATTTTCTGCTATGTTTGGAACCTGTTTTAGGTTTTCGTTCATTTCCGGCCACTGGTGAGGACGTGGACGGCCAGTGAAGACCAGGGCTACGTCGACTAGGGGTCCATCAACCGGGCCAATACAGCATCAGCGCATGCTCAGAATAAAAGTTTGTACTTTCTTTTGCTGTTATGTTTTCATCCCCACGGAAAGATTTCGAAGGGTGCGGCTCTGCGCTTTCCGTGTTCCTTGCTTAGCTGTAAGCACACTTGGAGCGAGCGTTGTCCACGCCAAGAGGGCGCCGGGCGACAAACGCTGCCTCGCGAACGCCTTACTATTACCTCGAGGACTCAGGTTGAAGAGGCGATAAGCATCATCGCTTACTGTACCCGATGTCTTAATTCAGCTTCCGAAAAGGAACATTTCCGCCAAGTGCTGGTGGTGGACTCAGGGCCCAGCACAGTATCTTGGGCCAGCACAAAGCTATGGCTCATGGAATGGCATCCTAAGCTGATACGGCCAGCCACCTAGACCAACCCACGTGGTGTTAGAATAGAGTAGTTCACCCACAACGGGATAATTCGATCCTTCTTTTCTAATTTACATTGCGAGAAAGATATTTCGCAAACACTGGTAGCGCCAAAACGGATACAAATGAGCTCTATGTGCAATATCCACGCAAACGAGTCGAGTATACACTGTACAGCTGCTGTTATATGTCCAATTTTAAAACGAAAAGTTTGTTTAGCCCTACCATAGGGAAATGAGGTGCGTACGGGAAATGTAAACTTTCGCCTGCACCTATTCTTTAACGTCACCCTCTTTCCACAATAAGGGACAAAAGAAAGACTAGTGTTAACACTCACAGGAGGGCACGTTAGCGCATGGCCCTCTGTTCCAGGTCGGGGTTGCGTCGTCTGTCCTTTGACTGACGTCAGATGTGAAGTAGGCAGAAACGCAGATAGTGTGTCACCTACATGCCCGCATAGCAGTAATACAATGCCTAAGTAGGAGCTGTTGCTTAAAATAAGCGGTAGAACAAACAGAGAAGTGAGACACCCGCGAATTTCGCGCTGAACATGTGGTTCAGTGGTTCGCCATATATGGTCTACGCGCGTATCTAGACACGCCAAGATGTGTGAATCGTCGTTCGCCCTAGCTCTCCAAGAGAAGCTACAGGCATGTATAAATGCACGCTTTCAACTCGCAAGACGGACAGCAGCATATGTCGAAGAAATGAGACATAAGCACAAGACCGACAACACCCAACTAATAACACGTCTATAGCTCCGGGTGTCCCGCGGATTTCGTAAGAGCGCCCGTACAGACACCGAGAAAAACCTGCCCCCCCCCCCCCCCCCCACCCCCCCCCCCACACACACACACACACAAAGAAATCAGACACGATGTTTCAAGTCTAAGAGATATAGTAACAGACCGCACGGGTTCTGAGACGATGGTATACATTCTTGGCAGCCCCGTCGCGATTGCCGATTCGAGGGACACGAAACGTGCTTATTGAATTCCATTCCCGTGAAAACTGCGTCGCCAATGGAGCGTGCAAATTTGGCCCCCGAGGACGAATTCTCGAGAGGTCAGGACGTGTGTGACCTTCGACCTCGGCCGTGATCCTGCGAAGACAAGTATGGCATTAAGAGGACTCCCGCGGGGCAGCCGACGCGCGACCTCTGGCACAGGTCGTGACCTCTGCCGTCCGCCCCCGGCCCGCCTTGATCTCCCGCCGATAAACAAATCGGCAGGGTTGGTGTCTAGTTGCCTTGCCGGGGGCTTTCACGTGTCGCTTCTGCCACGTGCTGCATTTTACTTTGCGTAATCGGGCTTAATTACCATTGCGTGAAGCTTATAAGCCGCTCAATGTAGATGCTCCAGGAACGTTTGAAAGAGAATATTATTTTAAAGAGACCGTGAAGCCAGCGCGCAACTTTCGAGCAGTGAAAGGGTTGCCAGGCCGGATAATAAATGTGTCTAACGCAAACTAGCTTTAATTAGGCTACTTAATCAGGAAAGAAGAAGATAAGGTGCGTCGCGCCTTGGGGAGAAATGTTTCCCCGCTTGCCGCAGGATGTCACAGGCAGCCGGCACGAATACGCTGCTGCCTTTAAAAGCAAACGAAAGCTTTGAGGGTTGAGAGGATTGTGGGCTTCCAAATCGAAATAAAAATGCGCCTAGAACCGGCAACATTGCTATTTTGTAGTGGCAAGGCAATTAATGACTGTATATGTGCTGCAAAAATGTACGGGGAGCCGCGGGCCTCCCGTAAAAAAAAAAAAAAGCCACAACGAGCCATCTCTTAGTGGCTCTTGTAACAAAGCAAAAGAAATTTCAAGAGCTACGGTTTCTCCCATTCTCACTTGAACGAAGCAAATTTACATGGGCCCAAGTTCTTCCATTCTAGCTAGATATAAGCCTTCTCGTGAGGTTCATTGTCTGAAACGAGCGCAGAAAACGTGGAGCGATAGAGAGAGAGAGAGAGAGAGAGAGAGAGAGAGAGTTCTTTATTAGGTGAAAGCAGAGGGGTTTGCCGGCATGTTCCCGCCTACATGCTACTCTGCGGGGATGGGGAGAAGGGAGTAAAGGCCCTAAAAGAAGTAGGGCAGAGAAAAGGGGGAAAAAGAAGATATTAAAAGAAAAAGTGAACACGACGCTTTGCGTGGTGACGTAAAAGTCCACACAGTCTCACAGGTAAAGTTCTAAATTGTCTCTGCGACGCCGATTTCGTGCAAATAGTCAAATAATGCAACCAACACTTTTCTCTGGGACCATGGAGAGGGCCAGGTCCAAGGAGACCTTTCAAAGATATAGATGCGTTGTTGAGGCACTCAACCTTTTCTGCGGGGTGATTTCTTTCTTGGATGTATGCGGGACACTCCAGAAGGACGTGCTCTACTGTTTAGGGCAATCCACAATTATCGCAATCGGGATTTGCAGTTAGACCGAGGCGACGGCGGTATGAGTTCGTGAGCGCTGCGTTGAGACGCAACCGGTGGTAAAGAGTTTCAAGCTTACATGGAATCCGCTCTGGTAGCCTCATTCTAAGTCCAGGGTGTATATGGTGCAGGAAAGGGTGCCGAGTTTCAGGACAAGACCAGAGGTGGTTTCGCTCCTCTAAGGCAAGCTCCTTCACTAGCGCTGCGGCCTCGTGTTTTGTGAAAAACATCTTTCTTACATTTAGCAGCTGTAGGCCTCTGCGAGCTGCCTCATCCGCTTTCTCGTTGCCGAGAATGCCGCAATGTGCAGGCATCCATTGTAGGGACACTCGGTGACTTGCGACGTATGCGAGATGGTGCAGGTACGTGACGTCACGGGATACATGCTCGTGAAGGCTGAAGGAGCTGGCACGCCGTAAAGTTTGCAACGCTGCCTTCGAGTCCGTGAATATAGCCCAATCTGCTGGTGGCTGACGAAAAATGTAGCGCAGGGCTTGTTTAAGTGCATGGAGCTCGGCAGACGTGGATGAGGTTGTTCGTTCCAGGCGGTAGGACAAGGCTTTGCCGGTCGACGAAATGAAGACATCGGAAGAACTACCGTGAGGCGTAGTTGAGCCGTGAGTAAAAATGTGGGCCATATGTGAATATCGGGCATTGATGTGGGCAAGCGCGAGTTGTAGGAGGCAAAATTGTGGCAGAGGTTTCTTGGAGTTGAGACCAGGTATGCTAATGTTTATGCACAGAGGTGAGAGAGTCGTGGACACGCCATTACACAGGTGAAATGCCTTACAAGATTATGCTAGGTTTAACGGCGACTGCCGGACTTTGGGTTCTTGCTGGAATTCGTACACTGATGTGTGGTCAGAATAAGGACTTCCCGTTTATTCTTTTTTCTTGCTTTTGCAAGTACGTCATAAGAGCTTTTGTTTTATCAGTGTTAAGGGGTTGGTGCTTTGGAATCTGTTCTAGAGTTACTCTGTAATGTAAGCATTGTCTCATGGGGAACAAAACTGTGAGTAGTTTTTACTGCCCAATTTTCCGAATAAAGCAAAAGGCATGTTGCCTTCATGGGACCTATGTGACAGCGAGAATGACATTATTTTTTTTGCTGTAGATTAGAGATATTTATAAAACAGCGCGTACATGCACCGGCTTCAAAGCGTAACTTTCCCTTGATACCAAAATGGCTGACAACTTCGTCGTCCGTGCCCGAACCCCGTCCCGTAAACCTAGAAGACATCCGCACAAAGGATGATAGGAGTAAATGTAGCGATGACAACGACTGAACAATTAATAAACCAGACAATTCAGTTCAGTGAGCGCGGGCACATATCAGCTGCCACATAGTCCTGCAGCCCGACCAGTCAATTCTTCCGTCGTGCCGCCGGCTGTGAGTCAACAGACTTGACGTTTGTATGCTGGACACCAAGCGGTTAAGGCGGCTGGAGGAGATTAGAATAAACTTTCGGTCTGTGCACATGCACATTATCATGCCTGCATGCTCCAGCTTTTTTTTTACCCTCGGAGCGTTACGCACGGATTGATCTTTCTCTTATCCTCTTATGACTGTTCTCCTTTCCTGTCTTCTGAAGTGAAGCCTAGTTAGGACGCACATCTACGCAATAACTCTTGTTACGTCGCGGTTTTACGTGTCGTAAGTCCCACAAACCCAAACCCCGGTATGGAACAGCGTAGTGTTGTTGACGTAACGTAGAGGTGACCGAGGCTACTCTGAAGGCCATTTCTCGTTAGCGAGGCTGATTAGTCGTATTAAAGAGAATTCGTAGATAACGTATGTACCAGAAATAATATTCAGCTACCAAGCGAAAAGGACGCAGTACAGGAAGAGAATGCACACGTCTTTTTCACTGGTTCCACTTCAAGTACGTTATGAAGCAAGTAGGCTAGCGATTTACTCTTTCGAAATATTCCGCTACCCTATAAATTGGCTAAAGAGTTTTACCCGTGAACGTTCCCCCTGGTAGCAATTGTCTTCTCTTCGCAAGAACATACGTGCCATTGAACTCAACAAAGATGTATTCTCAGATGCTGTGTGTGCTCGGTATGGAAAACTACTCTACGGGGCACAAAAGACTTGAGAAAAGGCTCACGATGCGCGAGAATAATTTGGTAGTCTTTCTCCCTCCCTTGTGCCGAAGGCATCGCAGTTGCATCGTGCTTAACTCCGCGACTATTCGTTTAGCTTCGCGATTTAAAATCACCAATTTGAGATACACACCGCATACCGTGTGCAAAAAATATTAAATAATATAGGTAAAATAATAATGAACATGCGCTCATATGCAGCATCACTCGGAATATTGCTCAACGTCAGTCAGAAACCGTTGTCGAATGACGGCCGAGACGCTGGAAGTGCTGCAATACCGGCATCTAAAACCTTGCATCAAGCATCGCGCAATTCCAGGAAGCGGGCGGAGGGTCCTATAACCTGAGTATGTCCCTTATCCGGACCTTTTCTGGAATATTGGTAGCGTATGGAGTGGCTGATGGCCCAAAAATAACAACAAAAAATGACCTAACTGCAAAATTATGCCAATACTTGAAAGACGTCAGCCAGATAAGCCGTACACTTTTTCTGCGGCTCTTTTTATTTTTCTTTATTGAGACGACTACATTCGCTCAGATGGCATCGTTGTTGGAGATCCATACAAAATGTGTTCAGTCCGGAAACGAAATCATCAATCTCGTACTAAGGCAGAATAAAATACATAAACATAAAGTAACAGCTGCATTTTTAAAAGCTTGCAGCCAAGAACATTGTACAACACCAAACGACAAGAGAGGTGAATGAAAAAAAAGAAAGAGAAACAAAGAGTAATAAACAAAAAATAAACAAAAGACAGTAATAAACGTGAGCCAATACGGATTATACATGTCCAAAATGTCCAAAGTCTACAGTGTCCAAAGTGTCAAGAGTCTTGATTTATCCGGGCTTTCAGCATTGACAAGTTTCTACGAATGCTTTTCAATGCATGCACCGCGGTCCGGAACGTCTACAAAGCCTCAACAGTTCACGATTAACTTACGAACGGCCGAATGAGCGTTGTAAATGTCCGTCGAACAGCTCCGCATCGCGAACTATTTAGGCTCCCATAGAAACAGGTCCTCTGTACAAACACTTAGAGCCCTTCCACTCATGTGAAGATAGAAGATCGGCGAAGCTGTATTGGTGGATAACAATACTGAGTTATGCATGGTGACCCGCTATACTGGTCGAATAAAAACTCACACACATAACTCCCTCAGAATAAATTCTAAATTATTTGTCATATAATTTGTATAGGTATGGTTTCAATAAAACAAGAGTTACAACAGTGTTTTGTAACCATACCCTGTACGTAGACGGCAATGTAGGGACAACAAAGGGTTGTTCTGTTTGCACCTTCACTGTGAACTATTTATGACAAGTAAATGAGACCGACCGCAGTAATAGAGCCACCAAAGCGGACAACTTCATTTTGATCTCTTTCAAGATACATAGACTAGATTTAGAGCTGCCGAGTATTGTACGCTATCTTTGGCGAGGGTGCGTGCGATTCTTTGTCGACACGACCCAATAGACGGCCGCAATTTCGGTCAGAACATAGCGCGAGACAGCTTCTGTGTAAAAAAAAAATCGAACAAGTGCGAAAAGATATGATGGGCATATTTACGTTCTGTCCCATGGCGACCAGCGTCATTTCCACTTGGCTCCGCGCTTTTACGGTTCGGCGTGGCGCCAACGACATCCGCCAGAATGACCGAGGGGGAGGGGGAGAGGGAAGGTTTTAAAAGCAAATTGCGAGCTTCTCGAGAAATGCACGCGTGTCGCGATACCCGATATCCAGACATCGGAACAGCGAGGAGGGAGGGAGGGCCGGCGAGTGGGCAAGAGAAGGAGCTTTTGTTTATCGAGCACTGTCTTGACACCCGAGCGGGCGCGCGAACGGCACGACAATTTATAGGGCACTAACGCCTCTATGAGCCCTGACGAGGGCTTTCCGCTCCGGCTCGTGGTATACGCCCCCCGTAGAAGCTTCGAGACGCGTGACGACTACAACGCATGCACGTGAACATCGCCTGTTTTGAAATCATCTGACGACAGGGTAGATGCCAGCACGTCTTCTGTGATGCTCTCGAGGGCGCAGCGATGGATTGTGAAGGGTGGATTCCACGAACGTTGAGTTTTTAACTTTAAGAAACATGTTCCTCGGCAAAAAGTTTTAGTTCTGAGCGGAATTTGTTGCGGTGGGCTTCTTTGCGACCCTTTATGCAGAGTTTCTACGTACCAACGCCGTATTTCAGCGGAACCAACGTCTGCACGGATCATTGCGGCAGCGTTCCGCGAGGTTGGTGCACAGAGCTGAAACGAAGCGTCCACGAAAGGGCTACTATGCATGGCCGTCGGACAAGGTAACTATACAAAGCCCACGGTGTCCGAAAGCTCACGCTTACATTGGCACCGCTGCTATGATATAGTCGACGCGAGTGTGGTTTTGTCGAGGCCGTACTCATCGCGATGTAGCATGCGGCCATCCTTTCGACAGAGCTGCGTAGTGATATGATCAATTCTAGCTGACACAACCAGTCATCCACTGCCAAAGAAATCCCTTCCCATCGACGTTCGGAACTGAACGCTCACACAGATGGCTTTGATATTTTTGTACAGCTTACCGTACGGCCCAAGAAAGGAATCGCCTCGAACCTCGGAGTCCCCGCAGTGGGTGTTCCCTTTTCGCCCAGTGAACAGCGACGTCGGTTCCCGGTTCAGCATTTCAGTGTCATATCGTGTCCATCTTTCGAGCGAAGTCTGGAGCAGCAGACGACTTTGTAAGCTTCCCGTCACCCGGGTAGACCTCCATCTCGACGCTGCGCGGCCGATCGGCGATCAACAATGGACTCATTTCTCAGCGTGCCGTCAAAGGAGCTCGTTGCTTCTTTGAAGCAGGGCATAACGCGCAGCGCCACGGTAGTGCTTGAACCGTGCTGCGAGCTTCGGTGTCTAACGGTGGGGTGGACAGTGTACTCCTCTTCTTAGACCCAGAAGAAATAAGTTTTTTTCTTTCGTCACCCTAACAAATGGTCTCTCTATATAAGACGGTTTAATGGCTGACCGACTAACTTTTCAAGTTGACCAGTCACAAATGAACATCGGCGCGCATCCATCTTGCCACACCAACCGTAATGTGCCATAAAGAACTATGCTGGGGCCGAATTCTCTAAAACGACGAGGCGTCGTTTTGAAACGACGGGGCAGCGCCATGCAAATGCATGTGTTCTGGGGTTGGGGCCGTCGCTTTGGGGCGACCCGCAGGGGGAGTCACCGCAGAAAAGCGCTATGGCAAGGGCGCGAAGCGACACCCACTGCCCCCCCGTCGTTTCACTTGTCGCTTCGCGCCCTTGCCACAGCGCTTTTCTGCGGTGACTCCCCCTGCGGGTCGCCCCAAAGCGACGGCCCCAACCCCAGAACACATGCATTTGCATGGCGCTGCCCCGTCGTTTCAAAACGACGCCTCGTCGTTTTAGAGAATTCGGCCCCTGGACGCGCCCCCCCCCCCCCCCCCCCCCTCAGAAGAAGGCCAGTGTGTGTGCGTTGCTCCAACGGGACCTTGAGAGACAGCTACAGTGATAGCTACAGTGGAGCTTGAACATTACCTTAATGTCCTACAACTACTTAGTGTTGACTTTCTCAATCCTCTTTTCCATTCTCTACCCCCATGGCTTTATAGCCTCCTCTCTGCAATAAAGTGATTCATTCATTCAATCTTTCGTCAGTGAGCCGAGCGCCACGGCAGGTATGGAAAAAAAAATTGGCCTCGTATCTTCTCACTTAGCTGCAAATGTCGTCGAAGACGATAGTCGTCTGACGCCCCTGCAAAATAACACCATCTCCAGTCTCCCCCTCTCACGCCTCACGTTCTACCCCTTCTCTTTTGCTCCTTCAGTAGTGAACGCAATGGAAGTTTGTTGAATTCAAATAAACTTTCCTGCCTTCGCACTGCTTGAGCACCATATCAGGACCTTTTGTTCATGTTCTGCTTGAAACAGCTCGAGCCAGAGCTCTTTTCTTTATGTGCTTTTTCTCCTTGTCTCTCTTCGTCACAATTTTCGAGGCGTTAGTGTTCCTATTTGCTACCGTGAAAGCTAATCAACCGTCCACTCTTAATTAACATAACGTTTGTACTCCAGGTTACGTACTTACGTTTTGTCTCAAATGCGCTCAATGTGTACAACTTAGCGGCATAAAACATCGCTCAACTCGTTTTTCAAATTCTTCATCGAAATCTAAATATAAACACAGCTAGCCTGCAACCGTCTCATCGAACCACTGATAGCATGCCGCAACGCCTTCTCTTTGCTAAAATTCGTACCAACTGTGGAAAAAAACATGCTAGAATTTATAAGAGCAATATGCTTGAATAGCTTGCACGCCGAAACTCAAAGCCTTGCTTCGTTGGTATTCTTTAAAAATTGTGTCAAGCAATATCTTGGGTCTGAAAATTACGTGTGATAGCGTGAGCTTTGTTCTCCCTTTTTTTTCCTTGCTTTTTTATTTTATTTTCTGCTGCAATTGACACTGCCAACTTGTCATAAAAGTGTAGTAATATTTGGTTGGAACCTCTTGACAACATTGTTGGGTCTCTGTGTGCATTGAATATGTATATTTTTTGGTTTAAATAAAAAAACTCAAACTTAAAAAAATAGGCTAGCGTTTTCATCGTGTACATGTGTGGTTCGTGCCAGCAGTTTTCGTAGTTAAGAAGGGTCCCGCCGATATGTACTTCGTCGAGTTCAAGCATTCTTCTTGTTTGCTCGGCAGGCTGCATCGAGTGACAGATGCTAAACTTTTGCGTTTAGGTAGCACGAGAAAGACTGCCGTTTTTAAAACATCAAAGAAGCTTTCATTACCGGCTCACGCAATGCCTGCGTACAATAATGTTCCAAGATTTTTTTTTCTAATATCGCAATTCTTTACGACCTAACTATCATTACGAAGAATGACCGCTGGCATCTGTCTGGGTAGGCAGCTAGGGTGAGCAAATAAGGAAACGGGGAAGAAAGCGAGAGAAAATCAGTACGGAAGCCGTCATTGCTAGAATAGGGCCTGAAGCTTTTCCTCAGTTTTGACCGACGCCGCACTTGCCGTTCTAGGCAAACGGCCAGAATGGCAAATCCTCGTATATGTATTTAATTGTTAAAGGTGAGTACGCATGACTGCGGTTCAGTTATTTTTCGTTACTTTTTTTACGCCCCACAAACCTCTAAATTTATCTCTCAGTGACAAGTATTGCGGCCGTTAATGAATCTATGGCCGTTAGAGGTGCGAAGTATGGCATACACCTACGACGCGGCGTTCTTCATTTACAAGACAAGCAAGCGGTGACAGCCCTTGGTATTGCACAGGAGTTTTTTTTTAAAGACGATAGTCTTTCTTGGGCTACTTAAACCCAGAAATTTTGGTCTGTCTGTATATCTGTGTGTCTGTATGTCTTTCCGTCTGTCTGTCTGTGACTAGATTCATCCACCCGGCCAAAGTAATTCAATGCCTGCGTAATAGTCTTATATAGTCACAGCTAAATGCGCCCGTCTAAGTCCGGTGTAATGTTCATACTTGTCAATATTGTTGAAGAACAACAAGACATTACGCATATATAAGACAACAAATTGATACAGAAGTGATATTTTCAGCGTTCCTTTATAAAAAATCGTATATGTTTGATATTGGTGAGATTAAATACTTCATCAACTCAAGAAGAAAATATCACTCCACCTTCGCCTGCTGTCGCCCGCGCCATATAGCTTCTGGCGGCATTTGAAGAAATCAAGTGGCAAGAGTTACGCAAGGTTCCACTAGATAGGTTCCACGGTCTGCTTGCAACGCACGTGGAGTAGGGAAACGCGGTTCTATAAACGTTGCAGTAGAGCGCCTCGATTAACGCGCGTCTTCGCCGTACGGCAGCGTTCGCATCGATACACCCGGTTTGGAGCAGTGGAACGCGGGAAATTTAAAGTGATTTAAGCAAACCTTTGGCGTCTTTACCTTGGAAGGAGCGCTACGCAAGAGGAACATGAGAGGTGAGCAGGAAAGCGAAGGGAGGCATTTACTTCGCAAAAGCCGATAAAGACTATCGTCTTTTGACGGCATTTGCAACGAAAGGAGCAGATACGCGGCCAATTTTTTTTTTTTTTTCAGGTGTTCTCGTGAAATTGGAGAAGAGTTGGAGGATTTAGTTCCGACAATGGGGCAAGGCGCCCAATTATTTTGTGGGAAATCACTTCCAATTGGGGACTGCTGTATTTAGCAGGGTGTCGAACGGAAAAAGATACAGGTTCGGTTGCGATGCGGGCTCGGGTCAATTCATTTCAAGTCGGTTGAGTTCAGGTTCAACTAAATCGCATACCGAACCGATTCGTGAACCGATCCGTGAACCGGTTCGTGAACCCGTTTGCAACCTCTGAATTGCTTCGCGAACCGGTTCGACGAGTTGAATTATTGGCGAATTTCGAAAAACAGTAGTTTAAAGCGACCTTACAAACAAAATACGCTACTGGTTTACTCAAAATTGCGCGTTTACAATAAAGGTTGTGCAATTTAAAAGACAGCTGTAAGCAATTTAGGCAGACAATAAGAAAAACAAATCAAATATTTAATGACAACTTTTTCGCCCAGCTCCAGTTGTCCTTGCGCCATAAAAATTCAATTATCATCATCATCCTAATGTTGTCCTATAGGGACTACATAAGGCCACCACCAAGAAACGTGACTGTCGGATAATGTTTTGTACCGCTTTATTTTTTGTTGTTGCAATCGCAATCCTCACTATGGAATCACCCATCACGCTGACCGTTAAACCCGTATCACCTCCATACAATTGCAGGGCTTGTTCAAATATCAGCATACCTTTTTATCAGTCGCAGCACAAGAAAAAAACCTACAGCAGCCACGAGAATGCTACCAATGAATTCGATTATTTGGTCACCTGGATAAGTTGTTTGAAGTCGCCAGGGGGAGGTTGTAAGCTAAAAGTAATGTTTTGCTAGCGCACAGTCACTTCATCATGACTCTGATCACTGGAATGCATTTTGAGTTAACCATAATGCATTTCCGCGTCCCTAAGAATGTCTCCGTTCTGCCTGCATTCCTTCGGATAAACATTGCGGGAAATTATTACAGTGTGTAGGATTAGAACCTTAAAGGGTAGTAGACGCGTGAAGCAGAAGTCTTTTGGGTAGACACTGTTCAATTTGTCAATAGCAGTAGTCCTTCTCAGGAACTGTTATCAGCAGCAGCAGAATAGCGGGTTGGAAAGTCAGTAAAAGTGCATATGTGTAAAAAAGGCCGCACGAAAATAGATAAGATGTTATAACACGCAGAATAAATGGGCGCTGGGCAAATGGGACACTGCAGGACCGGTTTGCCTTCCTGCATGTGTCCTCAAACTTTAGTGATGTTTTTTTCTTCCAAGACAAAATACGCAGTGCCTGCAATTTGTTTTTTTTTTTAAAGAATATAAAAGTGCGCACTATACGCTAGCAGTTTTCTCTGCTTTATCTATAATCAATATTTCGATCAATTAAGAATAAAAAAACGAGACTCAATCGACCGTTTTGTGTGCGACACATTTAAGAAAATTGTTTAATGCAATGGGGAGACATGTTTGGTGGCCTCTGTCTTCGCCGTCGAGCAGTGCAGCAATCTTGCGGCTTGATGCCCCTACACATTCACAGCGAGATGAGGACAAAGTGGATGTTTTATCTCCCCTATAGGCTGCCGAGAATGTCACCTTTCGTTCGTTCAGCCTTGCTTTCTGCTCACCCGACCACCAGCAACATACTATTGTACTATAGGTGCTTACCACTTTCTCTGTGTTGCGACCCTGAGGAAAACGTTGACAGTGATGTGATTGATCTGAAGGGGAATAGTGCTTCAGGGGTTACAAGGCTAGTGGTACGTAAATGACAAAAGCCCCGAATGGCTTTGACCGCGCAATATTTTCAACGAATGGTCAAACCGTTTCTGCGTGAACAGGTAACCGTTACTTACTTTTTCGGTTCAGTTCCCGTTCAGCGTGATTAAAAAATAAGAGCTATGGAGCGAGTTAAGCTCCGGGGAAAACACCGATTCTGTACCGGTTTTCGGTTCGGTTCGGTTCCGGTTGGACATTTAGGCGTTCACATTTCGCAGTTTCGTAACACCTGCACTCGGAATAGTTGCCACAGCGCCAAACGAATGATCCAAAATTCCCTCGTGCCTTTGCCTGCAATACTTTTTAAGTGACCCGTCTTCTTTATGTTTTGCAGGTATGTCATTGTTCGTGCCTCAAATTGCACGATTTTTCACCGGATTCTTTCTACGTCTGATTGATGTCATTGAACAAATTCTACGTGCAGCGGCCAATAAAAACAAAATTTTGCAAAATTTGCGTGCCAGTGCTCTCTCGTTGTGTAAAATGTGTAAAATGTAAATAAACGTCCGCTTAAGACGAATTTTTGGTAATACGAACAAAGTATTCCCGTCCCTTACTGTTCATCTATAACGGGAGTTTACTGTGTGCGTTTAGGGAAAAATATATTGAAGAACGCATTCTTTACGTACTTATAAGATCGTTGCAAAATAAAGCATTCTTCAGTGACGCGCTAATTTCCGTGTTTAAAGATTTTTTTTCTGTGTGTGCAGTCAGAAATGTTTGTATATCGTGTTCCTTAAGACAGGAACTCCCGGAAAACTCCGAATTTCATGCACATGCGCACACATAAAATACTCTGAACCCAATCCGCCGTAATTTGCTCCGAAATGAACTCCGAAAATGCGGTGCTTCCATTATAAAAAGTTACTGTCGTGGCATTGAAAGTTGGACGCGAAGTTCATACCACCGTAAACGTTCCTCGAAAGGCAAGACAATTTCAGTTACCCGTTCTGGTGAAAAGCAAACTTAACTTTCCGTTTTAACTTAATGAGGACCCTCGCATAACTTTACGGCTGTCTACGAAAATCGAAACTCTCTTTTACCATTCGCAGAACAAAGCAAGCAGTGCCGCATTTGCATTTTCATTAACCTAATTCCCCGCCTCCTCGTCTAAACTTTTTCTCCGATAGGCAACGTTTATTATCTTCAGTTAGCTGAACTTCTATGTTACTTGGGTGGTTTCCCAACGCAAGTGCAGAAAATTTTCCCCGAAATCACAAGAAAAAGACCTTAAAAGAATTCCTGCGTAAGTCGACACGCCGCTGTTTCCTCTGCCTTCATGATAATGGGAAAGTTTTTGCGGCCATCGCCTGCCCTATGTGCTTTTTCGGGGGAAATAAGTCGCATTTGTCCTTCCAATATTGCGCTGTTCGTCTTTCCTCCCGACGACATTGAAAAGACGAAAACTCTGTCGGTAATTTTAGTAAAATGGCGCAGTGCGAGATTTTAAAACTTATTCCTGAGATGTCACTCCCAATCAGTTTTACTCCACGGATGTCGTGGCTTTCACACATTGCCTGTTGCTCTTTGACGCATGTTCACCTACGGGGAGAGGGAGTGTGATCGCAGAAAACAGCTGTAACTCTTGTGTTATCAAAGGAATACCAAAATAGATTACATGAAAATTTGCCGCTAAGACGATGACTCTACCATTGTGCGGAATTTCGTTTACTTGTCAGAATTAGGGGGTTCATAGCAAAATTGTAAACGTTACAGAATCACTGTCTGCTGTCAGCAGAAGGCTATCTATGGAGGGAGTACGGTTAGAGAAAACGGCTACTTACACGCAGACACCCTTGTTACACTCCTTCACCTTTATAACAAGATATGGCTTTCGGGGCACATTCCAAAGTCTTGGAGGGATGCCATAGTTGTAGCGTTCTTGAAAGAGGGGAAGGACCATTCCACTCTCGCAAGCTATAGACCACTTTATTTTCTTCGTCCTGGGGGCTTACATTTTATCACTGGGCTGTGCTAGAGGCCCTACAATTGGAGCAGTGGACAGGAAGATGTAGCTGCGCATGCGCAACACAGCCCAGAACATGCTGTGATCTTACTTAAGATTAACAGATGAAAAGGTTTATAGACCCCTCACCCTCACAAGCTGCCTGTGCAAGCTTCTCGAGATGATGATCAACAGAAGACTCGTGTACTCCTTGGAGTACAACGGTCTTCTCGAGAGCCGCCAGGCAGGCTTCAGGGTGGGGCGATCTACGAACGGCCAACTTGTCGCTCTTGAATCATGTATCAAGGATGCCTTCGTGCATAAACAGTTGTGCCTTACGGTGTTTTTCGACCTCGAGAAGGCTTATGGCACCGCTTGGCGTTACGGCATACTAAGTGACCTCAAGTCATTCGGTGTCTCGGGTAACATGTTAAACACCCTTATTCGTTGCTTGTCGAAGAGAACCTTTCGCGTGAGAGTCGGTAGTGCAACCTCAAGGGTTCACGTGCAAGAAAATGGCGTGCCACAAGGTGGAGTGTTGAGCTGCACTCTTTTCATAATTAAGATGAACTCTCTTGGAAAGGCATTGCCACCTACAATCTCTTATTCCATGTATGTAGATGACGTCCAGGTATCCTTTAAATCACGTAATAACAAAAGATTTATTTCCTCAGAAGTACGAGGAGGTAGGCTGGGACTAAAGGCTACAAAGCCTGACAGAGGCCCCAGCCCCCTTTGGTACAGTACAATGATGAGGCAGAATCAAACAAGCTAGAAATTCTAATGTGAGTTACAAAAATACAAACAACATGTAGAACACAAGATATTACAGAAACAATATGGGAGAGGTGCAGTAACGTACATTAGAGTACAAAAGAGTAAAGTAAAACAAAATACAAGTGGACAATCAGTGTAGAACTATGATTGAGTTTTAAAGATAGACACAGCTACAAAACCTGCGCATTAAACAGGTCGAGACGACATCAACTGCTCTAGCCATTGAAGCAGATATTCTGATTTAAGAGGTATTCTTTCGCCTGTGTTTTAATTATGTTTCTAGTGCATTTGAAGTAAATGTCAATCTGCGAACGTGAAGTCCAGCATGGTGTCAAGAAACTTGCCGGCTGGGCAGACAAGAATCCATGGTTTTAAGCTGAATCCTGCAAAAAGCTCTTGCGTTGTGTTCTCCAGGAAGCGTGGGGTCCATCCGGACCGACGAGACATTACTCTTAATGGTGTGTCGCTTCCTGTGAACAAGGAGCACAAGTTTTTAGGTGTTGTGTTTGACCACAAACTCACATTCATTCCTCAAATCAAGCCACTGAAGCATAAATGTCTCAAAACAGTGAATATCCTTCAGGTCCTCTCACACCAATCGTATGGTGCCGACAAAGAACTCCTGCGACGCCTGTATACTGCTTTGGTTAGGTCTTGTTTGGACTATGGCAGTGTGGTGTATGGGTCGGCGACAAAAACAGCATTAAAAATGCTCGACTCAGTGCTACACTTAGGGCTTCACCTTGCGTCGGGTGCTTTCCGCACTAGCGCCATCCAAAGTTTGTATGTTAAGCGTAACAAGTGGTGCCTAGAGGACCAACGAACGTACATGGACTTGTTCTACGCTTTTAAAATTTCATCGCTGAATAAACATCATTTTAAACCTGTTTTTAATGATACATCCAGATCTCTACTGTTTGTAAATCGCCCGTCTTTTCTTTGCCATTGTCATGTGTCAGGCACCCCCTGAGAGGGGATGCATCGAAACCCTCCCAAAAAAGGGACAAAAAAGAACAAGGGAATGACAATTTGAAGTGCGCGCCAGGAGCGCGCCAATCAGCAAGTTCCAGCGCCGACGCACCAAGGAATCATGGGCAAAGGTGGCAGTGCACTGGTCGGCCAATCAGGGAAGGCCACGCATGGGACAAGTGGCGAGATGGCCATATAAGGACAGGGAAGAAGCAAGAAGCCAATGGGAGTGCGCCACGAGAGAGCCCAGAGGGTATAAAAGCGGGGCGCACAAAGAGAAAGGGAGAGGCAAGACAACGGGAGGCAAGAAACCGAAGAAACCAGGAGGTGGCCGGAGCACGTGCGCTTCAACGAACGAGCCAGGGGGACGCGGCCAGGCCATCGACCACGCCATCCGAGCCTGGGTGGGAGCGGGCCGACTTCGCATCGGCACCGTCATCCTAGGTGCACCACGAACCTGTGTCTTCGTGGCCCCAGCGGCATCGGTCGGGCTCCAGCGGCCAGCGTCCACGCTCTGTCGACGTTCGTCTCGACGGCCCCGAAAGGCTACGTTCGTGCCGAGCCTACCTGGAACCTCCAGCGGCAGCGGCTACCAAGGGTAGCCACCGAGGAAGCACGCCGCCGAAGGGATGACAGCGCGCGTCGAACGCCGGCATCAAGGACCTCCAGCGAGAGCGGCTACCAGGGGGTAGCCACAGAGGAAAGAAGTGAGGACGCGCGGAGCCCACGTACGTCGTCCAGCAAGTGACCGCGCGCATCGAACGCCGGCACCGACGAAACAAGAAGAGGACGGCTACCACCGAGCCGCGGCCACGCAAGGTGCGACACGTTAGCGCCGACGACAGCGGGGTAGGCCAGTCCAGTAGGGACGCAGTTGTAAGGACACAACTAGGGAGTTGTGGTACAAGAGAAATGAACTAGAATTTGGTTAAGCAGTGTATTTAGAGGGTACTTGGTGTAGGACGTTATGGTAGAGACTTTTGAGTTTTGATTTGAATTGTATATTGAGCTGTTAAGTAGGGGGTTTGTATGTGAGTTGTATTTTGGGATTGTTAGAGGTGTGAGTGTTGATAGTTTGAGTGTAGTTTAATCATTGAGTTCTTTTGTGTTAGGGTTTTCGAGTGTGTATTAAATGTGTGTTATGTAAAACACGTCCACGGCTTCCTTGTGTCCATTGCTCCGAGCTGGTAAAGACCACCGCACCATCCGTTCACGTGACAAATAATTGGCGAGCCTGCCAGGATCTTGGCATATCAACTGCCAGGATTGGCCCAGTCACGTGTCTTACCAGCTGGGAGAATGGATTGGGAAAGGTTGTTGACGTTGGTTCAGACGCGAGGTTTGAGCAAAGAACAGTTTGTCGAATTGTACAATGAAGAGAGCCGCAAAGTCACTCAGAGATTGGATGCAAAGATTGAAGAATCTCGCAAAGCAAGGGAAAGGCTTGAGGCCGAGGAAAAGGAGTTGCAGATTCAAATGGTAGAGCTGGAAAGGGAACATGCAGAATTAACGCAGTGCATCGAAGAAAAAGAACGCAAGAAGAACCGTGAGCGCGCTGCACGCGAGACAGAAGGATCCCGCGTCGCTGACCTCTACGAGGCACGTGATGAAGAAAGCACGCAAATCGGCGGCAGCGAAGGAGCACGTGCGTCTGATAGAACCCAGGTCGCGGATCACGATGAGGCCGCGAGTAAAAATAAACACAAATAAAATGTTTGTTTGTTCGGACAACCTGCTGAGGAGAAAGTCGCGTTCGAAGCGCGAGATAGTGAACTGGGCGGGAGTGGTTCGACCGGAGGCCAGGCGCTTGGCAATGAGCGCACCCAGAACACGCGAGCCGAGGACAGCTTTGTGCCGCCTTATAGCTCTGATAACTCAGTTGATTTCATGGTTCCCGAACAAATAGTGGTTGAGACTCAGGTGCCCGACACTCAGTGCGCGGGAAGGGATAGCATTCCTACAGACGGTTTTAGTTCGGGTTCGTTAGAGGTGCGCATGAGTAGTGAGAGTAGCCTCACCCTCGAAACGGCTAGTGCGACGCTGTTATACAGGGAAGCTGGTAGCTCAGCATCTGAAGTGTTCAATGCAGCCACTAGGGCGCAGCCGAGCACCGGGATTTCCGACCAACTAGAACGGCGACCACAGTCCAAATTCTGTGACGTCGATGAAGAGTTAGAGCTAGAAACGTGTGACAGGGAGGCAGTGCAGGGGCGAGTGATCCCAGGCAAAACGACGTTGGGAGCTTCGGATAAAGAGGCGCAGAGACACTTCTGTAAGGAAAAGCCTGCACATAATCAAAACAGAAACCGGCGCAGGAAAGCAGAGTCGTCCAGTGGTAGCCCGGGTGCAAAATACGAGAGAAATACCCGATCAAAAGGCGGTCTGTCTCAAAATATTGCGCATATAAGGCTCGGAGAGGGGCGAATGAGTAGACGGAGCGCGAAGATGAGACAGCGTGAGAAAAACGCCCACAGTGAGCACGGAAGGCCAGGTAGCTCGGGGCAGAGAAGAGGTCACGCGCTAAGTGACTTGGGAGCTAGGAGGCGTCAAAGAAACGCGCTCTGTGGCATGGTAGGAGTTAAACTCGCGAGGCTTGGGTGCCCACGGCAACCCTTAACCCAGGCTACGTGCGACCGGCACGCGAGCGGTGTGGCCAAAGTCGGATGTCATAACCGATCTGATTGTGTAGTGAAAGGTGCTGAGTTGTTAAGGCGGAAGAAGGTGAAGATGAAGCCATAGGTCAACAAACCTGATGGAAATCATGGAGTCGACTTGGACAGAAATAGGACCTATGACGGTGACGAAATAAGTTTTGTATTGTGGTGGAGCATACATGTTGTAGTATAGTGAAAAGGCGAGGTTAGTGTAGACGTATATAATAGAGATATGAATGAGTGAGTGACAAAGTGAGGATTGTACATAGTGGTGTCCAATGTGAGATTTATTGAAGGGTTTGATTGTGGTGCTGGTAGAGCAGACTGTATGAGTTGGTTAGTGTAAGTGTGTGAACTGTCGATATAAAAGTAATAGTGGCAAAGAATGAATTGAGGTTAAGGACGAGGGAAAAACGGTATTTGGTGTGGATTGAGAAAAACTGCTGTCGAATAAGGGATCATTGAAATCTTCGATAGCGGTGATGTGCTAAGGCAGAGTGGTTGAGTAGATTGACGTATTGGTGAGGTGAAGTGTGAACTGAAAAGTGTGATGTGCGAAGTGATCTGTGCTGGTGAACATTTGACTTATGAGAAGTCAGCAACGCTGGTTGAAAAACAACACCTCTGTGGCCAAGATAAAGAAGTTTTTTGAAAAAAAACTCTTAAAGCGGGGGGTAATTGTCATGTGTCAGGGCACCCCCTGAGAGGGGATGCATCGAAACCCTACCAAAAAAGGGACAAAAAAGAACAAAGGAATGACAATTTGAAGTGCGCGCCAGGAGCGCGCCAATCAGCAAGTGCCAGCGCCGACGCACCAAGGAATCATGGGCAAAGGTGGCAGCGCACTGGTCGGCCAATCAGGGAAGGCCACCCATGGGACAAGTGGCGAGATGACCATATAAGGACAGGGAAGAAGCAAGAAGCCAATTGGAGTGCGCCACGAGAGAGCCCAGAGGGTATAAAAGCGGGGCGCACGAAGAGAAAGGGAGAGGCAAGACAACGGGAGGCAAGAAACCGAAGAAACCAGGAGGCGGCCGGAGCACGTGCGCTTCAACGAACGAGCCAGGGGGACGCGGCCATGCCATCGACCACGCCATCCGAGCCTGGGCGGGAGCGAGCCGACTTCGCATCGGCACTGTCATCCTAGGTGCACCACGAACCTGTGTCTTCGTGGCCCCAGCGGCATCGGTCGGGCACCAGCGGCCAGCGTCCACGCTCCGTCGACGTTCGTCTCGACGGCCCCGAAAGGCTACGTTCGTGCCGAGCCTACCTGGAACCTCCAGCGGCAGCGGCTACCAGGGGTAGCCACCGAGGAAGCACGCCGCCGTAGGGATGACAGCGCGCGTCGAACGCCGGCATCAAGGACCTCCAGCGAGAGCGGCTACCAGGGGGTAGCCACAGAGGAAAGAAGTGAGGACGCGCGGAGCCCACGTACGTCGTCCAGCAAGTGACCGCGCGCATCGAACGCCGGCACCGACGAAACAAGAAGAGGACGGCTACCACCGAGCCGCGGCCACGCAAGGGTGCGACACGTTAGCGCCGACGACAGCGGGGTAAGCCAGTCTAGTAGGGACGCAGTTGTAAGGACACAACTAGGGAGATGTGGTACAAGAGAAATTAACTAGAATTTGGTTAAGCAGTGTATTTAGAGGGTACTTGGTGTAGGACGTTATGGTAGAGACTTTTGAGTTTTGATTTGAATTGTATATTGAGCTGTTAAGTAGGGGTTTGTATGTGAGTTGTATTTTGGGATTGTTAGAGGTGTGAGTGTTTATCGTTTGAGTGTAGTTTAATTATTGAGTTCTTTTGTGTTAGGGTTTTCAAGTGTGTATTAAATGTGTTTTATGTTAAACACGTCAACGGCTTCCCTGTGTCCATTGCTCCGAGCTGGTAAAGACCACCCCACCATCCGTTCACGTGACAGCCATTCTCACTTAGGGTGAGACAGGAAGCATCGCGTTTTAACATCTACTTTTTAGACATTCACACATCTTTTTTTACTGACGTTTTACCACCCTGGCTGCTTCAACCTGTATCTCGTGACTTGTCCTTGATAAAAATTGATAAAAGCAGGGTACCACAAAGTGCTATTTTGCAGCACTTCTTGTCCCTGCAGTACAAGTATCAATGTGCAGAGTTTTATAGTGACGCATCAAAAACTGCAACCATTGTGTCTTGCGCTGCTCATGGACCAAACTTTGGTGCATGTAGAACCATGAGCACACACACCACAATTTACACAGCTGAAGCCTATGGCATCTTACTCATTGCACGACACATTCTTGAACACAAAATTCCATAGCCCATCATATATACGGATTTCTTGAGCGTAGTGACCGCATTGGCATCACACAAGCCGTGCAAAAACAGAATTGTCAGTATGGCCCTCAACACTATCCTGTCTATATATGCTCAAAAACTCTTTCTGGTCCTGTGCTGGTTCCAGGCCATGCTGGGATCGCTGGCAATGAGGTTTCTGATGAGAGGGCGGATGTCGCCGCACTCAGGAACACAGTAGACATAACAAGACTCCTACACAGTGACGTTAAACCACAAATTCAACAACACCATCGTAACAAATGGCAAGCACAATGGAATGAACAGTCAGATAAGAAGTTACACACGTTATAAAGCCACACTTGGGACCATACACAACTGACTTACACTACAGACACACGGAAGTCGCCTTGGCTAGGCTACGGATAAGGCACACCCATGCAACGCACTCGTATCTGCTGACGGAATCTTCAAGACCGCAGTGCAGCAGGTGCGGAGAGGCCCTATCCACAGTTCACATACTCATTCAATGCAACGCACTTGACAACACACGACGCAAACACATCCCACAACTGTACAGACAATACATCCCATTTCACGCATCATACTTTCTAGGAGACGAGCCCACGTTTTCCATCAAGCATGTTTTTTTTTTAAGTTTCTCACTAATGTCAAGTTTTTACACCTCATTTCTTATCAGGCATCATGATAACCTTTCCCTTGATACCAGTCATCTTCATTACCCTGTGTTTTACTTCGTTTATTTTTACTGAAATGGTTTGCTTTTACATTCACGTCACTCAAATGAATTAACTATCCTTTGGCGCTCTTTGCCTTCAGTCAGCTTTGCACCATAAAAATCCAAACATCACCATCATAGAGAAAACGGCTGTAAATGTTGTTTTACTCGAACTCTCCGGAAAAAAAAAATTATTAGCTGCTATGGCGATTCTGCCGTTACGCACTACAGTTTCTCTGATCACCCTCCTAGACAAAGTGGAAAAGCACTTAATTTCTTTCACTTTTACTCCCGGATGGACTCGCGCCAAATTGCCGGTACGCACGCGAAGCCTGTGTTGCGTACGGCGTCTAGTTCGCCCCGGGCTTCCCAAGAACAATGTCAGGCTCAGTTTCAGAGCGAGGCTGATAGCTTCTCGTGGTTAGAGTTTTCAGGGGTCTCAGTGTCCATAAAAGACGTGACAGCGAAGAAAATAAATGCCGCACGGCCACTCACGTGATCCGGAGAGCAAGAAAACAAAAAAAAAAATTCAAGGTATTCTGCGAACATAGATAAATAGATAAAGCAGCGTGTCTTGAGTGCAGACGATACATGGAGTCGCCATTAGGACGATAGGTACAGAGAGAGAGAGAAAGAGGGGGGAAGGGAGGGGGATAGGGAGAGCGCAAACTTTTATTTGGTTCAGATCACCGATAAACGATGGAGGCTGCTCTCTCTCTCTCTCTCTCTCTCTCTCTCTCTCTCTCTCTCTCTCTCTCTCTCTCTCTCTCTGGGACTTTGCGCACTCCACAGGCGTTGACCGTCGTATGCAAATCACCACGCCTCCCCCTTCCCTTTCCTTTTACTATGCAGGCGAACGTGTTGTCCTTGTCCTAATAAAGATCTTAATTGACTGATTTCTAGCAAGCGCTCATGTTTTGGTGAAATTCGAAATGGAGAACGGCAAGTTGCCACAACGACGGCACCTCCGCCCCGGGGAGCCGGAGAGGACGAGACAGGCAGGCGCTTGGAACGCGTACCAAGATCACGAGGATGGCTTGGTGGGCTAGTTGGCGATGCATATTAACAGAGTTACCAGCGCACCCAGACGGGAACACGGAAAGAAGAAACGACAGGACACGGCGCTGGTACAGGACACAGGATACAGGACAAGTATCTGGTGCAACGTTTGTAACATGCTGAAGGCGAGAAGTGTTGACTTCAGGTTGTGTTGGCCATGCTATTGGATATGCGGTGTTTTATGTCTGTCTTTTCTGAATAAAAGATCAGTTGTTGTTCAGCGCCTTGTCCTGTCGTTTCTTCCTTCCGTGTCCCCGTCTGCGTGCGCTGGTAACCCTGCTAATAAGCCTACCACGAGAGGGCGGTGCGAGCGTAGGCATGGCGGATGCGGGTGGCACACCCGCAAGCCTTTGAGTCGCCCTCGTTGTCTACTTGCGAGTCTCCTGATCTTGAAAACGGTTTCTGTTGAAACATAACCTACCCAAAACTAATATCAAAGTGAGGATAGGCACAAACGTGAGGTATAAATCATTTCTTGATCTTGAAAATGGCGCCTATGGTCAACTAATCTACTCGAAATGCATCTCATGATGATGACTAGTGTTTAGGCTTCAGGAGCAAATCATTGTTTTGAACAGCGTGCGGCATTGGTAGTGATTGCGGCCTAATATTAATAGCACACAGGTATATTTGTTTTCCAACGCAACGCTCTATGGAACGCTTTCCACTTCAAAGTCACGTGACGGTTTTTCGCAGACATGAAAATATATACAAACCTAGGCATAAAAGATCAATCCTTCCTGAGACCCCCGTGCAAACGTTTTTACAGCGAAGCGGTCTATGGTTAGGGTTTCGTGTATTTTCCGTAGCCGTCTACAAATCTGGGGCGGCAAAAAAGCCCTGCGCCAAACCCAACTTTATCGAGAACGCCCAGCGGAGAAAGGCTTTAACGGAGAAAGGCGGTTGTCGATACTCCCCCCCCCCCCCCCCCCCCGAATTATGTTACAATTGGTCGCTATAAGACCACTTTGTCGTTATTGCCTGATTCATGTAATGGTCATAGTTAGTTAGCTCGCAGTGAAGTTGTTAACGTTACAGAGAAGTCCCGTCTGCTGTCACAACATGGGTACCTACGGGAAAACTATGGTTGCATAAAACGGCTGTAACCCTTATGTTATCAAAAGAATACCATTGACGACTGGCATGAGGATTGGCCGCTGAAGCTACTCTTACCATTGCGCCGGGTTTCATTTACGTATCATAATTAGTTAGTTCAGAGTAAAGATGTAAATCTTACAGAGTTCCTGTTGACCATCAATACACAGACTTCTGCTTAAGGGAAATAGATGACCGCATGTTTGTTTGCTGGTATAAAACTTCGGTCTTTCCGAGTTTCATCGAGTAATCGCAAAGCCGCAGTCACTACATGCACCAAATGCCGAGAAAACAAATACGTGTACATTCTCTAACCTTGTGTGTGGTGTGCACATGTATGTGATGAATCTTCGCAGGTCATCCACCTTCGCAGAATGGCATGGTTGGTACTTTGTCTTTGTTCATTTGACATTAGTGGTTCTGAAGTAATATCGTCACGCTAACGTTGTGCTCAGGGTACGCGCCGCTCCGAACAGGTTGCTAGTCTGATTCTCTGTGAGTGCTTAAACCCCAGCTTACTGAAAGGCGGTGGTCACCCAAAGCGAAATGTTTCCACAAAACTACGTCGCTTACCACCAATTAATCCTGAGTCTCGAGCTCCTCATACGTAACGCTCTCCGAGGGACAGAGCCTATACGCCTCGAGCGCGGCCTGTAGGGGCGCCACTGAAATCCCCCTAGCGGCCCGTTTCGAAAGCAGGCGCGGGAGTCCCTGGCTCGCTCCCCCCTGTCGCTGTTGCTTTTGGGGCTCGTTCAAGACAGCAATTTACCGTTTGTCCGCGTTCAAAATACCGAATAACGTGGAGCAGGCACTCTGTTTGCAAGCGTGGTGTGTTCACGAGAGTATAAACGTTTATGACGCGATCTTAGTGAGATCTATATGAGCGCCGGGCGTGTGTCACAGGCCGGCGTCCCGAAGCCAGCATTTGCATGCAGCTGGTTGCAATTCCGCTGCCCTGAAATTTAGTGGCAGTGTCTCCGTAAGCAGTGTTTCCTCCGATGGTCATGTTGCGGCCATACACACTATGATGTAAATCGACTTTGTGCACTTACAAAATCCAGCGGAGCACTCATACCTGACAGCACGCAAGTTACGCCTGCCAATATCACATATTAGATATTGATCAGTACCATGAACAAGGCAATGCGGCATAAATTTCACAAACATTGTACCAAAGAAGTACGTGGATAATGCAAAATTACACTCCGGAGTCAGCACACGACGACAAATTTAATGCTGTGTCGTCTTGTCCCGAGGTGAGCGCTCGCAAAGATTCATTTGTTACATTTATCCTCCACGAGAAGCGCGAAGATGGGCTTATAGAGTAATCCGCGTCCGTGACCAAACTCTTCTTCGAAACATCGTCATATGACACAGGGAGACTGCAGAATCTAGCATAAACCGAAATCAGAGACCCTTATGAGATACGACACTCTTCCAACGAGCCCGCGTGTACGAGATTTCGGCGCACGTTAAGGATCTCCAGGTGGTCAAAATTAATCCGGACCCCTCCACTCCGGCGTGCCTCATCGTCTCCGTTGCGTCGGCGCGTTAAACCTTGCAACCAATCAATCAACTCTTCCAACGACACCTCGTATCGCTTGTGAACTGCCAACCCTGTATTCTCCAAAAAATGCGTCCGCCGAGTGATCAGCCGTTCGTTGAAGGCGAAAAACAAACGAAAAGTGAACACGCAGCTTGTGTGTGTGGTTACTAAAACGTCCATTCGTTGATTTCGCTCCGCATTTGTAAACAACGATAGTTGAGCGTCCTCCTCCTCCCCCCCCCCTCCCCCCCCCCCCCCCATGTCTAGCGAAATATCAGTGCATTTCGCATCTAGTTGGTCTGGTGAATACTACCTTGCTCAAACAAACGTCTTTAGCATTTCAGAAGCTGCACTCATTTTTTTTTTCATTCCCCTACGACTATTCTTTTTTATTCCTTACTTGCAGACCTTTCATTTTCCCGTGGTTTCATTAACATATACCTTGGTTCTTACTATAAGGCATGAGTGGGCACATATCTGACAATGCACAGGCTTTGAGTGTACTTAACATTTTTGCGTGGCTTATATTCCCATAAAAGGCACAAGTTTTTGTCAGCTATTGGGTTATCACATCCCCGAAACATATTTTTCTACGACGTACATATTCGAAGAAAAGCCGCATTTGTTTGCGCTGCAAAACGAACCAACCTCTTACAGTGCCAATATCAGGTCTAAACGAGGCGATCACTTGTGCTGACGTGTTCGAAGGTGACAGCGGTGATATGCTGCTGCCGTCGCCGACGCCCGCAAGAGCGGCCAAGAAGCGCGCAGGTACCGCCTCCCCGGGTAGCTCTTGTTGGCGTTAGAGCGCTCTACCAAGACGCAGCTGCTTTTTTTTAAGTGCCCTAAACGTGCAGTTAGCTTATAGATGTCACCATAACAAGTTGTTTAGTGCGCGGAAAGGCAAAGAGAAGCGAAGAGAACCAAAACACTGCATGACCACCTATCAGCAACGAAGCGCTAATCCCGCAAACGCCGCGGAGAAGCGGCGGCAGGCGGCGCAGCGATCGCGAATCTCGAGGCGTATACGGCGCCGAGAAACTTCCGATGGGGTTGAGTCAACCCCGCCAGAAGCTTCCCATGCTGCCTCACGTGGTCAGCTATGCCTGCGAAAGCGCCACGAAATACGGCGTTAGCAGTCGATCGCTTGAAACTACATGAGAAATGAACACCACCGGAATTTTTTCAGTGTGCATGGAAGTTGCCCCAGAAATCCATTGTCTGCGAAACGGGGTGCTGGTGAGAGGTTATGATTTATACTTCTATGTTTCCACCTGGAAATCCTCACCAAGGAGACGCAACAAATCCCTACCCACGCCATTTTTTCGCCCCTGATCTCTTCTGTGGCGGTATTTTAATTTCGCAGTTAAAAGGTGGCGTAAAAACGGCACTGCGCCAGCGTCGCATAACGGGGAGTCATGAAACACTCGAAGATTCCAAAGAGGGCGACACTACTATAGTGTAAGGAAAAATTGATTGATTGATTGTAGGGATTAACGCGCCGACGCAACGCAGGCGATGAGGCGCGCCGTAGTGGGGGGCTCCGGATTAATTTTGACCACCGGATGATCTTGAACGTGCGCCGAAATCTCGTACACACGGGCGTTTTTGCTTTTAGCCTCAATCAGAAAAGCGGCCGCCGTGGCCGGGAATCGAACCCGCGTCCTCGTGCTCAGCAGCGCAACGCCTTAGCCACTGAGCCACCGCGGCGGGTAGTGCGACATGGAGTTTCTCAATATTACCTAGAGCGGAAAGTGTCGCTGCGATCGCACGCCGACATGGGAATTGTGGGTAGTGTGCGAATCGGATTGGCAGCAAGTGGCTAGTGCAAATAGCTATGGATTAGGCTTCTCGGTTCTGAAGCGTTTTTTAGTTCTGTTTTCGGGATGCCCTGTTTGGCATTCAATGGCTATCACAGACATGTCTAAACAGCAGCGTGATTACCTCTTAACGCATGTGCTCGCGTTAGTGGGGAGTTTCTTCAGATGAAGGGGTGACCACATGAAGCGACGGCGACAAGCGACGCGAAAAACGCAACCCAAAAGGTGCAACAACAGAGTGTACTTGGCCAAAGCGACAAGCGAAAAAAATTAATACACTGCCGCCGATGTCCTCTGTCGTCGTCGCTCGTCGCTACAGTTTACTGTATCGCCGCTGCCGCTCGCTTGTGGGCTGCTTCTGGCAGGAAAAAACCGAGCGAGGGCCCCGGCGGCCGCTTGCTGCATTATACCGCTTCCCGCTTGCTGCTGTCGCCACTAAATAAGCTTCGCTAGCACACACAATGCGTTTTCTGCACCCATTCTGTTACAATTTTCGTGTCGCTCGTCGCCGTCGCTGCGTTTACTTACCCCTTGAAGCATGCGTTGCCTTGGACAGACGCAATGGGGCAACATATATAGCAACTCGACAAGCCATTATTTATTTGCCATTTGAAGCATTCATGCAATTTCATAATGCTTTGCGCGCGTACTTGAAGACTTACTTGCGGTAACAGGCTTCGCTTCCACGTTAATTTATACCTGCTTATACAAAACAAATAAATACAACGCGATTACATCATTCTCGCATCTGTAATGCTGCATCGCCTGCCAAGGCGCGTAGCATACGATAATGAGACTAATGAGATGAAGCAAGAACACAGCTTTAGACAATATAAATAATTTTTTTCAGCTAAATATTACAACAAATCAAAGAAAACCTCACCCAGTTTGAAGGATGTAATAACTTAAAAATATATCCGAGACGACCCGCTGTGTCTGGCAGCGTGAGCCAAAGGCAGGACCTCTACTTTTTTCTTTTCTTTGTAACCATCTAATTTGTTTTGCAGCATAAGACCTCGAACACAGTGCCTTACACAAAACAAAATTTGTTGACAGCGGCACTTTCGGCAGCAATTTTTTAAACAAAAACTCAATTTGCGTAGCCACAAAGTCATTTCCGGCCATGCCATGCCGAACTCCCGGCCGAACTACACACTATGGCGGCACTCATGGAGGAGTAGAGCGCTTCCGCCGAATCACGTTGACGCTAGCGCCAGATTCCACTCTAGGTAAGCTAGTGAGAAACTCTATGAGTGTGAGGAAAAGGAACAACTGAATATTTTTTTGATAGGGCTGCTGCTTATTGAGCGAGCCAGAGGCAACCAGTGTCGCCAGACTGCTAAGAATAAGACACTGAATTTGGGGGTTCTACTGGAAGAAAAGCACCGTAACTGGAACTTCAGACGCTTGAGCTGTCTGGCACATGGCAAATTAACCTAAACTTGGGACCGAGGAGACCTATACTTTATGCTTCATATGCGGGAATTATAAACACGTGGCGATATCGGATCTGAATTAATGAGCCTGCATAAAATTCGAGCCCTGAAATTCGACACTTCCTAGGTCATTTAGAGTTCCGCGAAGTGGCGCACTAATTGGTCCGAATAGTTAATAAGTAATTATATGTAAGGTAGGGGGTCGAGCGCGTTCTTCATTTGCGAACCTGAAACTTTGATGCGATGGAACTAATTATCATCCGCTCCCAATTAACGCTGCCCCAGATGGAGAAACATTAAGACGGTGTGCTCCCAACTTCTATACTAGCGCTTCAGCCTGATGCTTTCGTTTTTATTTCAGATTGCCCTGAGCTCTATTACACGCAGAATAATTAGTATTAATTGCGATAATTCCGTTATAAAGGAGGAAGTGAACTCACGGGGGTGAATTGAGAAGTAGGAGCGTATTGAATAGACACAAAAAAGTAAGCCACCAGTCAATACAGCGGAAAGAGCAGCTGGCTTTCCCATTTTTACTTTATATGTTACGTATGTATGCATAGAGAGAATAAGGGTTGGCAGTCAAGAATGCATTGGAAAGCAAAAGGGAGAATGCGGTAGGTCATTGAAACAGGTGAATTATTTGGAAAGACAGATAGAAGGTGGAGAAAAAACGCCCACCGGGTGGGATCCGAACCCACGACCTCCAGAATACGCGTCTGGTGCGATGGTGCATTTTTTCTCCACTTTCTTTCTGTCTTTCAAAATTCTTCATCTGTTTCAATGACCTACCGCATTATCCCCTTTGCTTTCCGAGGCATTCTTGAATGCCAACTCAACAAAAAAAAAAAAAAAAAACTCACAAAGAGCGTGAGAAAATAAGGTAAGAATAGACCGAGAAACAAGCATGAGAATGAATCAATGAATGAATGATACTTCATTAACGTAAATATGGCGAATCTAATACGAGAAACACGAGGAAAACATTAAAAAATGAAGTTTACCGGCGTTCCAAATGGAGGAGCAGACATATTATATAGCAATCAAAGGACACATGGAAAACTAGTTTGAAAAGAAGGTGACCATTAGTGAATTGTTGGGAAAGAAACCGGAGAGGTACACGAGTTAACTAAATGTGTGTGTTGAAAATTTTATTCAGTAGCGTTTGTCCACAAGTTTGGATTTTCTGTCGTGCGCCGCTAATACTGAAATATAACACACTATTAATGATTTGGAACTTGCTCCTGACTTGAATTGTTATCGGATAAAGCCGCGCTGGCAGTGCTCAATAAAGGGGTTTAGAAATTATTTTCCCCAATTAGAACTGTAAGCTCGTGTTCTAAACGTAGCTGTTGCTGTAACAGTCTGATTTTTGTTAAATAGGAGCGCTGGAGGTACATACAAGCGTGTTTTAATGTCCGTCTGGCCGTATACCACCAAGACACAAAAACGGAATTCGTGCGCTCTTTTCGTACTTGCCTTAAATTCTTTCTGCGAGCGTTAAAGGAGCCATGAAGACAAAATACAAGTTGGGTTTATTAGAAAGACTGCTTAGTCCCGATAACAATGATACCAATATCATCGGAATCTTCGAACAAATAACGGAGATATGAAAGAAAACGTGTGAAGCAGTCGCGACCCCCTAGCCAATTTCCCGCAACTTTTCTATGACATCACGGAACCTTGTTTGTGCGATTGGCGGCCACCTAACTGACCTGTCGCGACGACACATGACTGGACGTCTGTAATGGGGCCTTAGTTGCATTTGACCGCATCACTTGACTGCTAACGTGCAGGTAACGCACTGAAAATTATGTTTTATTGTTGGCCCGTATGACGTCATTCTTGCTCATTACACGTCACTGTGGCCCAAAATTTGAAAGTTTTTAAATACTTCTTGCTTTTTTTTCGTTAAAAAACATCTTTTGTGGCTGTAATGGAGCTGAGTAAGATACTGAATACAGTTCTTTCAAATTAAACTAAGTTGTATTTTCTCTTTATGGCTCCTTTAAATACAGAAGCGGTTAGCATGATAGTGAAGTTGATTACCTTTTCGCTTTGCAGGATTGAAATTCATTTCCATCAAGTTCCCCACCAGCAGTGGTTGAAAGACGAATCAGGCACAGCTGCTGTACGCCTTTGAAGTCATCTGGAAGAAACAAGGACATCGCTCAGAAAAAAGAAGGCCGCACAAGTTAAACTATTTTACGCCAATTTGATGGTTACAAATTGATATATATATATATATATATATATATATATATATATATATATATATATATATATATATATATATATATATATATATATATATATATATATATATATATATATATAGCCAATATAGACATTGAAGAATATTGCAAAGCACGGAAAAATGCCTAAAATCGTCTTGCACTGCGCTATTCTGGTTAACGTATAATACATTAACTACAGTAATATACGATACACAGCTTTTGAGGCGTGCACTAAACAAACTAAAGCCCCTTATGAGCAAGACGATTAAAACGCAAAACT
Source organism: Haemaphysalis longicornis (assembly GCF_048455015.1). Taxonomy (NCBI): domain Eukaryota; kingdom Metazoa; phylum Arthropoda; class Arachnida; order Ixodida; family Ixodidae; genus Haemaphysalis; species Haemaphysalis longicornis. The sequence continues at coordinate 132,887,894 of NW_027526445.1, forward strand.
TTCTCCCTGCAACCTGAGTCAATGTCAAAGTCCAAAATTCAAACTGCTTCCACCATGTCTAATTGTTTCGATCGAATAGACGTCGGCTTTATAGCACGAGGGACGCAGGTTTGATTGTGACCACGGGAAAAGTTTCTTTTTCTTTTTGTGCCTTTATAAAGTTGGCTTTCCTGAAGTACCTTCTTGCGTACAGTCGCCATCATTGAGCCAAAGAAAGCTTCAGTTTATTTTACGCGATTTGTAAGGAGTGAGTCTTTTCACAATGTTCTCCCTTTATTTCTCCACTTGGTAACTTTATACACTTTATAGTCATTCTTCGCTAGCGTAGTTGATAAGTCCAACAACCAGCGTGGGAAATAAGTCGACAAATATCCAATTGCAGCTTGCCTGTGAAAATTAAAAGCGGTGTTCAAAGCACCAAAGCTATACTTTGTATAGCTTCGGTGCATTGTATACGTATACACGTATACAACGCACCGAATACAAACGTATACATACGTATACACGTATGTATACGTATACACCAATACACGTTGTATACGTATTACGCCAGGTTCCCACTATTGTGGCAGCTGCCGTAACCTTTCTATAAAATGGCGTCATCTGCGTGTCGGCCAACCGAGGTACGTGAACCGCCATTTCTAACGTCTACACATTTTGTTATTACTGCTGTATGACTGGACTGGACAGAATATTATTGTCACCTGCTAAGAAGGCATGGACGCGGTGTCCAATTTCTGCTTTCGTCATCACGAAGGGTAATGGGCAGCTCAGAGCATGTGCGGCTGCCTAGAACGAGTCACTGAGCGTATTAATTGAGGAACTGCGGGTTCGAATGGTATAAAGATGTGCCTTCTTTTTAACATTCAGGAGTGAGCACCTTTGTCAGAATTGGCTAAACTTGTATTGATGTGTGTAGCATTTAGAGCATTAAAAATATAAGAACGCGCCTGGGGAAAATTTCCCCAAAATAAAGTTTCCGAGTTACGCTCCCAATACTCCTATGCCTATAGCTTTCTCACAAAATCGGGCCTCGCGCCATGACTTCAAACTTTTCACATTTCGTTTTTCTTCACAGTGAGAACCCCTCGAAAGAACAAAAATCTTTCCAATCGATTTGGTTGGTTAAAGGTGACAGAGTTCGGTATAGAAATTAATGCAAACCAAGCATACCCTTCAACCTTTCGTCAGTGCCTGTGCACCCATCAAAAAATTACACTCTATCGCGTGGCACCTCTTTGGTTCATGGATATGGAACCGAAGTAGGTTTCCACCGTACTCAATAAACTTCAAACAAAAGCTTTTCTCAGATACGACAAAGAAACAAGGGGGGGGGGGGAGGGCAGAGATAAATAAAATCACATTTCATCGTGAAAGGTTAGACGACGACAACATCAACAGCCCAGAACATTGACAAAACAAAGAAACGAGCGCAAAAAATAACGCCACTGAGATTGGGGCGACCGGAAGCGACAGCGCCCATTCGGTGCCTTGAATAATGATGCTGCGGCGCGCACGCGGCTAAGCCAAGTCGAGCCAAGCCCAGACAACAACGCTGTTTTACCGCTGCTTCTTTCTATTAGCAAACAGATTTTGCCGCTCGCTCTTGTATTCGCCATGTTGCTTTACCCACGACAAACGACATTTTCTTGCTCAGACCTCATGCCACTTAACAAACGACCCATGCGATGCTCGCTGAAGCCAAGACAAGCCAAGCTGAGCCAAAGCCGAGGCAAGCTATCTCGGGTCGGTAGTCTGAATGCTTTTGTTGAAGGCACACAGGCTTTTGTTGGCTACACGCGCAAGGCTGGGCAAATGGTATTTCGTATCGGAAGCAGTTTAGTTCAGTCATTTTTTTTATGTATATTAGCACTAGCGGGAAAAAAAAGTTACAAGAGAAACGACGCGCCACAAGCTCGGTAGGTTCATTTATCTCGTTTCCATTGTTCCGGTAGTCGGCGTGGCTTCACAGTATGTGTATCATCGCAGGCGCCACCGGCTGGCAAAATAGCTTCGCTGCAACTTTATTCTGCATCTTCGCGTTATCTTTCACGCCATTTTCTCTTTGTTAAACGCCCATGCGGTGGCTCATCGCCATTCGTGGAATATTTTTGTCACTTCTTTGTACCGAATACATCGCCGTAATGGGCTGTGATCCGGTCTTGCTGTGAAAGAGCTCGTTCTTTCAGCGGGGCGCCTGGCTTGGTTTTGTCACAGACCGCTGAAAGGGTTGATCGTGTTCACGTTGAATCCCGGAACGGAAGGCGAAGTCGGAGAGTCTAAAACAGTAGTTCAACCAGAATTGCGAGGGTTAATTATGATGGGAACTTCGACGAAACACCGGATTATTATTTTTCAAGGTAGAATGTCCCGTTAGAGTTCGCCTCTAACCTCAAATGTGCATAATGTACAAGTTCCTACGCTGTGAGGAAAGTAACTATACGGAAAATAATTCGCAAATTCTTTGTGATTTCACAAAGAATTTGTGAATTCTTTGTGAAGATGGTAAATTCACAACGAATTTACCTTCGATTGAGATACAAAGCTTACCCTTCGAGTGAGAATGAAATTATTTCTGCCAGAAAAGTGGGACAAGGACCTTTCAGTTTCGTCAACCTTGAATGTTAAGGTTTTGCTTTAAATACTTTGGGGTCCAAAAGCTTCTGGTCTGGCCTATAAATTTCCATCAAGGAGTATATATACGCCGCGTCAACGAACCGTATGTATAGATGTAGTAATGCTGGTGTTCGACGCGAGTTGTACTTAAATTCAAGAATAGAGTTTTGTCTATCAAAGTTATACACATGAACTACGAAGTCGAGAGCGTGACGGAATCCCGTCTGGGCTGTAGGCTACATTCGGAACAAAAAAAAGAGACGCCGACCAGTCCAAACAAAACGTACTGACGTGTCGGCTTCCAGCACGGAAGTCGACACGTCAGTACGTTTTATTTACACATGAACTACGAAAGAGATCGCAGTAGTTCCACAAATTAAGCTAAACCGCCTCGGTTTCCCTAACGTGCACCCAAGCGGGGTGCTTACTGGCATCTTTGTTTTAGAATAGCATGATAAATGCCAGGCTCCTCCCCGCACGCATCTCTCGTACGCGGCAAAATAATGTGCATTCGCACTGTTATCGTGATCATCATAATCACCCAGGAATGACAAATGTAACCATGATCATCGTGGCAAGAATCAGCTGGTGAGAGATAGGACAGCGGAAGAAACGCGCACACGCGCACTTACGCACGCACTGTCGTTCAGCTTTCTTGGCCGTGTCGTAGTTTGCGCTTGCTTCAGTGACTAGCTCGTTCCTCCATTTTGTCTTAGCCAAAAGTCAGCCTAACATCACTCGAAACGACACGCGGTGTAGTTCGCAGATGCGAACAATGAAGGCAGGCCTGCAGGAGTGCGGCCTGCCTTCACTGTTCCGTCAACAACCCCAAGACCTAACCTTTTAGAACTCCAAAGCACGCTTCCCTTGCCTTCCGCCAGGTGTTTAAATCACGAGAAGTTCGGAAACACGTCTCTTTTTTTCCAGAACAGACGCCAGTAATACTCACACAAAGACGTGGGCGAAGTAGTGGAGAAAACGAAGCCGCACGAAATGTCTGGAGATACGGCATGTCCCGAAGTATATCATATTCAGACGAAATAATAAAACTGCGCTAAAGACAAAGGACGAATTCGTGCTCGTCTGTCGCGCAATTTTATTCCTTCGTCTGTAATTGACCAACTAGCCAGCAACCGAGTCCTGTTAAATCATATTCGCGCTTCTGGACTCCCTCGTCATCACCATTATTGTTCACTTAGTCATCGCTAAAGTTTAGCAACCGGAGTGGTGCAGTCCGGTATAGCACGCTAACGTTGCTTAAAGGAGCATAGCGTACCACAACTGCATTCACTGTGTTCGGAGATACATTTCGCTAACGCTGCGTTGAAAGGAGCTGTCTGCACTGTTCACTTCAAAGTTTGCAACATCGTTTCCACCGCATTGTGCGAATACGATTAAGTCTCACCGCGAGTTCTGCGCGCATAGGGACGTCTCTTTTCACGACGTATACGACAAAGCGTCCGGGCATTGTAAGGAGGAGAGTTTTCGCAATGGCGCATCTGCTGCCATATTTTGGTTGCTTTATCCTCGAAAGAGCCGAGAAGATGGTATAGTGACTGACGCCACACGCACTCAGCGACAGCAAGCGGTAAGCAATGGTTGGGAAAGCAATTGCGTGATCAAAGCTTTTTATCTAGAATCGAGAAGCAGCCCATCCTTGCGGCTTACATTCGGTAGAATAAATCACTGCCTCACTGTAGACAACCATGAAATGACGGAGATTACGGTTTAACTAGTGTGAAATGTCGTTGTTGAATTACGACATCATGAACCATGGGCAGAGTTTTTTCCCCTTTTGTTCATGTGTTTAGTACCGGGATTGCCTAAAGTTAGCCAGATTTATTTTTTAATCGGTTAACTGTCGAGACTAGGCTTTGAGGCTGGAGTTATGCGTAGCGTGCGGGTATGGATTCAACGTCGCACAATAAAATGGGGCTGAGAAAAACCGGCGGGGCGCACCTAAGCCTCCCCTTATTATGTAAAATTGCCTAAGCATCCCTTTTCGCTGAGATATGTCGTCGAGTTTCGTCGCTCGTTATCCCGATCGACTGGGTAGGCTTCTCTGCTACCTAATGTGGGAAAGCAATCTTTACGGGAAGCAGAGTCGAAAACCTCTTTTAAAGTAGTTTTCACTACTTGGCAGAAATGTATGGCTGGGTATTGAGTTAGTGTCGCGGCTTTGGAGTCCCGTGTTTAGTGTTCTTAAAGGTGTTATGTCGCAAAACACGCAAGAACGCGATATTCCTGTATGAGTACAGCTACGCAACATATACTACGGAAAAGTCAGATTTACAAAAACCAAGCTTTTGACCCATCTTTGTTAAAGTCGTCTTCACTACTTTACAGAAATGCGTTGCTGAGAAGGTAGCTTTTCAGGGGCAAGATAATCAGTTTTTTTTTTTTTTTTATCAGAATATGAAGGTTGCGCAAACGTTTTCTTGAATCTCCCGCCAGACAGAACTTCGCCGAGGGCTTCAGGGGCGGTATTTTCGTAACTGCCCCTTTTGAAAACGTCCCTTTTGAGTCCCTTTCATCGTGACGTACTTCCGGTTAAGCAGTGAGCGTTGACAGTAGGTTTATTGCGCTTGCGTTACGTCACTTCCGGTTGTTTGTTTTTAGCCAATTAGGGCTCGCCAAAAGGGACACTTTTGAAAGGGACGCGAAAGGGACAAAACTCGAGAATATCGCCCCTGGTCGCTTTGTTTGGTTATGCCGATCTGGCGCTGTCGCTTTCTTCGCCAACTGAGTTATGCTCTTGTGTTAAACCAGGACGTTCTACCACCGCCATTTACTTGACTACGCATGCGCTGTGATATCGACGCAGCCGCTGGAATGGTCACAGTAACCCGATCGCTTCGTGATCAAACAGTCAAGTATGTTCAGTTCATAAGAAACTAAAGGGGAACGCGAAAAAACAACGGTATTCACCTACGCCATTTTTTTCTCAGTATGGCAAACAGAATGAGCTGAATTCTCGGAAACTCGTGGAACCTGAGTAGGAAACGAGCATGGAATAATCGCTGGTCGTAACGAATGTCCCGATGGCGAACAGGGGGAGAGATTGTGTTCAGTTCATCTTGCGCAATCCTTCCCCGACTTTAGGTTCAACTTGATTTATCGTCAAATAATAATTAACTTTTTTTTTGTTTCTGCAGGTGATTTTTAACTCGAACTACAACTGAATAAAGATATCCGATGAGCTGGCGCTTTTTCTTTGCGAGTGTTTTCTTTTCTTGTATACATAATAAAATTATGTTTCCCCTTCTTAGGTAAAATAAAATCATTAGAGGGACAAACTTTCTTCTAATACCTTTCTGTGTTAGACAAAGAGTCTGGATTGAGTTCCAGTGGTAAAGGCATTTTCAACAACTTTATGGGGGAACCAAACTGTGAACGAAAACAACTGTCCGTTTCCACCGTTGTTTGCCACCGACTTGAGAGGGCTGTAAGCCAGTCACGAGCGATGCTCAGAAAAAAAAAGGGGCACTTACTTCGTCCAGAACTGAAGTCAAGCGCTCTAAACGTGGAACAGCTCTGTTCAAATTTGGCGCGAAAAGAGACAAAAGGAATAAAAGGAGGAGAACGACAATATGGGCGCTCCACACGGCCAAGAAACGAACGCTTTACTCCAAGGGTTGTCGCAGTCGGCAAGAGGAAAAATAAAAAGACCTTACCACCGTCTCTCTTACGTCCAAACAAGAGCAAACCGTTCTGGGCATTTCTAAGACGTCGGGGGTCTTGAAGACAGAAGGGGACGACGAGGAGCAAATATCGATGTCGAGAGATCGGCAACGAATGGCGCAAGTGGGCTTTGTTTGCCATTTGGGCTCGAATGAAGTCGGCCATTCTTATTTCAATCTCGAGAGAGCGAGCCCGTGTTGCAAGGAATCGCCTCGCCTCTCGGGGACGCAGAGGGCATGAACAAAACGCGAAGGGACCTTTCCTTTTATGCTTTCCCAAGCAATTTAACGCTCCGAAACACGCGCAATAGCATGCGAAACTGGGTGCAGAGTTGAATGGGGGACTCTTTTGTGCCGCGGACGTGCCGCTGTAAACACACGAGGCCGCGCTTCAAACGGTTCGCTCCTGCGCTGGCACTTTATCGACTGCGTCTCAGAGATCCTTCAGGCGTGGTGGTTGGAGAAAAGTTGGGTGGCCCGTCGTTTTTTGAGCGTTGCTTCCATGTCGATATACTTTTTGTTTAAATGAAGTTAGAGCGAGTCGCAGCTGTCTGGCTTTGTGTACGAGGCAAGTTAGGTTTGTGCGCTATTGCATCGTTTCGGCGAGCGTTAAACGCAGGAGGGAGATAAACATGCGAAAGATACGCGTAAGAACGATGAAGGCACACTGCGACAACTTTGCAACCGTGTAAGTGCACTGGAAAGGAGTGCGAAATCGCAGCATGGTGGCGTGTTAGAAGACCGGTTTAGGGAGAAGCCCCAATGTGGGGTAAGTCGCTGCGAAGGGAAAATTCCGCATCCACCTGGAATGCCGACCACGAGAGGTGGTCGGCAAGTCCCCCTACCGGCCAGAATCAGCCAGTCAGCCACGCCAACTTGATTTTATTAGAACACACTATATAGAGAATAATTGTCGAACGCTGCCCCAACAACAGTTAGTTCAGCGGGCACTGTCCAAAGGCGCTTCAAAGGGACTCTGCAACTCTTCCGACAAACGCTTTCACTCCCTCCTTGGCGTCTGGAAGCACTGCGAAAGATATAGGTATCGCCACCACGGAGCGGCACCGCGTGTTTCGCTCGTCGCAGCAGATACGCCTTCCGTTTCTGCTTAGCTCTTCTGGCGTTCTTTTTAATGTGGGTATTGATTACGTTCATTCGTGCAACTGAAGGAAAGCCGGCCAATAGGCGCTACACCGCTGCAATGACGTCACTCCAGCGGTAGAAGAACGCGAAGAGCGGGTGAGAGACAAAAATCTGTTGAGCAAGTGTCTAAGTTAACTGCTGGGCGTAGAAGAGTAATTTTTGGCCGATGTACTTTGCGACCTTCTAATCTAAGTATTGGATGTGTTGGTTCACTGAATTCTGCAAGCATTTGAGATTTCAAAAAAAATTTCAAAAAAGTATTGCAGGGTTCCTTAAAGGAGCCATGAAAAGAAAATACAACTTCGTTTAATTTGAAAGAACTAGGATTCAGTATCTCACTCAGCTCCATTAGAGCCACAAAAGACGTTTTTTAACGAAAAAAAAAGTAAGAAGTCTTTAACAATTTCAAATTTTTCGCCACAGTGTCGTGTTATGAGCAAGAATGGTGTCATACGGGCCAACAATAAAATATAATTTTCAGTGCGTTAACTGCATGTTAGCATTCAAGTGATGCGGTCAAATGTAACTAGAGGCCCCATTACAGAGACAGACGTCCAGTCATGTGTCGTCGCGACAGGTCAGTTAGGCGGCCGCCAATCGCACAAACAAGGTTCCGTGACGTCATAGAACAGTTGCGGGAAATTGGCTAGGGGGTCGCCACGGCTTCACACGTTTTCATTAATATCTCTGTTATTTGTTCGAAGATTGCGATGATATTGGTATCATTGTTATCGTGACTAAGCAGTCTTTCTAATAAACCCAACTTGTTTTTTGTCTTCATGGCTCCTTTAAATGTTTGTGCATTGTTAAGGTATTCTCCCGTTTTCATCTGTCCCCAGCAAACGGATCTACTAGCTACCTATAGACTGCTATTTCACCGAGCTGAACTGGTGCCAGTATGGATTGCGTCAACGAAGATGACGTCATCACTTCCGGTCGTTCTACTTTCAATGACGCCACTCCTAGTGACGTCACAATTTGTGTTTTCACGTTTGCCATTGGCACCATTTTTGAGATGGGAGGCCTCTTCGTACCAGTAATTTCGCACCGTACTTGCGGTGGCCTTGGGCCCACCAAGGACACGCGCATGTGAGTTACGTAATCATTTGCATCAACCGGCATTGTAACCCAAAGTTAGCTTTGCCGCAATGCGTTTTCGGCGCTCGTCACACCAACAGCTAGACCAGAACCAGCTTCGCCTGTAGCACTGACGCTGGGAAGGCATTCAATTAAATATTCTCCGCATCATAGTTTCGATTAAAACATACCGCTTACTCTGCCCTAGGAATCAATACGAGATGAAGAAAACGCAGCTTGCAATTCCCCCTTTTCCCCAAATCGCAATGCAGAGGCAAAAAAATCTGCAAGAATTCAGGGAATTGTACACTAATGCGTTGTATTCTTATGCGGTTTGTCTATAGCGTGAGTTCTTTACAGCCAAATATGGCTATGAGTAGCGAAAGACGTTCTGTCTGAGCACGTTATTCTTTTAGTTTTCTTTTATTTTTTCGTCACCGAAGAAAATTGATATCATTACAGCGATGAAGTGGCTTTACTTCGCTAATGATGTTTTTTTTTCGTAGTTGCATCGCGTACTGCAGATTTGGTGTTTTCACGATATTTTTATTCGTGTTTCTGACGTTATTTTTTGGAGTTTCTCTTTGTTTGGTGTTCGGTTTTTTTGGGGGAGATGTATAAGATGCAAATTTTTGATTTTGTCAGATCATATTAGGGAATTTTTTTGTTTTTTTCACTTCCGTTTTCTTTGTTTTTCGAAATTATGTTCGGCAAATTATCTCCATTTACGCTATTATAACGATTACCGGTGTTACTTCCACCAAATCTGTATTTTTGTGGAAATGGAGGGCGTTCCACGATCCTGGCTGTGGGAGTCCTCGGCAAAGAATGCTACGCGTCAAAAGCGAGTACGCATTGACTTCGAACCTCCCCAACTACATTCAAGTAAACAGGCTGCTGCTGCTGCTCATGTCGATAAAATCAACGGGCCGATGCTTCCGTGGAGGTTCATTACGGTCGCACAAAGTGAAAAACCCGGAACACGCCCACAACGAACAAGTATAAAAAGAGAGGATTATACGTCGGCTCCGGCTCCCTGCGGCAAATCCCTCGTCTCATCTCGATAATGGGCCGGATAAAGTCTAAATACTCGGACGCAACGAGACGTCTCCATAAACGGGAAAATAAAAGACAGAGCGCAATGTAAGCGAGCACTAAAAGAGGGAAAAGGACAAAAAAAAAGGGGGACTGCCGCAGGCAGCGATGGTTTATGCGCCCGTCAGGGCGCAGTCATAAAGGACGACAATCGGCAGATACAAGCCATCCCCCGAAAGAACCCCTTCCGGAGAGAAACGCCGAAGAAAAGCAAGACGACGGCAGAGGTTGGCGAAGCGAAGATTAGGGTGCAGCGGCGAAGAAGCCGGGAAGGGGACGGGAAGCAACGTATCAGCTCATCCTCTCAGTCTTTCGGGAACGGACGGGACAATAAACAACGGATGAAGTATTACTACCCATGCCCCCGCTCTTGTCTCTGCACACGCTCTATTACATCAACCGGCGCGCTTTCGTATTAGTCCATTCGAGGGGGGCGGGCCCTGTAGCGTATCGAGTGTTCCAAGGGAAACGGCAGCTGAAGGCAGACACCGAGCATGGCATATCGACTTAGATGCCATATGGTGGAGAAGGATGGCGGGGCACGAAGGGCTTCAATTATCTCTCAGTGTACCGTCTTTTCTTCCATCCTGTAGCCTCTTCGTATACGTTATATCCCAATGTTATCTGCAGTCTGTGATCATTCCGGCTTCTTATTCTTCTTCTCCTTCTTCTTCTTCATCAAGTTTTCCTTCGCAGCCAACTTGCACCAAACCTACATATTTTGTATAGTTTGTCAGGGTAGGTTATTCACGTCCCTTGCTGGTTTTGTGCAAGGAGGAGGTCCCGCAAGGATGCGTACTCCGCCTCTCATGTTCATCCCCACCCCCTTCATTTATTTTTTTATTCCCGGATCTCTTTGCCGTATTCCTCCTCCTTCTCCTCCTCCTTCCCTTCCCCCATCCACCCCCCGTCGATTTCTCTCCACGCCATTCACAGCGAGTGCCCATCCTACCGCGTGATCTTCGTTGCACATCGTCGCTTGCGCTTTTATCAATGCTGCGGCCCTTTCGAACTATCGGGAATGCACACCCTCTCCCTCTTACCTCCCTCTCTCCATCCTCCATCAAGTTCTTCCTTTCTCCTACACCTCCCCCTCCTCCGACTCCTCCGGGGATCCCAAGCCTCTACTCTTTTCCCGCTTTCTCCCCCTCCTGGCATTTTGAGAGGCCGATTTTTGCTATCTGGCGCTCACCGCCGACTATGCGTGCAATAACGGTGCTTGGCTTCTTCTGGGATTCTTCGCTGTGCTGCTCGGCTTCAGGATGCGGAAGGAATGGGGGACGGCATGCGCGGATCCAACTGGAGACGGATTCGGGATGGGAAGCGCGAGGAGGGGATAAAGTGCAGGTCATGCCTTAACCGAATTTTCTGGACACCGCCGCACCTCCCTGTTTCTTGTTGGCCCCTATTTTCCCCTTTTCCTTACTGTTGCTTTTCTGTCGTACCCCGCCGCGGGGGTTTGGGAACAAATGGCTCTGCGTCGTGTCGTGCCGTAGAGTCAGCGGAATTTTATCAACCGGCTGGTTTGAGGAATTCCCGAAGCCGGAAATAGTTGGGGCTTTTCTTTCTCTGGGGATTTATTTGTCTATACGAGTACTCTTGTTATCCTCCGAGCCGCGTAAATTGTTTTGTACTGCTGATTGTGCTGCTGAAAGTGAGGTGAAAAAAAAAAAAATGAAAACTTGCAGTTCACGACCGTGCAATGAATTCGGTTCCTTACAATTTTAAATCCTTGGGACCCATTGCAAAACCTTCTTCTTTTTTTTTTTGGGGGGGGGGGGGAGGGGAGGGGAGGACGGGGAGCGGGGGAGGGGTGTTTGGTTTTTCTAGCTTCTGTAATTGGCCCGTAAAGTAAAAGTCCCTCTTTTCGGGTAGGAGCTACTCGGTCGCTCTTTCTAGTTGGGTGGTCACTAAATTCCCGGGCAAGAGAGCTATACGAGACAATAAAACAGGCTAAATAAAGCCCTCCACGCTAGAGGGCCATAAGCCCACAACGACGGCGATCAGGCTTCGTCGCCTGTAGGCCCGTTCTCGCTGCACTTCAAGGAATATTTTTTTTTTCGTCTTCTTTGGGCAGAATTGTGGGTCTTATTTCTTACTTCGCAGCTTGCCGACGTCCCCACCGGTGGTTTTGTCTTGTGCCGTGAACTTGCGTTTATTTTACCCTAGCCTTCAGGAATATCAAAAGCGCTTGCCTCGACAACCTTTTTATTTATTGAAGCAATGGAAGCGTTTGGGCTCGTTGGTTCATACTTCGAACAAAAACAGCGCTCAAGACGGGACCGAAAGAAGGAGGCTACACACACAGCGCTGACTACCAAGAAAGTGTTTATTTGCCTTTCAGCAATATAAACGAAAAGGTTACATCAAGATAAGGGCGGAAAGAATACAGAAACATGAAATATTACAAAAAAAAACATTAAAAGTATAGACAAGAAACAGCATCTTTGCGTTTATTTTTCTTCTTTTCGCATTTTGGGACTTGTTGCCTTTAAATGTGAAATGAAACGTCGGGGACTTCCTTTATTTCGCAGCGGTGCGTAGAACCGGAACTTGGCTGCTTGCCTTCCTCAAACTGGAGAAAACCCGGAAGAAAAATGTTGACTCCTAATCTTTCAATTCTTAAGGTAAAGTTCCAGAGAAGATTCCAGAAAAAAATATAAAAAGGTTTGGGTCTTTTACGTAGCGTCTTGCTGGCTAACTTCGCTTGCGGCATATTTCATGTCCTTAGTGTGTTCAGGGATTAGAAGGGAAAACTAGGGGCGTGCGAATATCAAATTTTTCCAATACGAATCGAATACGAATATCTATCTTCGAATATTGAATCGAATATTGAATAATTAAGGGGGGGGGGGCGTGGCTTTCAAAACCCAGTTTTTTATTTCTTTGTGGATTTTGATGATAATTCTGAATTTATTGCTGGCTTCGTTTGAGCGGCTGTATTTTTCTGCCGTTCGTGCATCTGAACGAACGATGATAAAAAAAATGGCTGGGACCAGAAAGAGGATCGCTTGGCCGATCCAATGGCACCAAATGATTGATTGTAGGGTTTAACACGCCGACGCAACGCAGGCGATGAGGCGCGCCGTAGTGGAGGGCTCCGGATTAATTTGGACCACCTGGGTATCTTTAACGTGTGCCGAAATGTCGTGCACACGGGCGTTTTTTCTTTTCGCCTCCATCAGAAAAGCGGCCGCCGCGGCCGAACCCGCGACCTCGTGCTCAGCAGCAATGGTACCAAATGGCCGCACCCGCTGGCACCGTTGCGGAGATACAGCGCTCCGAAAATTGCCGTTTTTTCGACCTTTTGCGCTGACATTTTCACACTGCAGCCAGGAAAAATATTTTTATGCCACTTTGCGACGGTTTTAGGAGGGAAAACTTCCCAAACGCACAGGATAGAAAAAAAAAGACCCCGACATGCCCCCGCGGGAGGGGCACGAGTAAATGCAGAGCATTAGCGGCGTTACGCGCGTGGCGGTGGCGATGGGTGTTGTAATGGTGGTGGTACGGTTGTTGTTTTGCGTCCCGTACAACGCTGACTCCGACGACAGCATCTGAAGAGAGCGCAGGCGATGACTGGATTGGAGCCGCGCACATACCCGATTTAATCTGGTTCGAAAAAAATTGACAGCGAAAGCGAACGCCGAGAACCGCCCCATCACGGCACGACCGCGCCACGACCACGTCACGACTACGTCACGATCACGCCACAACTGTTGTTGCTTCCGCGCCAAACTACGACGCTTGCGCGCCCCACCTGTTGCTGAACGCGATCCGAGCACGCAGAGAACACGCGAGGAGCATCGGAGAGCAGGCGAGGAGGAGTGGGGGAGAGGACGCACCTGGAACGGCTGTTGCGGACGCCGAGGCACGCCGACAACGCCGGGTGACATCGTGAGTTAAAGAAGTGCTCTGTATTTAATATAGATACCGAATATGTTCCTTTCAAAAATACGATGTTTTGTCATTTTTTATGCAGTTGAAAGCCGCGTCCCCCCATTCAAATCGATCCAAATATTCGATAATAGCCGATTATTCGAACCCTTTGGAATATTCGAAATGTTTCGAACATAGTTTTCGAAGGGAATACGAATATGACATATTTAATATTCGAGTATTATTCGAAATTTTCGAATATTCGCACACCCCTAGGGAAAACTCCACTCGCGTGGCTGTTAAACGCCTATTCGAATGAGCTACCTCGGACATTAAACATTGCTCGAAACAAGCCACGAATGTCTCGAAAGTCTTGCTCGAAAGTGTGCAGGAAAGCCATATGTGATTACTCCCCAGTGTACCGGGTGAAATGCCTTCTTTTTTCCCTCTTGTCTTTTTTCCTTTATTTTCCTTTATTTATTTATTTATTTATTTATTTATTTATTTATTTATTTATTTATTTATTTATTTATTTATTACCGCTTCGCAGTTTCACCAAACTTTCGCGAGGTTATCTGGCAGGACACCATTGCAGTGTAGATATAAAATCCATCAGATGGTGTCAAAAAAATTATACCTACCTGCCGATATCTATACCTCACGCTCAGAAGACGAAATCAAGCATCATCCACAAATGCGCTGAGACTAAGTTGTCGTAAGCATTAGTCGGTTCGTTAGCACAATGCCAGTACATCTTGAAGATAAGGCTCAGTATCAGCCCACGCTTCATACAGTAGTTATCGCAGTCGACGCTAAGACAGTGGACGTCCCCAAAGCTGCGTAATTTTCGCCTATGACCGGATCCGACAGTTCCGGAACTTTGCGTGCAAAGCTTTGAACGCTCGCAATGTAAACCACACACCTATAAACAGCCCCCCTCCCCACTTCCGCGTGTATACCTAACACTATTACTCTCTCAGCTCAAAATGTGATGGCCGAAAATGCCCCCGCGGACACCTATGCAGTTCGTATAATGTAGTCAATGAGTGAGCAAAAGTGCCCAATTCAGTGGTTCCTGAGCGTTTGGCCCTGAACGGCCGGGAGTGCGTTGTACGCGGTGCGCCGCGTAGAGCACCCTGACCCACTGCTGACAGTTGCGCCGGTGTCCGAGGCAGCGGCTCTGTGGTGTTTTAGTTCTCAGACGCGTTTCTTTTCGTTTGTTTTAAGGGGTGACCGCATGCAGTCACAGCGACGGGCGCCGTGAAAAATGTAACTCAATGGGTACAGAAATCGGGTAGTGGGTGACAGCGACGAGCGGAAAAAAAATTAAACACCGGCCGCTCGGGGCGATGACAGAGAAAGCGACGGGCCGTCATCGTCGCTCACGCCGTTCAGAAGCAGCCCACGTGCGAGCGCCAGCAACGGAGGCCTCGACAGCAGTGTGTAAATTTTTTCGCTCGTCGCTGCCGCCCACACCCTATTTGCGGTACCCCCTGAGTTACGTTATTCGCGTCGCTCGTTGCCGTCGCTGCATGTAGTTACCCCTTTAATGTCTGAAGAATGCGCTATGAAGTCACGTGACGAGTCGCAGCCAATAGGAATTCATCTCTCGCTTATGTGGGGCCCCACCTTTTTCTATCGAGCCGCTGATGCTATTGGTTCGACGATGCTCACCGAGCACCGTAAAAAATAGGGCTGCCGCAAATCCTTCTATTATTATGGTATATTGCGGGGTTGTTGAGTAGCATATAAATGATTATAGCCCGGTTGGCTCCAAAAAGCTTACTCAGAGTCGTCGAAGAGGTCAATAAACGAGACGCCAGCATGCCCTGGTTCCTAACGTCTTTTTATCACTCAGTCAGGGGGACATCTTAGCCGGCAGCGGAAGTGCGCAATGACTTCGCGTATTTACTCCTCTTTAAGAGGACTGTGATTTGGGCGAGTTGGTGAATGGTTGGGCGAGTTGTGAGTGCAGCGCTGTCCTGTCTAACTCTCGTTCTTTTTGTGCCGTGTTTTCGCGCGCTGGATTGTCAATCATGTTACTCCTCTTTAGTTCCAAGCTATTGTCAAGCTTGGGACCATGAGCTCATACACTTCTCCCCACTTTTTTTTTCCATCTGGTCTGGCTTAGGTCTTTACGGCTTTCTTTGGGGGCTTGTAAAAAGTGGCAATGCTAGAAAGCACAGGGACGCCTATTAAGATTTATTGGTTCCATTATACCCGGACGCGTGGCAACATACGTATACGCACGGAGTTTCAGTGCCTCGTTTCACCACTTTTGTGCAGTGTTTACACGACCTGGCTGGCCAATAAGGGAAACAAACCTTCGTCTGCGCATGCTCGTCGACACGTCTGGCCTTTCCGTAGCTTCCGCAGAGCTGCACAGAATTGCTGGAGTCTAGTATACAGACGTTCCGCATTCGTCCGGTGCCACAAAGCCTGATTTCCGCTCGCCTATCGGTCGAGGTCGTCGATTGCGGGGTGTATAACGCTGTTCACGCTTCGATCGTAAGCCCGCCGCCGTGATGGTCGGAGCCAAGACGAGACAAGACGAGACGATTTCATCGGTTTCGGTTTCGACCGGCCCAGCAGCCGTCGCTATTCATTCTCCCCGTCGCTTCGCGGATTCTCATCGACTGCGGACTTCCCCCTCACCCCCCTCCCCCGCCGTCGCCCCTCGGCCGTCAAAGCTAATTTGCTATTTCTTGAGGTAGAAGTGCAGAGATGAAGAAAATGAAAAAGGGAAGTGTGAAAAATGAAAAGCGAGCGTAGCGACATTGGTCGAGTGCTGAACTGCAGCGCCCCCTCATCGCCATGAATTTCTTTAATCCGACTCCCTCGTATTCGCGTTCAAACTCGGCCCAACTGCGGGCTTCGTTCCCTCCGCTCCTCATTTAACTCTTCAGCTCACACTGACGATATTCAAGAATCATCCCCACCCACGCAGCAAGGCCAGCGCTGGATATTCTTGTCTTCCGCCCTCATTTTCTAGTACCATAATTGCCTACTTTCCGCCCCCCAGTGGGAGTATGTCCGCAGTTCGAAATGGCATACTGAATATTATATATCCACGGTGGGGGCGTACCGTTCGGGCATTGTGACCTTGTAGGTGTTGAGTCTTACTGTCTCAATAGCGATTTCTGTTCTCTCTCGGCGCATAAATTTTTCGATCTTTCGATGGTGGCTTTCATGTCTCGTTTGCTTCGAAGTTTTCTATGCCTTTGCAGCTACTGCCTTCGAATTTCGATTCGCCCGCTGATGTGTGCACGGGCCGTCGTTGTAGAAGACGACGACGACGATGATGGTAGCGGTGAGGAAAAGGGATACCAGAGAGAGGAAAAATTTTACTCCGTCGTAGGTGAAGACGAAACGATTTCCGATGCATCGCTGGAGCCAATACAGAGAAGCGAGACCGTGGCCCGGAGTAATTTGAAGTCTGAGGCGAAAATCACACAGCGAGCAGCGGGGCTCATTGTCTGAGATCTGTAGATTGCAGAAATAAAGGGCGTGATAAACGCTAAAAATTCTACAGAGCAAAAAGTAATAAAGTAGTAATAAAAAACCGCTCATGGTAACAACCTTTCGGGGGAAAAACATTTTTTTTATCTACTCAAGAGCGAAGCTCAGCGGGTCATTCAGTGCGACCGGCCAAACGACCCCAGAGAATGGATGGAAAGGTATATTTTTGCTGATCCGTAGACGGAAATATACTGGAAGGCATTACGTTATCCTTTCTGATTTCGTTTTTAAGCTCATATATTTCGGAAAAATGAAAACCCATTCGAGCTTCAATTGCGGGTCATTTTGTACGCGATTGCTTTCTGTTTTGTATTACGATTCCCTTCGTAATGTCCATTCCATGGAAAACTTTTTGATTGTGGTATATATTCCTTTTTGTCATTTTTTTTCAACAAGAGCCAGCTACTTTTCTTTGACTACCGGCGAAAGTTTCAATCGAAGCTAAGGTTCAAAACGCGCCGATGTTCTGCCGAAACACACACAACATGACAATGCAAAAATAATGAAATATCTTCGCGAAATCATTTTTTCCTTTCATACCGTTAGAACATTATTGCAAACAATAGAGTCTGCGGGGTTCCCTTTGAATCATTGTGCCGCGACTGAAAGCACAGGTCGATAACCATCCAAGCAATTTCTGATAGCACTCAATGTAGTCTAAAGCAGCCCAGTATATCAAAACCTCGTATATTTAACGCAGTAGATATGCTTTCAATGTACGGCCACGGCGGGCGCTTTTCTGATGGAGGTGAAAAGCAAAAATGTGTGCTCAAGGTTTGGACGCACGTTAAAGATTCCCAGGTGGTCAAAATTAATCCGGAGCCCTCCACTACGGCACGCCTCATCGCCTCTGAAGCGTCGGCGCGTTAAACCCCACAATCAATCAATCAATCAATCAATCAATCAATCAATCAATCAATCAATCAATCAATCAATCAATCAATCAATCAATCAATCAATCAATCAATCAATCAATCAATCAATCAATCAATCAATCAATCAATCAATCAATCAATCAATCAATCAATCAATCAATCAGCAATAAATAAATAAATGCTTTCAATGTAACAAGGAACCCTGAACGTGGTGGCACAGGACCTGAAAGAAAACTACGACAACAGTTTCGATTAACACTTTTCATCACGAATACCCAAAACCATCAGCGCAGGTAACTAGACCAGCGAGCGCAGAAAAATAGCCGAAACACCTCATAGCCCTTCACATAGCCGCCATACAGTGGCCAAGGTATTCAGGAGCCAAAGTTCTTGCGCCGCGTTTTTGACCTGGCGGATATGCCTTCTCTGAGGTGCGGTAACGCCGGACGCGAAGAACCATAACTCGAGCATATTCAAAATGTCGTCGCTCGAGAGCGTAAAGGAAATTACGAAGCGTAAAGTTGACTGTTTCTCATGTCCTTCCGAGCACTACAGCTTTGCAATTCTGTAACGTTTCTTCTCTGTGTTTCTACTCTCTACAAAAGACACCGTCTCCAGAAGTCTGTGCTAGTCCACTTTTAGCATGCTTTCCGTGTGCCCATCTTAAGGGGAGTTCGAATAGACTGCGGGGATATTGTGCAATCCCTTCAATCTCACCTCTCTGTCCAAGCTCTTCTCTTTGTTTCCCCCACCTGCAGATTGCCGTCGCCATTAAAACCAACCCCAATCAGATGAGAAGACCCCGGGCCACCTCCGCGGTGAGAGTGAGGGAGAGAGCGATCAATCTGCTTCGCTGAGTGACCAAAGTGGCGATGGAAATACGGCAAAAAAAGAAAAGAAAATAACTATACAAGGGACGCGTGAAGCAGGGTATGACTAAACGAGAAGATAAAAAAAAAACGAAGTAAAAACGAAGTCGAAGGCGCCAGAAGAGAGCCTTGTTATCGGAGCGGCGTCGAGTGAACCCCAAGGGGCTAAAGGGGCAGTGCTTCGGCGTTGTTCTTGGGCGCATCTCAAGATTGGGCAAAGCCGGTAAGCGCGGCCAGCGGGAAGACACAAATGAGTTGAGGTAGCGGAGGCGAAAGAGGGAGGAGGCAGCCCGGGGAACGCTGGGAATGCGATGCAGGCGCGTACTAGAGGAAAGTTCGGGGCGTGACTCTGACGCGAAGAAGAGCCGGTATCCGCCGCCACCTCGGGGCTGTAACCTCGGGTCGCACCGGGTGAAGAGAGCGGGCGGATCTAGCGATGCCTGTGGAGCGGTCTCTAATGAGGACCCTTATCCCAGCCTTTCCCTTTTCACTTTTGTCTCCTCCTCCCCTCCCACCACAGCGTATTCACGTGCAAACATACTTTATCTCCGCCGTGCGAGTTATCGTTAACTGCGGAATTGCCTCGTTCGGCACTGGGGTAAGGGGCGAGCTGAGCTCAATACGATCGGATACGCACTTAAAAGTTGGGAATAGATGTGTATAGTAAGCAGAAAGTACTGCCGTAGAGATTTGTAGGATGAGGGACTGTTTTATGGGCGAAGCCCCTAAGGGGTACGCGCTGTTGGCGTCTCCTGTCGTCATTGTCGTCATCGTCGTATCATGCTGTCACGGTACGAAAACACCGGGAGAGAGAGAGAGAGAAAACGTTTATTTGAGCTTTCTAAAGTGGGAGTGGTTCCCTAGTCCGGGAATCCATCAAGTGAGCAGAGAGCCTTCGCTCTGGATGCCCAGACGGTCGCTGGTCACCAGGTTTTCCCACAGCTCAGGGGTGGGAAGAGGGGATCGGAGAGGTGGAAGTTTGGGATTGCGCACACACTGTATTATAATATGAGCTAGAGTTCCGGGTTGTGAACAAAACTGGCATACAGCAGAGTATTGAGTTGGAAATATACGATGCAGGCGAACTGGGTGAGGAAAGGTATTGGTTTGTAGTCTGCGGAGCAGCGATTCTTCTTCCTTGGATAGTGCAGGGTGAGGAGGAGGGAAGTGTTGTCTGTCGGACCGGTAATATTGCGTGATGTCTTGATACGTTACGAGCGGGATTGACGATGTGGTCTCCTCGGAAGCCTGGAGAGAAAGGGCGCAGGCTTGCTGATGAGCAAAGTTGTTGCCCGTCAGGGAGGAATGGCCAGTAGCCCAGATGATATTAACTTTCCGGCTGGGTTGGTGTGGTAAAAGTAGCTTTAAAGTAGAAGGGGCCACTCTCCCGGCTAAGAAGCTTCGGCAGGCAGCTTGGGAATCCGTGATAATGATTGGGTACTTCGTGTGTATGAGGGCTAAGGCGATAGCTAGCTCCTCGGCAACCCAGGTTGATGATGTTTTGATTGATGCACAGGTAATGAGGGCGCCCTTTGTGGTGACTGCGGCTACCTTGTGTTGACCATTAGGGTAGGTACTAGCATCAGTATAGGCGAAATCTGTTCTTTTTCCATAAATATTCTCATGTGCTTGGCTTCGAGCTTGTCGGCGGCCGGGATGGAGGTCAGGGTGCATATTTTTGGGTAAAGGGCGAACCTGGATGTTACTTCTCCAATGGTCAGGGAGGGGCTAACAGACAGTAGAAACACGTTTACTCCTAGCGCGAGAACGTAACGCGTACTATAAAAACACCGGGACACTCGTTTACGCCTCGCGCTAGGGAGCTACGTGCTTCAAAGACAAGAGACTTTTACAGCAAAGCTGTGTACTTCTACACCCCAACGGTTTTATCTCCGTGGGCAAAAACGACAAGGCGCCGAGAATACATTTATACACTGCATGCATCGCCCCTCTCCAGGTTTCACGTTAGTGTAGATGGCCCGGGATTGTTTTAAGAACCTGGGTATCTGTAGAGGGCATGATGAGTTCCCAGGGAGCGTTTGCACTCCGTTTTTGAAGAAGCGCGTTTGTCTGTTCGAAATTAAGTGGAAGTGGTAGCATTGTAAGTTGATGCGAATGAATGAACTACTGAAGAGCGGTTTCGCGACTTTATCGCCATTTTAATTGACAGCGAACCCAGAACTAGTTACAAGGCAACGATTCGCAATTAGCAGCCTCTCACCCAAAAATCGTAAATAAGGTATACACCACACACGCACGTACACACGCGTGCACACGCACAGATGGACACACCGGTTGCATGAATTTATCGAAACTGCGGCGTATGGACGTTGGGTTGACGAACTCCAGCCACACTTAACAACACTTCGATTTTCTTTATTTTTTCTAGGAAAAATCGTGAGTGCGCCACTGCGACAACGCATTTTGCTTCCGTCACAGATAACTGACTTTAGGGATACAGGGTTTAGGGGGGCTACTAAAAGCCAATACTAACTATTCTGACACTGAAATCCTATGACACTATCTCCTGTGACAAGTGCCCCACTGTTAACTGCTCCACCATAGGGTTTCACTAGGAAGTGGTCGACTGTTACTGGCCCAACTTAAAAATCCGCTGTTAACTGGGCCACTGTTAAATGGCCCACCTTTAAGGTCCGCTGTTAAGTGGCGCACTCTTAACTGGCCCACCTTAGAGATACGCTGCTAGGTGGCCCACTGCTAGCTGTCCACTTTAAACGTTCATTGTTAAGGGGTCCGCTGTTATCTCACGCACCATAAAGGTTCACGTTTAAGCGGCCCAATGTTAAATGGCCTATTAATAAGTGGCCCAAAGCTAACTGCCCCCCCCCCCCTTTACCCTTTAGTCCAGTGTTATACTCTGGAACAAGTTAAGAACGGCAATAGCTCATGTACGGTATCATTCCGCCTAAGCGACGGACCCGATTGTCAACGGGCGCGCGCGTTTTGAAATGAGATTGCTATGAATGCGTGATATCGTCTGCCTTTTCTCACGTAGTTCGTTTGTCGCCGCAATAGTCGTTTATAAGCATATTAAGTTAAAAAAATCACGGAAACAGCTCGTGCAATGTTCAAAATGTTCGCAGTAATGCACTACTTGCACCGCGCGGAGCAACATCCGGCTGCGGTGACGAGGCACAGCAGTAACTTCCGTTGCCGTTCTTAAGTTGTATCCAAGTATAGGTGACAGTCGAGCCGTCGCGAGGCACTCGAGCCGTCGCGAGGCACTCGAGCCGTGCGGGCTTGTCAAAAAGTCGTCATAGTGCGATAGCGCTCGTGAAAAACAATATCCGCTCATTTTTACGGCTGTAGTCGCGCGAATAACAATTCGAAATGTTTCCTGCAACCCCACCAAGAACTCTCGGACCAGTATCTGCCTTACCGCGAGCCAAACTTTACATTTAGTTTTTTTTTGTTTGAGTTATAATGAACAGCAACGCAGCACCCAGCGATTACATACACGTTTAGATAGATCTTCAGTTGCCTAATAAATTTTTAGGTCTTCGAGTGAAGTAAATTTACATTCCTGGCATAGCCGTAGCGGGTAAAGTACGTTACATTTATCGCCAAGTCACAAGACGAACGGCAAGAAAGAAAACGTGCTTCTTTTTTTTTGCTAATGGCCTTTGGAGTGGGAGTTAGGTTAGAAGAGAGTGGGCCGTATTACGACCAGCAATTTACAGCTTGACTTCGTTCCGCCCGAAAAAAAAAAATCACAGAGCATGGTCATTAAGGACCCGGTTCCAACTCTTTGAAAGGACTTGCACTCTTCCTGTACGGAAGCAGAAGAAAGATGCCGTTGGAAAAGGAAAACGAGAGAAGACGGCAGAGCATACAAGCAGTGTCTCCTCTCTATCCCAACCCGCTTTTCCTGGCAAACGCACCCCCACACACGTTCGTGTGCTCGCCTAACGGCTATACAGGCGCAGAAAGAACGATTCGTAGGGCTTGCACGGCTCAAACTTGAAGGCTCAATCTGGCGCTTTCCCATTAGCCAGTGAAGGGAGGTAGAAAGTGCAGTAAAAAGACGCTAACTGATCCTGATGCCACAAAATATGACTACGTCGCTGAATCAGCCTGCTGGTTGTCGGTAACGCCACAAAAAGGGACACTAAAAAAACAAAAGAAAAAAAAACAAAAGCAAGAAATAAAGAAGATGAGAGAAACGAAAAAGAAACGACAAAAAGAGAAAAGAGAAAAAAAGTAGAAAAGGAAAGGGAGAAAGAAAAACGTAAATGCAGAAAAATGTTGTCAACCTTGACGTAGTGTTGCCTTTTCAGATGCAGAAGTTATCTGCTTTAACTGCGCTTTGGGCTGGTGAGGTTATTTACATAAAACGGTGTGATTATTACTACTCAGCTTGGAAGGACAGCATGAACCTATTTTGATTTGGATTAAGATTGAACTAGTATGCACTTAGTTTTCTAAAAAAATTAAGGCCATCCCCCCTGATAGCACAAGCGCTACACTTCTCTGTGGGGCAATGAGGACTGGTTGATATTAAAGCCGGGTTTAGGCATTTCATAGGCAATGGTACTGGGGGAGAAGTAGAATCTCAATATATATTCTCCATCCTATTACCCACCCATCCATCCATCCATCCATCCATCCATCCATCCATCCATCCATCCATCTGTCCACCCACACCCACCCACCCACCTACCTACCCATTCATCCACCCACTCATCCATCCATACATCCATCCACCTGCTCATCCCTCCACCCGCACACCTTGTTCAACCATCCATTCCTCTACATGCCCATCCCTCCACTCACACACTTGTCCATCCATCCATCCATCCATCCATCCATCCATCCATCCATCCACCTGCTCATCCCTCCACCCGCACACCTTGTTCAACCATCCATCCCTCTACATGTCCATCCCTCCACTCACAACTTGTCCATCCATCCATCCATCCATCCATCCATCCATCCATCCATCCATCCATCCATCCATCCATCCATCCATCCATCCATCCATCCATCCATCCATCCATCCACCTGCTCATCCCTCCACCCGCACACCTTGTTCAACCATCCATCCCTCTACATGTCCATCCCTCCACTCACAACTTGTCCATCCATCCATCCATCCATCCATCCATCCATCCATCCATCCATCCATCCATCCATCCATCCATCCATCCATCCATCCATCCATCCATCCATTCATCTGTCCACCCACACCCACCCACCCACCTACTTACCTACCCATTCATCCATCCGTCCGTCCGTCTGTCCGTCCATCCGTCCATCCATCCATCCATCCATCCATCCATCCATCCATCCATCCATCCATCCATCCATCCATCCATCCATTCGCCCACTCGTCCGTGACTCTAGCAAAATGTCAGCGTCCCGGAATTTTGTGGCAGCATCTAAACGCTTAGCACACACGGGACGGTAGTAAAGGCATCCTTGGCGGCAGTAAGGTTACGTAAATGTCGGGCAAAGCATGTACGATAGAGAGAGCGGTGGCGCATTCGCACATCCGCACTCGCATAGCAACCCAGGCTTCTCTCCCGACGGCCATACCGAAGTGTTAATGATGGGGTTGGCGCCAAGGAGGCCTCTGGCGCCAACGATTAACGGTAATGGCTGTTTCTCTCAGTATGTGGACGATCGTTCATCCTGTCTGAAGGTTTAGGCAATGAAGGAGATGCCTTGTTGGTTCCACGAACGTTTGACATCTAGCGGATGACCAAGGATTCCGCCTCCTTTTCTGATATCTGGGGGCAAAAAAAAAATTGCTAGCATGACTGTTTGGAAAGGCCAAGGTTATCTTCTTTTCAACTGCCTACTCGTTATTTTTTCATCTGGCACGATTGCATTGATTGTTATCAGCACCCTCGGCTCCGTGCCGGATATTATTGCGCCGTCCAGAACCCGCACTCAGCTCCGCCTGTCGGCGAAGTCGCCAACTGGGATGCAATTATTTCGGGATAACGGAAAATCACACGAGCTGGTAAACCCATGCGGAGTGAGGTGCCGCAACCGTCCACTGAAAGGCTCACAGATGTGTCCTGCAGAAAGGGAGGGCATTATTTTCGAAGAGCACTTTCGAAACTGGCGCAATGAAGGATCCGTTGGTTGGCGTTTTTTGTACAGCTAACGATGGTCCTCGCTAAATCAGAACAGTAGGGAGGAGGCGAGTTTCTCTCTTCGGTTGTCGCCAAAGTTCACCAAATGAAAGGGAAACGAAGGGGAAATCGAATCGAGGTGGGATACAAACGAGGTGGACGGTAGAAGTGAGGAAATCTACACCGAGTATCGAACGAGTTCGCCTTATTGCGACACGACGTATATCGTCTCCAAGCGCACTCGGTGACAGTCATGTCGTTCCAGAGGCTTAAGCCATGTCGGCCCGTTAGCGCAGCCTTGCGACGCATAACCGAATCGGCCGGTTTTCTGATTTACTTTTTCCCCGCGCACACTGTCACGACCCACAGTCGTTTGTTATCCCTTATCTTTCTTTCTTGCTCAGTGGGCACGTTCCGTTGGCGCCGGTTTCGTATTTTCCTTTATCTCTTTTTTTTTTTCACGGCGGTGAAATGTTGCGCTGGTAGCCGGAGATAATGTGGCGGTGAAATGTTCGCAGACGCAATGGAACAAAACGGCGATAGCTGCTCGCCATGTCATGCTCTACTTGCAGGGTCCGCGTACTCTGACATCTTAAATCATTGAGATTACAAAATTAGCCCGTGATAAAATGCGTGTCGCCGATACGACACCGCGCCGAAAGGACCGATGACCTGACCGGGAGTCAGATATAAAAACCCGCTGCTGTATGCGATTCATTTTGCCAAGTCTTTCGTGGCTGCCCTTAGAACACCGGGCAATAAAGTCAGCAACTTGATCAATTTTTTCGGTGGTAGTCTTAAGCGAATCTGTCACAATGCCCTGAACACGTTTCGAGTAACCGCCGTGCCGAATTGTGCGAATTTAAATAGTCTCTATTTTGTTTTATCGAGGGAGCACGACTAAGGCTGTGTTCAGACTACCGACACAACAGCCATATCGTGATCTGAGGACTTAAAAAAAAAAAAAAAACGGCATGTCACGCAGTTCGGTTTGCTGAAACGTGAAATGACGTAATTGTTTAAAGTTATAACAACAGTTGCAGGAACAGTCTGAACCCGGCCTAAGGCGCATATTTGTGTTCCTTGTCACTGTTTGTTTCAGTCACCGCTATCTACTAAAACAATCATCTTGTTATCGCCGTTGTATTTTGCAACCGTTATATTTTCTCTTTATTTATTTTACCATGCTAGTACCTTCACTTGTGCAATGTTACATTGTATATTGCGGAAGATAATCTATTGATGCACTTATTCATTATTTGCGATCTTTTTAAACTGCGTGGGTTGTGCGTTCGGGCTTGCATGGCATGTTAAACCACTCTAATGTGTTGCCATGGCCTTTACCTGTTGAGTTATAATTTTATTTTAAAGGCGGAGCTGTTGTACAAGAAGTAAGTT
The DNA here is from genome assembly GCF_048455015.1 of Haemaphysalis longicornis. NCBI lineage: Eukaryota > Metazoa > Arthropoda > Arachnida > Ixodida > Ixodidae > Haemaphysalis > Haemaphysalis longicornis. The sequence continues at coordinate 132,914,146 of NW_027526445.1, forward strand.
CTCCATTGTCGGAAAAAAATACCAAGAAAACGCCGAGTGTTCACGAGCGCGCGCCTCGCCGCGACCGCCGAGCGTCCACGGCACGCGTGGTGGCTTTAGAAAAAAAAAAAAAAAAAGACTGGCGAAAACCCCAAGAAGCGAGAAAATGGCGAGTGCTTGTGAGCGCGTGCCTCGCGGCGACCACTGAGTCCCCGGCTCGCGAAGTGGCTTCAGCGCTTTCGTCAAACACTACCGCGCATGCGAAAAGACTCTAGCGCTAATACTAAAGTTGACAAAACAAGATAGAGGTCACCGCAGCCCGCGTATTCTCTAGAAGCCCATGTGTGTTGGAGATTTCGGCGCACGTTAAAGATCCCAAGGTGGTCTAAATTAATCCGGAGCCCTCCACTACGGCGCGCCTCATCGCCTGAATTGCGTCGACGCGTTAAACCCTACAATCAATCTCCAGAAGCCCTTATGGGTAATTTCAGACATGGCTACGAGTGGGCCACTCCTTCCCGAGACGACTTGCAAATCCCCCCACCGCTGGCTCGAGTCGATTATGAAGAGCTGGTGGAAGTCTACAATGCTGAGGATGACTTTGCATACTGCGAAGAAGATGATGACCTCTTAGATGCATATGACGACGATTACTAGCACCGCAACTATGCAAAGAAACAATGGTACTTATGTGTCGGGCAACGCTCACCTGCAACAGCTTCAGCATTGAAGTCTTGCGCGTGTGTGCAAGCTTCGCCCAATTTGTTTGTTATTCCTTAGATCAAAACAGTAGCTGATGATATCAACAGACATCCAACATCAATTTTACGCAATTTGAGCAAGCATAGAATTGATCAGGCCAGCAGAATCTATTTGTAGTCATGAGCGAAGCCCTTGAAGCGCGCCTGCTCAGTAGGGGAGTGTCACGTCACCAATGAAGTGCCAGCGCGTGGGCCTCGTATAGTGGAGGTCTCGTGCCAAAGAATGACGTTTTCTGGGTGTCCACGTTAACCCGACGGTCTGATATCGGACGGCTTTAAAGCAAATGATTGTGTTTCAGCACAGCTTTAAGACTTATCATACGAAATCAATGTGTCTCAGCATAAATATAAAATTGAATCAATGCTTACGCATTTCTAAGTGATCTTCAGCGCATTATTCCTCCCTTTGGACACGTGTTTTTCTTCACTACATTTCCTATGTAAATTACCCGCCGTGGTGGCTCAGTGGCTAAAGAGTTGTGCTGCTGAGAACGAGGATGCGGGTTCGATTCCCGCCTGCGGCGGCCACTTTTCTGATGGAGGCGAAAGGCGAAACCACTCATGTGCTCATGATTTCGGCGCACGTTAAAAGATCCTCTGCAGGTGGCCAAAATTAATCCGGAGCCCTCCACCACGGCGCGCCTTATCGTCTCCGTTGCGTCGCCGCATTAAACCCTACAATCAATCAATTCCCCATATAAATTGAAAATGTTAACTACAATAGTTGTAGCGAAAAAAGCTTAGCCATTCCCTATGTTGCGCTATTTTCCACGGTGCGCTATTTATGTGAATCGATGTGTGTGATTTTGATACCTTTTTGAGCGAGCGCTATCTTTTCTTCGCCGTTTACCTTTCTTGCCTCGATATTTTATTGTATAATTTCTGTGATACTGCAAGCTCTGTACTTCGTGTCAACCTTCGTTATACTTCGTCGTTAACTATTGTGAAAAAAAAAAAAAAAAACTGTTCGACATGTGTTTGACTATGCCTGTTCCTGTAAAAATCCCACAAGGGATTGACAGTATAAATAAATAAATAAATAAATAAATAAATAAATAAATAAATAAATAAAATGCCTCCTTTGGCGTTTTGTAATCCCTCGTTGATTAGAACTCTGATATCTCGAAATATCGGTTAAGATGAAACTTTTTTCGGCATGCGTTTACCTCCCATCGGCGCCATGTATTTGCCCGCCGTTATCTCGAAACGTTTTTTCCGGGGACTGCGTGTATCTGAAGTTATTGACAGGGGGACAAAAGGCAAAGTCCGCCGCAGGCGGCTGATAGGGTCCCTGTTTTAACGCTTAGCAGCCACTACGCGCCTAACGCGGTCGTGAACGGCAAATTTACGCTGTACAAGGCCGATGTTCCCGTTACCGAATGGCGTCGGACGCCTTCATCGTTGAGAGAGCTGTGGACGATGCAGCTGATCATGACGACGACGGGAAGGAGCCCCGAGAAGTGCCTACACGGACAGAAACAGCAAAGATGCTGCACATGCTTCGCAACAAGGTAGAATGTTATAGCCGTGGCGACTCACAATTGATGCGATTCGCTAGGCAGATCGAGAGCGCTTTTTTGGATCCAGATGCGAACGTGGTACAGGCGCGCGCATCATGCAGGTGTTTCTCCCGCAATAATAAAATTTCTATTCCTGCGAAATGTCTTGCCCTTAATACGCAATCACCCCTGTGCAGCAGTGCTTTTGTTACCAGCATTTGGTGTTATTTTAGAGACCTGGCCCCACAAATTCTCGGCATTTCGTTAACTCTAAACTCCGGTTATCTCGAAATTGTCTGTGGATTTGACGACTTCGAGTAAACGAGGAATTACTGTATATATATATCTATATATATATATATATATATATATATATATATATATATATATCTATATATATATATATATATATATATATATATATATATATATATATATGAAGCTTTTGGTGACACATTCTGATCTTTAAATGAGGTCGCGTGTGCCCTCTAAGGGATTTAGTAATTCGGCGTCCGCTACAACCTTACTAGGTTAACAACCGAAACAACTTATATAATTTGACTTTTATAATTTCTATAACAACTTCTATAATTTGAAAGCAATCTATAAGTTGACCCAGATGCATCGAAACATACGCCAGTCCAGATTGCCAGTAAGGAGGCTCGTAGTTTGTGAGAGAAGTTCACTTCGGTATGCTTGCGAATCAGAGGTTTTATAGTAAGGTTGTAGGTATATATATATATATATATATATATATATATATATATATATATATATATATATATATATATATATATATATAGTAAGGAAATGAGGGGCTCGTTGAGGGAATACACAAAGATAGGCCAGCAGTCTACAACATAGGGGTGTGGTTAGGCTCTTTTCTTTTTCACTACAGTTAATTAAGTAAACATTTTTTTTAATTATACAGAAGAAAGAAAGAAAGAAAAACACGCGCCCAGAGTGGGGACCGAACCCACGCCTTTCGATTACATGTCGAATGCCTTACCAATTCGGCTATCTGGGCGACTGTGTTCTCCTTCACTTTCTGGGCTATTTATATTTACTAGAAGTGTATCTGACGCTTGAGGGTGTTGGCCAGCGCCACTCTGACTACACGGGGAGAAGGGGACCTTCTTTTCAACCCCCGGGGCGTGACTCGAACGTCTACAGCCTGTCATGAGCGGGTTACTGGCGGGAAGCCCTCTTATGCTACCTAGGCATCAAGGCTGCCAGAACCGAGACCCTCGCTAGGCTTTCGCAGAATAATATAGTAAGGAAATGAGGGGCTCGTTGAGGGAATACACAAAGATAGGCCAGCAGTCTACAACGCCAAAGGAGGCATAGGGGTGTGGTTAGGCTCTTTTCTTTTTCACTACAGTTAATTAAGAAAACATTTTTTTTAATTATACAGAAGAAAGAAAGAAAGAAAAACACGCGCCCAGAGTGGGGACCGAACCCACGCCTTTCGATTACATGTCGAATGCCTTACCAATTCGGCTATCTGGGCGACTGTGTTCTCCTTCACTTTCTGGGCTATTTATATTTACTAGAAGTGTATCTGACGCTTGAGGGTGTTGGCCAGCGCCACTCTGACTACACGGGGAGAAGGGGACCTTCTTTTCAACCCCCGGGGCGTGACTCGAACGTCTACAGCCTGTCATGAGCGGGTTACTGGCGGGAAGCCCTCTTATGCTACCTAGGCATCAAGGCTGCCAGAACCGAGACCCTCGCTAGGCTTTCGCAGATTAATATAGTAAGGAAATGAGGGGCTCGTTGAGGGAATACACAAAGATAGGCCAGCAGTCTACAACGCCAAAGGAGGCATAGGGGTGTGGTTAGGCTCTTTTCTTTTTCACTACAGTTAATTAAGTAAACATTTTTTTTAATTATACAGAAGAAAGAAAGAAAGAAAAACACGCGCCCAGAGTGGGGACCAAACCCACGACTTTCGATTACATGTCGAATGCCTTACCAATTCGGCTATCTGGGCGACTGTGTTCTCCTTCACTTTCTGGGCTATTTATATTTACTAGAAGTGTATCTGACGCTTGAGGGTGTTGGCCAGCGCCACTCTGACTACACGGGGAGAAGGGGACCTTCTTTTCAACCCCCGGGGCGTGACTCGAACGTCTACAGCCTGTCATGAGCGGGTTACTGGCGGGAAGCCCTCTTATGCTACCTAGGCATCAAGGCTGCCAGAACCGAGACCCTCGCTAGGCTTTCGCAGAATAATATAGTAAGGAAATGAGGGGCTCGTTGAGGGAATACACAAAGATAGGCCAGCAGTCTACAACGCCAAAGGAGGCATAGGGGTGTGGTTAGGCTCTTTTCTTTTTCACTACAGGTAATTAAGTAAACATTTTTTTTAATTATACAGAAGAAAGAAAGAAAGAAAAACACGTGCCCAGAGTGGGGAGAGAACCCACGCCTTTCGATTACATGTCGAATGCCTTACCAATTCGGCTATCTGGGCGACTGTGTTCTCCTTCACTTTCTGGGCTATTTATATTTACTAGAAGTGTATCTGACGCTTGAGGGTGTTGGCCAGCGCCACTCTGACTACACGGGGAGAAGGGGACCTTCTTTTCAACCCCCGGGGCGTGACTCGAACGTCTACAGCTTGTCATGAGCGGGTAACTGGCGGGAAGCCCTCTTATGCTACCTAGGCATCAAGGCTGCCAGAACCGAGACCCTCGCTAGGCTTTCGCAGAATAATATAGTAAGGAAATGAGGGGCTCGTTGAGGGAATACACAAAGATAGGCCAGCAGTCTACAGCGCCAAAGGAGGCATAGGGGTGTGGTTAGGCTCTTTTCTTTTTCACTACAGTTAATTAAGTAAACATTTTTTTTAATTATACAGAAGAAAGAAAGAAAGAAAAACGCGCCCAGAGTGGGGACCGAACCTACGCCTTTCGATTAAATGTCGAATGCCTTACCAATTCGGCTATCTGGGCGACTGTGTTCTCCTTCACTTTCTGGGCTATTTATATTTACTAGAAGTGTATCTGACGCTTGAGGGTGTTGGCCAGCGCCACTCTGACTACACGGGGAGAAGGGGACCTTCTTTTCAACCCCCGGGGCGTGACTCGAACGTCTACAGCCTGTCATGAGCGGGTTACTGGCGGGAAGCCCTCTTATGCTACCTAGGCATCAAGGCTGCCAGAACCGAGACCCTCGCTAGGCTTTCGCAGAATAATATAGTAAGGAAATGAGGGGCTCGTTGAGGGAATACACAAAGATAGGCCAGCAGTCTACAATGCCAAAGGAGGCATAGGGGTGTGGTTAGGCTCTTTTCTTTTTCACTACAGTTAATTAAGTAAACATTTTTTTTGATTATACAGAAGAAAGAAAGAAAGAAAGAAAAACACGCGCCCAGAGTGGGGACCGAACCCACGCCTTTCGATTACATGTCGAATGCCTTACCAATTCGGCTATCTGGGCGACTGTGTTCTCCTTCACTTTCTGGGCTATTTATATTTACTAGAAGTGTATCTGACGCTTGAGGGTGTTGGCCAGCGCCACTCTGACTACACGGGGAGAAGGGGACCTTCTTTTCAACCCCCGGGGCGTGATTCGAACGTCTACAGCCTGTCATGAGCGGGTTACTGGCGGGAAGCCCTCTTATGCTACCTAGGCATCAAGGCTGCCAGAACCGAGACCCTCGCTAGGCTTTCGCAGAATAATATAGTAAGGAAATGAGGGGCTCGTTGAGGGAATACACAAAGATAGGCCAGCAGTCTACAACGCCAAAGGAGGCATAGGGGTGTGGTTAGGCTCTTTTCTTTTTCACTACAGTTAATTAAGTAAACATTTTTTTTAATTATACAGAAGAAAGAAAGAAAGAAAAACACGCGCCCAGAGTGGGGACCGAACCCACGCCTTTCGATTAAATGTCGAATGCCTTACCAATTCGGCTATCTGGGCGACTGTGTTCTCCTTCACTTTCTGGGCTATTTATATTTACTAGAAGTGTATCTGACGCTTGAGGGTGTTGGCCAGCGCCACTCTGACTACACGGGGAGAAGGGGACCTTCTTTTCAACCCCCGGGGCGTGACTCGAACGTCTACAGCCTGTCATGAGCGGGTTACTGGCGGGAAGCCCTCTTATGCTACCTAGGCACCAAGGCTGCCAGAACCGAGACCCTCGCTAGGCTTTCGCAGAATAATATAGTAAGGAAATGAGGGGCTCGTTGAGGGAATACACAAAGATAGGCCAGCAGTCTACAACGCCAAAGGAGGCATAGGGGTGTGGTTAGGCTCTTTTCTTTTTCACTACAGTTAATTAAGTAAACATTTTTTTTGATTATACAGAAGAAAGAAAGAAAGAAAGAAAAACACGCGCCCAGAGTGGGGACCGAACCCACGCCTTTCGATTACATGTCGAATGCCTTACCAATTCGGCTATCTGGGCGACTGTGTTCTCCTTCACTTTCTGGGCTATTTATATTTACTAGAAGTGTATCTGACGCTTGAGGGTGTTGGCCAGCGCCACTCTGACTACACGGGGAGAAGGGGACCTTCTTTTCAACCCCCGGGGCGTGATTCGAACGTCTACAGCCTGTCATGAGCGGGTTACTGGCGGGAAGCCCTCTTATGCTACCTAGGCATCAAGGCTGCCAGAACCGAGACCCTCGCTAGGCTTTCGCAGAATAATATAGTAAGGAAATGAGGGGCTCGTTGAGGGAATACACAAAGATAGGCCAGCAGTCTACAACGCCAAAGGAGGCATAGGGGTGTGGTTAGGCTCTTTTCTTTTTCACTACAGTTAATTAAGTAAACATTTTTTTTAATTATACAGAAGAAAGAAAGAAAGAAAAACACGCGCCCAGAGTGGGGACCGAACCCACGCCTTTCGATTACATGTCGAATGCCTTACCAATTCGGCTATCTGGGCGACTGTGTTCTCCTTCACTTTCTGGGCTATTTATATTTACTAGAAGTGTATCTGACGCTTGAGGGTGTTGGCCAGCGCCACTCTGACTACACGGGGAGAAGGGGACCTTCTTTTCAACCCCCGGGGCGTGACTCGAACGTCTACAGCCTGTCATGAGCGGGTTACTGGCGGGAAGCCCTCTTATGCTACCTAGGCATCAAGGCTGCCAGAACCGAGACCCTCGCTAGGCTTTCGCAGAATAATATAGTAAGGAAATGAGGGGCTCGTTGAGGGAATACACAAAGATAGGCCAGCAGTCTACAACGCCAAAGGAGGCATAGGGGTGTGGTTAGGCTCTTTTCTTTTTCACTACAGTTAATTAAGTAAACATCTTTTTAATTATACAGAAGAAAGAAAGAAAGAAAAACACGCGCCCAGAGTGGGGACCGAACCCACGCCTTTCGATTACATGTCGAATGCCTTACCAATTCGGCTATCTGGGCGACTGTGTTCTCCTTGCCTTTCTGGGCTATTTATATTTACTAGACTGCCGGCCTATCTTTGTGTATATATATATATATATATATATATATATATATATATATATATATATATATACATATATATATATATATATATATATATATATATATATATTGTTGCATTCTGTCAAACAGGCGGATAGGGGTCAGAAAAGTTGTCCTCACGAAGACGCAGGGGCAAAGTATTTATTAGGCGAGGTGTCTAACTTGCGAGATGAAAGAGAGAGAGAGAGCCCAGGGTTATCAATAAGGCGACCAAAACACAAGCACGCACACTTCTTTGCCGTCGTCTTCGGTGGTCCGTGTGTACACCGCGCCACAGTCCATGCACATACCCACAGGGGGAATAGCGGCTATGTCGCGAAGGCGCCGATGCACACGCGAAAAAATATATGGATAGATGGAATATTCTATATACAGATAGATAGACGAGTCGCGATAGAAGGATTTGAGATAAAAATAGAAAGGAAATGGTATTAATGAAACTCCGGAATGCTCCGTAAAGACACTAAAACAAACGAAACAAAATCCGATGGCTGAAGTGAACGATACGGGAAAGGAAGCAAGGAAGGGTGGGCGAGGTTAAAACGGCTGATGAAAATTGCCAGAGCAGCGACTTTGACCGTAATCGAATAGAAGCGGGAAAGTGCTTCTGTGTCGTGCTCCTTTGAACGGAAACGAACTTACCCTCAAGCCTGGAGGGAAGACACAGAAGGGCGGGACTTGTTTGGAAGGCAACTCCAGAAGTTAAGCAAAGGTTTGGCTCGAGTCTTTTTCGTGGTGCTGACGCACTCGGAATACCTATGCTTATATTGCTTCCGGGTTCCCGGCTGTTGCGGTAATTGTTTTGAAACGGATCCCTAGTAAGCGTTTTTCCTCGTGAAAGGAAACCAGGTTGGACGGGAACAGGGTTGAAAAATGTTTGAATTGTGGAAAGCGCGTTGGTTTGTGCGGATGAGGACAGCTTTTGCTTCGTTATTTTAAGCAGTGGGGCTACATGTGTTTAGTTAATTTATTTTTCTTTGTAATTTTTTTGCCGTGGCAGGCAAATAAGTAAGTAAAAGTAAATGTGCACATGTGCGTAGCAACAACAATAACAAGTTAGAACGCCTGCCTGGCCTACGTGGGTGCCACAGGTATCGTAGAAGTGCCCACAATATCCGTCAAATATATTATTCACGAGGTCATTCTTATGTGGTAGCTTATGTGACTTACTATTTTGTAGATTGATTGTTTGACTGACTGACTGACTGATTGATGAATCAATTGATTGATTGACTGATTGATTTACCGACTGATTTATTTATTTATTTATTTGTTTATTTATTTATTTATCGATCGATCGATCGATTGATTAATTGATTGATCGATTGAATGAATAATTGATTTACCGACTGATTTATTTATTGATCGATTGATTTATCGATCGATTGATCGATTAGTTGATTGATTAATTGATTTATTGATTGATTGATTTATTAGGCCAGGAGCTACTCTTGGCACCCCAGTTTATTCAACAGTTACCTTGGTTAGTACCAACGTCATGGATGTCAGCCCCAAGACGCTGGGCCTAACTTCCCATTTTGAGGTTTAGGACGTTAGGCCGAAAGTCATATCTAGGGGTTTAACACCTCACACCAGCACCCGCTCAAGAAATGGATCCCTGAATGCCAAGCAGCATGTACCAATTCGCGCTGTACACCCGAAATCCAAACGTTCGGCCTACAGAGAGAGAGAGAGAGAGAGAGAGACAGAGAGAAAGAAAGCTTTATTTGCCCAGACGTACAGAACTTGGGCTCTCTTTGCCGTGTTAGTCAGCCAGATCTTGGTTCCAGGCGACTTCGTCGGCCATCCGGACAAGGCGTAGCTGCGTTAGAGGATGTGCACACCCAAGACTTGCTGTGGGTATTCTATAGAGGAGTTGTACGTACCTCCAGATTAACATATACTCGCGGTGTGGGATTGTCCAACCAAAGACTCCATCGCGAGAAAGCTTCGCGTTCAACAATCGTCATCGTTAGACGGAGGGTTGCATAATTTTTTCATATGAGCTGGTAATAAAATTATATGTTGGCATATGCTGCCTTAATCACGATAGCAGCCGCACTTGGGATAGTTAAGTTGCCTGCTTTCAAAGAGCGAGTTGAAATGGTATGAGTTTCAGTACAGTACTACCACGGCCGCTCGGTGAAATCAAACAGCCGAGGTACTACCGCTGCCTTCTAAGAGGAATAGATACATAGGGGTCGACAGACAGAGAGAAAGAGAAGCAGGATAAAATCGGTCAGGGGCTAATGGGCGGCGCCATCTTTTTGCAGTAGACGTAAAAGACGGGGATGAATGTGAGGGTATTGGTGATGACGACGGTGACGATGACGATGACGGCGAACTCTGATGATGACTGTGATGACAGCGAACTCTGATGACGATGACGGCGAACTCTGATTATGATGATGACTCTGATGATGATAATAATGTTGTTGGTGATGATTATGATAAGGATGATGTAGGAGACACACTCTGGCGGACGTCGGTGCCGACCGCGTGCAGAAACGTCCTTGTCGAGCACTGACTGGTTAATTTCTGACCAAAGAAACCTACTTATAATATTTTCATGCTTATTAACTGCCGCTAGCGGCAATCAATACTACAAAATAATTTAAAGGGAGCTGCCCTAAATGACAGCTGTACAGCTCTGCCAGGAATACTATGCGCCACTTAAAAGAAGTTCTGTTTCTGCATCCGCAAGTTGGCGACGATTACGGTGCCACGTCGAAGTGCGTGACTTACGCCACTTTCTAAAACCTCTGATTCGCAAGCATACCGAAGTGAACTTCTCTCACAAACTACGAGCCTCTTTACTGACAATCTCGACTCGCGTATGTTTCAATGCATCTGGGTCAACTTATAGATGCGGAAGTTATTTTCGGTCGTTAACCTAGTAAGGTTGTAGTGGGCGCCGGATTAATAAATCCCTTATAGGGCACACGCGACCGCATTTAAAGATCAGAATGTGTCACCAAAAGTTTCATCATCATCATCATCATCATAATCGTCGTCATCATCATCGTCATCACCCCACTTAGGGCCACTGCTTGACGAATGCCTCTCCCAGTGACCTCCAGCCGCTCCTGTCCTGCGCTGCTCGAGTCTATTCTTGGTGCACATACTTTCTTATTTCATCCCTCAATTGCGTCACTGCCCTTTCCCTTCTTCTAGAGCCGTCTCTTGGTATGCGCTCTGTTACCTTAATTGTCCACCGGTTGTCGGTTCGTCTCACTGTACGGCCAGCCCAAGTCCATTTCTTTTTCTTTATTTAAACTACGATATAATCTACCAGAATTTGCTCCCTGGTCCAAAAAACTCATTTCCTGTATCTGAGCGTTACTCCTATCATAATTAGTTCCATGGCCAGATAAGCCGACCTAGACTGCTCCCTCTAAATGCTACGGTGGTGCACGAGGCTTGTGCTACCAGGTTGGTGTTAAAACGGTGTAAGCAAACTCCTTTCCTTTTACCTCAAAGCGCAAACACAGAGAACAGAATGCTGGTCTATCTTAC